>NC_056734.1:196722099-197039599 GCF_019279795.1 Protopterus annectens
AAACTTTTGCCTTCTGATAAGGATAGTAGTGCAATGGAGAGGATTGGGAAGAAAGTTTACACTACTTCTACTTTGGTCTTTAAGGGTGTTAATTACCAGACCCACATAACCAGGTATTCTCTGCCTTGATTGCTAAAGCTTGTCAGGTTATTCCTGACCTCCCTGACTCTGAAAGGCAAATCCTTTGCCTTATCTATTTTAGGTTCTTTTTTTCAAGTTGCTTGCCCCTGTATTAAGTGAAGCCATGATGCTGATGCCTCTTTCAGGAATGCGGCATGTGGGAATGTCATGCATTGTTATCCTTGACTTTGTTTCCAGTGTCTACCTGGGGACATTAAGGCCAAGTTGTTGGATGCTGCTTTGGATGATAAACATCTTTTTTGGGACTGCTGCTGCTGCTAACGTATTTAAATCTCTTCAAGAGAAAGGCAAAGCGTTGCAGGACCTTAAACATATTTTTGTCTCTCATATTCCTAAGTTGCAAAGGCAATTCTGCCAGGGCTCCAAGGGCAGGAAAGATGGTAGTTGGGCCTCCTCTGCTAAGGCTTCTCAGATTTCTGTGGCCCAGAAACCCACTTTATCTGATGAGGCTGCTTCTCCTTGACTATTCACCACCCCCCTTCTTTTAGACTAGGTTCCATTATCCCTTTGGCTTTCCCTTTGTCTTCCAAATTGGCATCTCATTACTTCAGATGCTTGGGTTCTTCCTATCATCCGTTAGGGTTATTTCATGGTATGTAAGTCTCTCTCCTTTTTCAAGGATTCCTCAACCTCACATAGGACAGCTTCCTCATTCTCTGGAGGTTCTAGGGTCCCTGGTGAATCAAGGAACCATTCAGTTTGTCCCCCCATCCCAAGTGGGAAAGGGTTTTTATTCTAGGATGTTCCTGGTTCCTTGAAAGGAGGGCACTTGGAGACCTATTCTTGATCTCTCCCAGCTCAACACCATTCTCATGTTCCTTTCTTTTCGGATGCTTACTCTTCAAACTCTCTTTCCTCTTTTACTACCCCAGGCTTTTCTGGTGTCTTTGTATCTGAAAGATGCTTACCTTCATATCCCTATTCACCCTCTTTTCAGGTAGTTTTTACGTTTCTCTGAGTCTTCCTTTCATTTTCAGTTTTCTGATTTGTCCTTTGGCCTTTGTACTGCCCCAAGGGTATTCACAAAATGCATAGCTCCTGCGATTGTTTTCTGCAGACCCTAAGCCATTCATATTTTTACTTATCTAGATGACCTTTTGCTTCATGCGCCTTCTCCTTCTCCCACTCGCCTGTTACAGAATCTGAAGTTCATCATCTCTCTTCTTCAAAGTCTGGGGTTCACTGTCAACTTCTAAAAGTCTGTCCTAACCCCCTCTCAGGATCATGTGTTTCTGGGAAGTAGGATTCAGACAGTGCCAGTACTGGCCTCTCTCCCAGCTCTAAAAGTTTTGTCATTGATAGCCTTCTTTCAGTACCTTCTTCCTCTGACTGCCATGCCTGCCAGGGAGTTTCTTGCAACCTTGGGATTTATGTTGTGCACTGTTCAAATGCTACCTCTTGCCAGACTGCATATGTGGAAGCTTCAATGGTACGTCAAGTTAGTTTGGCTGCAGTATTGTCATGCTCTGGATTTCAGTGTACCTCTTCTTCCCTGTCTAAAGAAGCAATGCAAGTGGTGGATTCAACAGTTTGGTTCTCAGTCCAGGCCTACCCTTTCAGCCTCCAGTCCCTTCTAAATAACTGTTTACTGATGCCTCAGACATGGGGTGGGGGGCTTCTTTTTGTCACCTGAAAGTTCAGGGTCTCTTGCCCCCCTCATCAGAAGTCAGACCATATCAACAACAAAGAGATGAGAGTTCTGATTCTGGCTCTTCAAGCTTTTCACCTTATGTTCTCTTCACACCCTTTGAAGGTGTACTTGACAACACTACAGTGATGTGGTATGTCAACAAGTAGGGAGGCACAAAATCGTACCTCCTCTGCAGGATGGCTCTTCAGGCTTGGGAGATGGCTCTCAGTTATCAGTTAACTATTTAGGCAGTCTACATTCCTTCTGAGCACAGTTGTCCTCTCTGAGCAAGTCCAAAACACAGGCTCATGAATGGATGCTGCACAGAAACATCTTTCTGGACATTGTGGAGTATTCCTCAGGTAGATCTTTTTGTCTCCCCTCTGAACAGGAAGCTTCCTCTCTTCTGTTCCAGAGTGCCATGTCATCTGGCATGGAAGATGGGCGCCCTTTCTTTTCTTTGGAAGGGAATGTTTCTTTATGCTTTCCCTCCTGTTCCTCTACTTCCAAGAGTCCTGCAGAAGGTTCAGCTGGCCTCCCAAAAGTCTTGCTAGTGACTCCTTTTTGGCCAAGACAGCACTGATTGCCTTTCTTAATACATCTGGCCAGGGGCAATCATTACAAGTTGTCTTACTGGATGGATCTCCTCACACAGGACAAGGGGTCTCTCAACCGTCTTCACTTGTCCATTCTTCAGCTGACACTTTGGGTGATAGGGATTTGATCCCTTTCAGGCACCTCTTTTCTGAAGATGTGCTCAGGGTTTTACAGGAGGCAAGAAAACCCTTTACCAGGAAATCTTATATGTCCAAATGGAAAAGATTTTCTGTCTGGTGCCATACTTGTAACCAGGACCCTTTTACAGTGGGGGGGGGGGGGGTCCCTCTGATCCTTTCTTATTTGTGTGAGTTGCTCCAGTCTGGCCTGGCTTATTCTTCTGTGAAGGCCCATTTGTGAGCCATTTCTGCTTGTTTGAACTTGAATCCTCCTTTGGCTTCTTGTTTTGAGGTCAAGCAATTTCTCAAAGATGTTCTGCATATTAGGCCTCCAAGGAAACCTCTTCCTCCTCCTTGGGACCTTAATTTTATTTTGGAAAAATTGACTCTGCTTCCTTTTGAGCCTGCAGATTCTGCTTCTTTGCAACATTGTACCTGGAAGACTGTTTTGTTGCTGACTCTTACTTATGTTTGGAGGGTTTCTGAGCTTCAGGCCCTTGTAGCCATTTCTGTTTTTTCGTTTTTTCACATGGACAGGATGTTCCTTCATACCAGTCCTTCTTTTATGCTGAAGGTAGTAAATGAGTTGTCCTTGAATCAGTCAGCACAAGTCTCTTCATTGTTTCCCTTTTCCTTAGTGTACTAGTTAGAGGTTCCTGCATTCCTTGGATTTGCAAAGACAGCTCAGGTTTTGTATGGATAAAACTAAGGCTATTCATAAGTCTGATAAGCTTTTTGTTTCCTTTCATCCCAGGACATTGGGTTTGGCTGTTTCTAAGCAAGTCATCTCCTCCTGGATAACTAAGGCCATTTCCTTTTGTTATACTTTTTATGGCAAATCTCTGTCTGCTTCTGTTAGAGCTCATTCCACTCAGTCTGTTGCTTCTTCTGGTGGTTTCTTCAAGGTTTGGACACCAATTCCATTCCTGAATCTGCTACTTGTGCTTCAGTGCATACCTTTACTAAGCATTATAACTTGGATATGGTTTCTAGGGCAGGTTTTTCTGAAACCATTTTGTATGGGTCTCTTGAGGGCTGTTCTCAGCCTTTCACCTCCCATTCTATTTCTTGAGCATTTTTACTCTCCCTTCTGTTTAGAATACTGCAGCAGTGATGTAGAAGGACATAGTACAGTTGTATAAAATCTTACCATAACAGTAGATATCCTTCTTTTCACTGTTGCAGTATTTGCTCACTCCCTCTGTATTTTGATTTAGATTCCATTCTGACTGAGGGCTTCCCCTTTTTCTTTTGCATTTTTTTTCCATCTGGATGTGCATGGACTCCATTGTCCTATGGAGATTGTTCTCTTCTGGGACAGTTCAGTTTTAGGTAGTTGCGCCTGTATGTCCCTTTTATGCCATATGTTCTGTGCAGGGAGCATAAGTGTGATGTACGGCGCATACAAGATTATTAGGCTTTTATATACTGGCCAAGCGTTGGGTTATCCTAGGTGAGATCCTTTCTGTTTAGAATACTGTAGCAGTGAACAGAAGGATATCTACTGTTATGGTAAGATTTTACACAACTGTTGTTTCTGCGTTTAGCTGCCAGACAGCTTCATCTCTTTATCCATGTAGAGTCTAGCACAGGCCAAGCTTTTCAGTGCCTCAGTCTCTCCCCAAACTGCAGTTTGACACAGGCCAAGGTTTTTAGTGCCTCAGTCCCTCCCTAAACTCCAGCTTTTTTTAAGCACACACACACACACACACACACACACACACACACACACACGCACACACACACACGTCTACTTTCCTAGAAGCTTGTAATATATAATTATGCAAAAAGTCAAAGAAACATAATCATAATAACCGATTATGTGCTTTGTTTAGTTATCAATTTGTTTTGTTTCATGCAGTCTCATTTTTCACGTTTTCTTCTGCAGGTAAAAGTACAGAAGCATTCTACCCAAGGTAAAGAAACAGTGCTAACTCTAGCATCCTCTCAGAATGAATCAGTTCTGACAAATTTACCAGAGCAGAATCAAGTTAAAAGCTCTGCTGAAGTAGGCACTGATGTGGAGTCATACAATAAACTGAAATCATCATCTAGGCAGATTTTGACAAATGCTGCATCTCAAGGTGGTAATTCTTCTCTGAAGGAAAATGAAAAGACGTGTTCACTTACAGAGCAGATAGAGTCAGATTCTGGCCTAAGAACAAAGATAGAAAATGAAGAACATGATAGTGCTGCAACCTTGTCTAGTGGTACAGGACAGCTCGACTCAAACCAAAGTGTGAGAAACATTGGCATTACTATGTCCCAAAGTATTATGCAGCAGAGTGCAAAGTTTTTTAGTCACCTTATTCAAATACCCACCAGGTCCTCAGCTGTGAGGAGACAGCTAATGGAAGACCAGGGAACTGTTCGGAAAATGGCATTCCAAAGTTCAGAGTAAGTAAAAAGTTTGTAATGTTTAACAGGTTGTTTTGCTGTAATTAAACTGCTATTATGCTTTACTGCCTGATTAGTTTTGATCTACCCTGTTAAAATCAGTTGACTGCTGTTTTCTTATGTAACAAAAGCATTCATTTCTTTAGGAGTCTGGAAAAAAGTATATACATTTATATTATGCAATTTTTTACACCTTAGATCTAAGGGTTTGGCCCATCCATTGTTCTGTGGCTCACATATTTCCACTCTCACTTATTTTCTCTTGTTGTCTGGACCAACAATCTTTTTATAATTGTAAAAGGAAAAACTTCAAAGATCAATGCTAGTTAGGTTCAAGCAAGGCACCCTTTATTACTTGCAGCAAGGAGACAAAGCATGTAGGTACAAGGTTTGTCTAATTTTCTGGAGATCAGTATGTTATTCTTATATAGTTCTCTTCATGTCACACAGAAAATGTTACTAGTCTACTGCTGACGTAGTTGGACACAGCTTTCTGTATGTTACACAGAAAATGTTACCAGACTTATTGCTGACATGGTCAGATTATTGCTGTCTTGCAAAAACATTTGAGAAAAACAACCTGACCTTGGGCTTATTTTAGCCCTCCTTGATTCTTCAATTCTTCAGTTGTACAGTTCTAATACATGCGTTACATTTTGTCTAGATTCAAGGTACATTTCTAGCTTTGGTACAAGTAGTGCTGACTATGGTTTAAGCTTTCAAACATCTATTGTTTTCTTTATCAAGGCTTCTAGCAGCTGCACATTTTCTCATGGCATAAGCAGAATAAAATGTCTCTTAAGTTTCTAGTAGCTGCACATATTTTCATTGCATAAGCAGAACAAAGTGTCTTTTATTAAGTTTCTAGTAGCTGTGCAGATTCATACAACATGAACAGAATAAATGTATTAACCCTTTTAAGCCTTTCATGCACTAAGCATGCATATTGCTATTATGCATTTTTCTAACATTTCCCCCCTTTTAATAATTTATTCTACTTTCAAAACAAGCATAAACAGTTTTTTTTTCTTCCCTTAACCTCTTCCTACTCGGGATTTGCAGTTAGAGAGTCATTTAGTTTAAGCCCATGAAAGCATTTTCAGTTTTTTAGTAATTCTTCGAGTTCAGCATCCTGGTACAAGTTTTCTGAAACTGAAATGTCTACAAAATATTTAATTAGTCCTTTTATGCAGGGGATGCAGCAGCACCCACACACCATCATTAGGGCTATCCCTACACAGATGGCAATCAGAATGTTCATCAGGATGCTGATCCAACCCCCAAACTATTTCTGAAAAAAAGTCCGTCAATGGATTTGGTCTCGGTTTGGTCATAGCTGACACCTGCTGAATTACCTCAAGATGGTTGTCTATCTTGTGTCTGTGGTCAGGAATGTACAAACAGCACTCCTCCTGGATTAAAGCGCACGTACCTCCTTGCGCCGCTAGGGTGAAGTCAAGAGCCATGCAATTTTGAAGTACCACTGTTCTCATGGCGGTCAGTTCATCGGTTACCAATTCTAGGGCAGAAAAGGTTGCATTACTCATTATTTCAAGAAGCTTAGACAATTTTCTCAGTTCCCAGATTGATTTTGTTGCTCCATATGCTGGTAGTACACCTGCCCATGATATAACAGTATCACTCAGATCCATGTGCGACAGTCTGTTGTTATTCCCTGGGCCTAAGTCATGATGGTATTTCCAAGGTGCATTGATGTGTCCCACTGGATTGACAGGCTTCTTGATTTCTCGGACATCCCGAATTTTCCCTTGAGGTAAAACTGCCGTGTGTCGTATGGCCGGAACCAGGTACCCCAAAAAACAACTGCCGGACCAATTTTCGAGTAGCCATTTATATGCTTTTCTTCCGCATATAAAGTAACAATCTTCCACTTTAGTAGTAACTTTACTATAAACATACCCTTGCTCTGCGTGAAACATTTTTCTGTTGATTATGGACAGTTGTTTGTAGAGGACAGCATCATGTTTTACTTCTTCAATTGTCCTATGCATCATTTCAACAAATGAATCATAGCTTGTGTTGCAATAGGATCTGATGTTATCAGATTTAGTGTAGCATCTATTGGGAACTGTTACATTGCAATAGCTCCATCTCACCTTGACTGTATCATTCTTATAAAAACACACAGTTCCCTTCTGTCGAATAGACAAGTGTAATGCTACTTTATCTTTTGATGTGACATTTGATGTATCATGAATTAAGTTTTCCCTAGGTCTAGGCCCCTAGGGGGACTGAAGTTAACAGTAACCTCCCATATGCTGTTGGTAGAGCTGTGCAAATCCAGCAATTCAAAACATTAAAGGTTTCAGCATACGCGTATTTTATTGCCTGGTAAGTATTGAAGTTCGGGTGCCACTCTGCACACTTATTTAATTCTACTTGCGTGGCTGAGAAAAGAAATGGCCACAATAAAAAGATTATTGTTACCAGTACAGTCAACAGGATGGTCATGTAATACTTTTGTGGAAACGGTTGTTCTGCATTTCCATTTTCTCTGGTTCTTCTAAGTAGGTGTATTTGGATCTTACTGGATTCCGTCATCTCACTTTGGACACGTGATCTTACTCTCTGCCCTAATAGGACCTTTAGCACCAATGGTTGCTTCACTCGGTTTGAGATGGATCAGTTCCTATTGATCTGACCCCCCTTTGTAGCCAGACTTTGTGCTTAGGGTCCCAATGGAGAGGTAAGATCTTTGTCCAATTCAAAGTTTTTTACCAGCTTGCAGTGCGTCAGGTGTATCCACGAAGCTCGTGCTGCTATCTTGACTGCAGTAGGTGTCAAAAGAAGCACCTGGTAGGGACCTTCCCACCTTGGCGATGCCAAGTTCTTTCGCTTCACGATTTTAATCCATACCCAGTCTCCTGGCGTCACTGTCACTTCCGATGTTTCAGTTTGTTTTTTACCTGAAACAGAATTTGACTGCAACAGATGTTTAGAACTCAACAACTTTTTCATATATTCAGCTAGTGTGAAATCAGCTTCCTGGTCTGATGACATGAGAAGTTTCCACTGGGGTGTATAATAAGCTCTTCCAAACAGTTTTTCAAAAGGAGTCAATCCTTTTGCTGTAGGGACAGTTCTCATGTTCAACAGTGCCAGGGGTAAACAGTACAACCAAGTTTTTCCTGTCTCAGCTATTAATTTTCTCAATTTGCTTTTTAGTATACCATTATGCCTTTCAACCAGCCCTGCAGACTGTGGATGGTATGCACAATGATTTTTTAGAGAAATACCAAAATGCTTACTCAACTGCTGTATGGTTTGATTTACAAAGTGCGTACCATTGTCACTGTTGATTCTTTCCGGAATGCCAAACCCAGGAATAATTTCATTGACAAGTACTTTTGCCACTGTAGCTGCATCTGGATTTTTGGTTGGAAAGGCTTCCACCCACCTGGAAAACATATCTATAATGACAAGACAATACTTCTTATTTTCACATTTGTTCAATTCTGTGAAATCCATATAGATAGTGTGAAACGGATATGGTGGTGTGGGGAAACTCCCTTGCTTGGGCTTTATAGCCCCCTGTGCATGATGTTTGTTACAAATCTGACACATTAAACAAAATTTTTTAGAGTAGTTTGTAAATCGGTACGTTGTGAACATCTGGTTCACCAGCTGTATCATCCCCCCTATTGAGACATGGCACTGCCCATGGCTCAACAATGCTGCATAGTGAAACAAATTAGAGGGTAGTATTGGTTTTCCCTCTTTAGAGATGTACAGCCCCTTTTCGAGGATTGCTCCTCGTTTTATCCGTCGCTGTTTTTCAGCTTGCGTAGTGAGTGTCTGCATTGTTTTTAACATGTCTAGATCCAAAGTTTCAGAGGGTTGTAGTTCCTCATTTAAAAGAAATACATCTGTGGCTGCTTGTTTTGCAGCTGTATCAGCTCTTGCATTACCTTTTGAAATCCTATCTTGTTGCTTGGTGTGAGCTGTACATTTGCAAATGGCCACTTTCTGAGGTAACTGAATAGATTCTACAAGATCTAAAATAAACTGTGCATGATTTATAGGTTTGCCAGTAGATGTTATCATTCCCCGTTTTTTTCACTGTTGTGCAAACATATGTACAGTGGAGAAAGTGTACTGGCTATCAGTAAAAATGTTTACAGATTTACCTTTTGCTAAGGTACATGCCTGTGTCAGGGCAATCAATTCCACTGCCTGTGCAGATAAATTGTGTGGTAAGGATTTTGCTTCTACAATCCCAGTATCAGAGACTACTGCATATCCTACTAGGTTTTGTCCTGCAGGACCCCTTTCGCACGAGCCATCCACGTAATATGTCACCTCGGCATTATCCAAGGGGACGTCCGT
Organism: Protopterus annectens; assembly: GCF_019279795.1. Lineage (NCBI taxonomy): Eukaryota > Metazoa > Chordata > Ceratodontiformes > Protopteridae > Protopterus > Protopterus annectens. Next base: position 196,731,331 of record NC_056734.1, read on the forward strand.
GAGATCTTTTCTAGGCAGTGTCTTTTGCTCAATTACCTGCAGGCAGCGGTGCGGTGTGCCATCTGCAGGGGTTGGGAGCAGAGTAGAAGGGTTCAAAGTTGTACATCGTTCAATTGTCATATGAGGTTGGCTCAACAATATAGTCATGCAGGAAAGGCCTAGCAGGGGAGAGATATGCCACCTTTTCTTGCAGTAAAATGATCCCGACTGCATGGGGTACTCTCAAAGTGAGAGGGTGGAACAAGACTACTGAGGCCGAAGCCTGTACTGCCATTGCAGCTGCAACTAAAGCTTGTACACAGTGGGTTAAAGACCGTGCCACAGGGTCCAGTTGTGATGTTTAGTAAGCAATGGGGCATTGCTTATCCCCATGCTATTGTGTTAATACTGATGTCATATAACCCTGCTTGCAATCTACAGTCTGGAAAAAACGTTTATGATAGTTTGGCAATCCCAGAACTATTGAGGACGCTATTAACTGCTTTAGTTTACAAAAGGCAGATTCTGACTCTGGTGTCCATTGTAACAAATCCTGCACTGCCATAGACATCTTATATATAAGGTCAGTTAAAGGTGCAGATTCCAAGGCATAGTTTGGAATCCAGCTTCGGCAAAAATTAGTTGTACCCAGGAAGGACATCATTTCCTTCTTGGTAGTGGGTTTTGGTGCTTGCAAAATTGCTACTTTTCTGTCCTCATCTAACGTTCTACATTCCTTGGATATTACATATCCTAGGTATTTGACCTGTTTTTTCCAGAGCTGCAGTTTGTCTTTGTTTACCTTATGTCCCTCAGCGGCTAAAAATCGTAGAAGTGCTATGGTATCTTCCCTACAATCCTGCTGGGTGGGGGCCACCAACAAAATGTCATCAACATAAAGTAAAACCTGACTACCTTTTGGTGGGTTGAATCCCACCAAGTTGCTTGCCATTTCTTGTGAGAATATCATTGGACTTTCACAATATCCCTGTGGTAGGTGTGTATATGTATATCTTTTGCTCTGAAATGTAAATGCAAACCAATACTGGCTATCAGGGTGTATCGGTATCGAAAAGAATGCGTTGCTAATGTCTACCACAGAAAAATACTTTTGTTGAGGTTTTAAATCATTTAACAGAGTGTGTGAATCTGGCACTGTGGGTGCCCTTGGTATTACTGCATCATTTACTGCTTGTAAATCCTGGACCATACGCCATTCTCCATTGGCCTTTTTAACTGGAAATAAGGGTGTGTTACATGGTGAATCAGGAGATTCTACTAGTATCCATCCTTTAAGTAATTCTGCTATAATAGGCTTTATCCCTGCCTCTGCATCCTTTCTTAAGGGATACTGCCTTTTTTGTGGTCTAAATGCTGACTTTGGTGTTATAGTAACTGGCCCTGCTGTACGAATGAGTCCTACATCTGATTTTCCTGCTGACCAGAGAGTCGCTGGTATGTCTCACAAGGTGTTTTCTTCCTCCTTTAATAGGAGTGTCCATCAGCTGTCTTCGCAAGATTGCAAGTGCACAGCTGGGTTGGTCTGAGTTACCCAATTCAATTTTTGTACTTGAATTCCCTGTCCTGACAGTTCCAGTTCTGTTTGTTTCTCCCATCTCGTGGCTTTCTTTCCTAGGTCTGCCCATTTTATATTTTTATTTTTGGTTAAGCTAACATGTGGTAATCGATTAGATTTATCATCATCTTCTTTCATCTGTTCCCGTTAGGGGTCGTCACAGCGGATTACCTGTTTCCATTTCTTCCTGTCCTCTGCATCTTGCTCTGTCACCACCCGCATGTCCTCTCTCACCACATCCATAAACCTTATCTTAGGCCTTCCTCTTTTCCTGTTACCTGGTAGCTTCATCCTTAGCATCTTTTTCCCAATATAGTCTGCATCCCTTCTCAGCACATGTCCAAACCAACGTAATCTTGCCTCTCTGGCTTTGTCTCCAAACCTTCCAACCTGGGCTGACCCTCTAATATACTTATTCCTAATCCTGTCCACCCTTGTCACACCCAGTGCAAATCTTAGCATCTTTAACTCTGCCACATCCAGCTCAAACTCCTGCCTTTTTGTCAATGCCACTGTATCCAACCAATATAACATAGCTGGTCTCACTACCCTCTTGTAGACCTTCCCTTCCACTCTTACAGGTACTCGTCTGTCACAAATCACTCCTGACACTCTTCTCCACCCACTCCATCCTGCCTGTACTCTCTTCTTCACCTCTCTTCCACACTCACCGTTACTCTGAACTATTGACCCCAAGTATTTAAACTCATCCATCTTTGCCACCTCTACTCCTTGCATCTTCAGCATTCCTCTATCCTCCCTCTCATTCACGCACATATATTCTGTCTTAGTCCTGCTCACCTTCATTCCTCTTCTCTCTAGAGCATCTCTCCATCTCTCCAGGGTCTCCTCCACCTGTTCCCTACTCTCACTACAGATCACAATGTCATCTGCAAACATCATAGTCCATGGGGACTCCTGTCTGATCTCATCTGTCAACCTGTCCATCACCATTGCAAATAAGAAAGGGCTCAGAGCTGATCCTTGATGTAACCCCACCTCCACCTTAAACACATCCGTCACTCCCACCGCAGACCTCACCGCTGTCACACTACCCTCGTACATATCCTGTACCACTCTTACATACTTCTCTGACACTCCTGACTTCCTCATACAATACCACAACTCCTCTCTAGGCACCCTGTCATATGCTTTCTCCAAGTCTACAAAAACACAATGCAACTCGTTCTGACATTCTCTGTACTTCTCCATCAACACTCTCAGAGCAAACATCACATCTGTAGTGCTCTTTCCCAGCATGAAACCATACTGCTGTTCACTAATCATCACATCCCTTCTTAACCTAGCTTCCACTACTCTTTCCCATAACTTCATGCTGTGACTGATCAGTTTAATCCCTCTGTAGTTACTACAGCTCTGCACTTCACCCTTATTCTTAAAAATCGTTACCAAAACACTTTTTCTCCATTCCTCAGGCATCCTCTCACTTTCCAAGATTTCATTAAACAATCTGGTTAAAAACTCCTCTGCCATTTCACCTAAACACCTCCATGCTTCCACAGGTATGTCATCTAGGCCAACAGCCTTTCCAGTCTTCATTCTCTTCATAGCTATCCTTACTTCCTCCTTGCTAATCCATTGTACTTCATGATTCACTATCCCTACATCATCCAACCTTCTCTCCCTCTCATTCTCTTCATTCATCAACCCCTCAAAGTACGCTTTCCATCTCCTCAACACACTCTCCTCGCTTGTGAGTATGTTTCCCTCATTATCCTTTATCACCTTTACCTGCTGCACATCTTTCCTAGCTCGGTCCCTCTGTCTAGCCAATCAGTACAGGTCCTTTTCTCCCTCCTTAGTGTCCAACCTTTCATACAACTCTTCATATGCCTTATCCTTAGCCTTTGCCACCTCTCTCTTTGCCATGTACCTCATCTCCTTATACTCCTGTCTACTTTCTTCATCTCTCTGACAATCCCACTTCTTCTTTTCCAACCTCTTTGCCTGTATACTCTTCTGTACTTCCTCATTCCACCACCATGTCTCCTTGTCATCCTTCCTCTGTGCAAATGTGATACCAAGCACCTTTCTAGCCGTCTCCCTTACTAGCTCTGCTGTAGTTACCCAGCTATTTGGTAACTCTTCATTGCCACCCAATGCCTGTCTTAACCCATCCGTGAACTCCACCTCACAATTACCCTTTTTCAATTTCCACCATTTGATCTGTGGTGCTGCCCTCACACTCCTCCTCCAATTCTTGATCACCAACGTCATCCTACAAACCACCATCCTATGCTGCCTAACTACACTTTCTACAGACTCCACTTTACAGTCTCAGTCTCCTTCAAACTGGCCCTCCTACATAAGATATAATCCACCTGTGTGCATCTTCCTCCACTCCTGTATGTCACCCTATGCTCCTCCCTCTTGCTAAAATACATATTCACCACAGCCATATCCATCCTTTTCGCAAAATCCACTACCATCTGACCTTCTGCATTCCTTTGTTTAACACCATACCTTGCCATCACTTCCTCATCCCCACTGTTCCCTTCACCAACATGCCCATTTAAATCTGCTCCAATCACCACTCTCTCACCCTTGGGTACAGTCATCACCACTTCATCCAGTTCACTCCAAAATTTTTCTTTCTCATCCATTGCACACCCAACTTGTGGAGCATATGCACTAACAACATTAATCATTACACCATCAATTTCCAGCTTCATAAACATCATTCTATCCAACACCCTTTTCACCTCCAAAACACTCTTCGCATACTGTTCCTTCAGAATAACTCCTACGCCATTTCTACTCCCATCCACACCATGATAAAACAATTTGAACCCACCTCCGATACACCTAACCTTACTCCCCTTCCATCTGGTCTCTTGCACGCACAATATACCAACCTTCCTTCTGTCCATCATATCAGCTAGCTCTCTCCCCATACCAGTCATACTGCCAACATTCAAAGTCCCGACACTCACTACCACAGTCCTAGCCTTTCTCCTCTCTTCCTGCCTTCAGCCATGCCTTCCGCCACTTCTCCTCCTTCGGCCAACAGTAGCCCAATTTCCGCCAGCACCCTGTTGGTTAACAGTACTGGTGGTGGTCGTTGTTAACCCAGGCCTTGACCGATCCGGAATGGAAATATTAACTGGTGACTGCATGAAAAAATTTGGCAAAGTTTTACGCCGGATGCCCTTCTTGACGCAACCCTCCCCATTTATCCGGGCTTGGGACCAGCACAAAGAAATGCACTGGCTTGTGCATCCCCAGTGGCTGGGAAGTACAAAATACTCCTGGGGCAGTGAACAGTTGGCTACACTGTTTCCTTCTGTGTCCCAGTACAGGTTACGCAGTATCAATATATTTGTATGATTCTTAGGTTCATAGGTTCATAGGTTCATAGGTTCATACTAGGCTATCTGCCCGAGGGCATTTACAAGCCTAGCCCATAGTTTTGTGGCTTACGCCACCCCTTTAGTATGGGGAACTATACCCATTATTTTGCTGTGCCTCTGTCGAGCAGTGACACTGAGGTAATCCCTGGGGTATATCTGCGATCTCCCATCCATTGGTCAAGATTTCTCTTGAACAAGGCAAGCGAGGTGCTCTGCCTCACATATACCGGGATTTTATTCCACAGCATAGGGAGTCTTTGGGTGATGAATCTTAAATAATTCTTTCTCATATTCCTTATCAGGTCCTGGTGTGTTACAAAAATACAGGATACAGTGCAACAGGTGTTGCGTATCAATGTCAAGGGAGGGAAACTTGCTGATGGCTACGTTCATTAGTTCCTTGGTCACAGTCCCTGGACCAGTCGTAACCAAGTCCTGGCTGTACCAGTAAAAATTTCACCCCCCCCCCCATTGCACCACAAAGATGTTAGTTTGTCGCTGTGCTTCCATACCCTGCATGGTTGGGACTACTGCTATACTGAATATCTGCATGAGATCTCTGCCCAAGAGATTTACTGGGCATTTTGCAGAAACTACAATTTTGCTTCTCTGTGTTAATCCTGAAACTGGATCAGTTATTGCAATGTTACGGGAGAGTGGCTCCCTATACAGCTGTCCATTAGCTGCTTTGACCAGTATGTAATCAGGTGACTTTGTGTTTTCTGGTAATTTGGAGGGGTGTATCAGGGTCCGTGATGCCTCTGAATCACACAAAAATTTGACCTCCCTCCCTTCTACCAAGAGTGTAACTTCTGGTTTGTTGTCTGCTTAATAGAGCTCCAAGCTCAATAAAGCTAGGTCTAATATTTCGTTTTCTTCATTGTCGCTAACTTCCTGCACTTCCTCTATTCCCTCTTTCACATTCTCATTTGTCCTTCCTTTACTGGCCCCTTCTAGTGATTCTTGACTATCATATAGTCAGTCCTCACCCTCCTTGTCTTCCGTTGTTGCCTTCTTATTTTTCCTGCAATCCCTTGTCAAATGTCCCTTTTTACCACATTTAAAACATTCTCCCCTTTTCTTACGCCCTTCAAAGTCCTCTGATCGCTGATCAGACTGCTTGTTTCCCTGTGCGTTTTTCTTGCCCTATTTCTCAGACTGTACTACATAAACTTCTGCTCCATCTTCTACAGAAAATACTTGAGCCTTCTTTTTATTTTTGCTATTAAAATGCCTTTCAGCATGCCTAGCATATTCAAGTAATGATTGTAACCTGCTTGTACGATGGTCTACCATGTGTTTCGTAATAAAATTGCTTATAGGCATGCTACTGCCTTTTAAAAATGCATTCTTTAACTGCTGTTCATATGGGGAATCTTGTGTTTGATCTTCGGGAACCTGCATTCCACAGTGGTTATTAAAACATTCTAACAATCTGGCATAGTATCGGTCAGTTGTTTCACTTTCTTGTTGGATGCATTGATTAATGCAAGTCCAGTCTGCCCTAGGTTTCCATTTTTCAGAGATGCGGTCTGTAAGACCTTTTACTCTAGTGTCTAACTCTGCACTGCTATGTGGGATTGGTCTTTGCGCAGCGTCACAAGGATTCCAGTTGCCACAAATCATGTACCAATCTGGCCCTACAATTTGTCTAACTACCTTTTCTATTTCTTCTCCATTTAAGTTATAACTTAACCTCATTCCTTGTAAGTCTTCTGAGAATTTTCTAAAATTAATCTTCGGATGGGGAATTCCCTCAGTGGCTTTCCGGATATCTTCCGGATTCCAAGGTCTGTATACTAAAATAGTTGGGTCCTGATTGTCTTGACCTGCCTGAGGATTAGGTACTTCTATAAGCGGGCATATTTCTTCTTCTTCTCCTATAGATCGTGAATTCTTAACCATTTGCCATAACTCGATACCTTCTTCTGAATTACTTGCCTTTGTTCGGGACCTGGTCTCGATGGGATCTCTGATTTTAGTTAGTTTTAGTTTTATAATATCTCTATCTCCAGTGACCACAGGATATAGTGGGGGTGGACTAACCTGTTCACTCACTTCATATTCTGGTAAGGGAGGTGGAGGTGCTGATGCTATTACTAAGTTATTATCCTCCTTATCTAAAAACATTGCTTTTGAATCTTTGTTTTTTTGGTCCCTACGGTTTACTTCCTCCAGCCACCTGTGTGCTTGAGGAATTCCTAACCGCCATTGCTTTTTTACCTGACCCTTGGAATCATTTTTGAGTTGTTTAACAAGTTTGATAAGCGAGGATTTTTCTAATTTTCCGTAGAATTCATACTTATTAGCCCATTTTGAAAAATATCTAATATTATCGGCGCACTGCAACTGCATATATTTTGCGTCTTCCGTTAACGGCGGATTCTGGGGTGTTTTTGTGCAATTATTACCCATTTTATTTTATCTTTGATTGTTACGTAACTTCTCTAATTTTAACGTGTACCACGGATTTTGTTATAGTCTCTTCAGAATGACTGCCTAAAGTTTATTTATTCTGTTTCTCCTGATCTATGACAAGACAGTACCTTTTTTATCCCTGACTGTAAGAAAAATACAATCTGACAAAAAACAGTACACATCTAGTCCCTGATCTAAAACAGAAAAAAGTAGATTCACCTTACCTGAGCCCATGTGATTGATCACCGATTCGCGGAGACCCGTCCTTCAGTCACAGATCAGAAAGTGGCTGGCCTCTTTTGACGACAATTCAGTCGGAGAACTTTCCATATAAGAAGAACCGATTTGGTTTCTTCCCCGTACGGTTTCAGCCACCTGGCCGTCTGATCCGAGGTGAAGAGAGGGTTCCGGTCCGAAGGACCAATCTGTAAAAGGAAAAACTTCAAAGATCAATGCACATTAGGTTCAAGCAAGGCACCCTTTATTACTTGCAGCAAGGAGACAAAGCATGTGGGTACAAGGTTTGTCTAATTTTCTGGAGATCAGTATGTTATTCTTATATAGTTCTCTTCATGTCACACAGAAAATGTTACTAGTTTACTGCTGACGTAGTTGGACACAGCTTTCTGTATGTTACAGAGAAAATGTTGCCAGACTTATTGCTGACATGGTCAGATTATTGCTGTCTTGCAAAAACATTTGAGAAAAACAACCTGGCCTTGGGCTTATTTTAGCCCTCCTTGATTCTTCAATTCTTCAATTGTACAGTTCTAATACATGCGTTACATTTTGTCTAGATTCAAGGTACATTTCTAGCTTTGGTACAAGTAGTGCTGACTATGGTTTAAGCTTTCAAACATCTATTGTTTTCTTTATCAAGGCTTTTAGCAGCTGCACATTTTCTCATGGCATAAGCCGAATAAAAGGTCTCTTATTAAGTTTCTAGTAGCTGCACATATTTTCATTGCATAAGCAGAATAAAGTGTATTTTATTAAGTTTCTAGTAGCTATGCAGATTCATACAACATGAACAGAATAAATGTATTAACCCTTTTAAGCCTTTAATGCATTAAGCATGCATATTGCTATTACGCATTTTTCTAACAATAATGATGGAGACAAATAGGCAGATCGGAAGCCATCAATGAAGTGCTTCAGGAAATGAATGGATTTATTCACATTTCATACGATCCACTTACATTGACCTGTACTTTCATTCAAATTGCCTTATTGCTATATAGTTTTTGGCAAAGTGGATCTCACTAGAACATCCCCTGAAATTTTAAAATATATTTTTGTAGGAATCAGGCTCTCCTGCACTCCACGATACAGCTCCAGGGTTCTTTATTTTAACAGCAAAATGTTAAATAGGTTCATATGTAGGTACTAGACTATTGGCCCTAGGGCCTTTACAGGCCTAGCCAAAAAGGTACCCTGGCTTTCGCCACCCAAGAAAATTATTTTCCTGTGCCCCTGTCAAGCAGAACCACAGAAGTGATCCCAGAGGTGAATTTTGTATTACCCATCCAATCATCAAGATTTTTCTTGAAGAGTGCTAATGAGGAGCTCTGTTTGACATAGATAGGTAGTCTGTTCCAGAGTATGGGAAGTCTCTGAGACAGGAATCTATCCCTCCAGCATGTTCTGTTTATTGTGGTGACAAGGTTTAGGTCCCTAGAACGTGTAGCTCAGAGGGATTGGGATTTCTTTAAGTGGAGCATGTCCAGCAGCTCTGGGTTTGACATAGCTTTGTATGTTAGGCAGAGATTGCCTCTGAGTAGGTGCTATGTGATGGAGTAAAGCTGGAGTTTTTTGAGACAGTCTGCATATGGCATCTGTTTGAGCCCAGTAATCCTCTTTGTGAGGTATTTTTGCAGCCTTTCCAGTTGTTGTAGATGTCTTGTGAGGTACATACCAAAAGGGGCATTGTACTCTATAATGGGTCTAATGAGTGATGAGTAGAGGGGAACAATGACCTCTTTTTTTCCAGATGAGAAACCTTTTGTGATGAGGTGTGCCACGTAGAAGGATTTACTGACCACTGTGGTGATGTGATTATCAAAGGCGAGACTACTGTCCATCTGTGTCCCAAGGACTCTTATCACACTTTCAGTGTTAAATAGACTACCGCCTATGTGGTAATTCATGGGTACAGAGTTTTTACCAAAGGAGATAATGCACTTTTTGACATTGAGCTTGAGACCATGTCTTTGACACCAGACATCTGTCTCAGTGAGGCCCTTTTGTAGGATGTCCACATCATTAGGAGTTTTGATTATGGCTCCTAGTTTGCAGTCATCTGCAAATTTAGCTAGCCAAAGACCTTCTGTGTTAGCCTGTACTTCAGAGAAGTAGATACCAAACAGGAGAGGACCCAGGACTGAACCCTGTGGTACTCGACTTGTCACTGGTCTGAAGTCTGATTTGGAGTCTGCTACTTTCACAGTGTGGGTTCTGTCAGTAAGCCAGTTGGCAACCCATCTTGTGACATAGGGAGTTATACCTAGTTTAGTGAGTTTATCTATAATTCCAGAATGGGGGATGGTGTTGAACGCCTTGGCGAGATCTAGATAGGCTGTGTGAACCACCTTACCCTCATCTATGGCTTTGGTGACTACTTCAAAGAAGTCTATCAGGTTTAGGAGACATGATCTGCCTTTTACAAACCCAAACTGTGTGGAGTCCAGAGTTTGGAGATCTCCAATGTCTTTGTTTATGAGTTCCATGATGATACGTTCCATGGCCTTGCAGACCAGGCTCGTCAGGCTAATGAGGTGGTAGTTCCCGGGGTGTGTTGTGGCCCCTCCTTTGTGGAGTGGGATAAATGTCACGGTGCACCATTCAATGGGCATAAAGTCTGAGGTGAGGCTATGATTGAACATGGTACTTAGGTGGGGTGCCAGTTCATTCTGTAGTTCATGTAGAAGGCAGCCTGGGATGTTGTCAGGTCCCATGGATAATGTGTTCTTGGCTTTGTTGAGTGAGGTTTTTACCTGTGCAGCCGTGATTACAGGAACTTTGCATTCTTCCGGTATAAAGATGGGCCCTTTAGGGGGTGAGAGGGGGGTAAAGTTAGCACTGAATCTATCTGTCAGGATGTTGGCAATATCAGTTGGTTCTGTATATTTAGTGTCATTGTGCTGTAACTCAGAGCAGATCTGAGTGTTGCCATTGAGATTCTTGACATAGCTATAGAATGCTTTGCGGCTGTCTTTAGAGTGAGTGGCAATTTTGTTTTCATAACTAGCTTTGGAGGATTTTATGAGGGATCTCAGCTTCTTACTGAGACTGACCAGGGAGTTCCTCCAATTGTGGGATTTTACTCTTTTTTGCAACAGTTTCTTTCTTCTGTTGTAAAGGTTGTTTATGGCAGAAGACCACCAGATTGGCTACCTTTTTTTGGAGGATAGCATCTTGGTTCTGTTAGGGATAGCACGATCCATGCACTCGTGTAAGTGTTTATAAAGTGCATTTGTGTAGGATTCAGCAGTCGTACCTCTATTGTCCATCTGTGTGGGTGTCGTGAAGTTTGCCACTTCTCTCTTAAGAAGCATGAAGTTGGCTTTGGAGAAATTTTTTACGGTTGTTTTCCTAATGGGGGGTGGGAGCAGGATGTGAATGTCTAGGGTGATTAGCTTGTGGTCGGATCTGACCAACGAGGAGCTGATCTCTGGTGTGGAACACCGGTCACCCATGTTGGTGATGACCAGGTCTAGTATATTGCTGCCCCTGGTGGGGGTGTGGATAAGTTGATCCAAGGTGTTGGAATTGATGATTTCCAGAAAACATTGAGCAAAAGAGTTGGTACATGAGTAGTTTTCCCAGTTAATGGTAGAGTAGTTGAAATCACCCATTATTAGAGTGTTTGGTTGTACCTTAATATTTTCCAGTGTATCAAGAAAAGAGGAGTGGGAATCCTGGGGCATGGTGGGGGGGTCTGTAGCAAGCTGCATTCTGGATTGCAGTTTTGCCCAGAGTTAGATGAACTTGGATAATCTGGGATGCATTATGCTGAGCAACTAGCTTGGAGGTGTGGATATCCTTAAAGAATATGGACGCGCCTCCACCTTTAGTGTTTCGGTCCAGGTTTGGTGGCAGAAAGGTGTGGTATGAATTATAGCCTGGTAATGCAGGTGTGCTCTCTGGAGCTTTGAACCAGGTCTCTGTCACTGCACAGATGTCAGTGTTCTCCATTTTAAGGAGTGCCTTGAGTGAGTGCATTTTGAGGTTTAGACTTCTAGCATTGAGTAGCGTTACCCTCAGATTTTGCTTGCTTGCACCTGTTACGGTGATGAATTTGTCACTTGAACCTTGCCTAAAAAAGGCACTGTAGGGGTGGCAAGAGCCTTTGCCAGTATCCGGAATCCCAAGGGTGAAAGGTGCAGGCCATCTCTGGCAAACAAGCGTGGTCTGTTGATCATATCATCCCAGGCAGACAGATACTGGATTCTCTTAGAATGACACCAGAAGCTTAGCCAATTGTTAAAGTCAATCATTTTGTCCTTGTATTGTGGTATCATTCTGGGTGATGGCAGGATGCTACTCATGGCTAGGGTCATACCTGCCTGGGCTACAAGATCGGAAAGCTCCTCCATGTCTCTTTTCATGTAGTCCAGGGAGGTACATCTCAAGTCATTCACACCAACATGGACAATGACAGAGTCATATTTGTACTTGTTGTGGAGTGACCTGAGTGCGTGCATTATGTGGCGGATCCTGGCACTTGACAGGCAGCTGACAGTAACTTTTTCCTTGTTTAGCCTGGTGAGTGGAACATCAGTGTGCCTGACTATAGAGTCACCTATGACTAGAGTGTTGGGTACGTTATGCCTTATGGGCTGTAGTTGAGTAGCACACTGAGTATGTGGACTCTGTGTCATTTGGGTTGTGTTGAGGGGTGGAGGTTGCTTGCATTTCTGCTTTGGAGGTCTCTGTAGTTTGGGCAGATTTGTACTGAGAGCCTACGCGAATGTAGGTGTGTGTTTTGTGCTTGTGTGTGTGTGTGTTTTGGTGGTGTAGGTTTTGAGGGACTATGTGATGAGTGTGGTGCGGTGCAAGTGTTTACCTTCTCCTCTTGACTGTCTAGGCTAGTCTCTGGTGAAGAGAGCTTTGCTTCCAGTTTGGCTATATAAGTGCATCTCTCACAGGTCGTGATGTTGGGTGGTAGGAGGAGAGGGTTGTCTGTATATATGAGGCAATTGCTGCATTGTCCCAAGATGCCCAGATTCATCAGGTAGACAGGAGAAAACACCGGGAGCTGACCTTTAGACATGCCTGAATAGGTGCTTATTTATTAAGTACTAAAAACTGTTTTCCTCTAGACAAGTGAGGAAAGTTGAGTGCTGTCGTAATTTGTAACTTATTTAGTGCTTACAATGAGTTCTGAACAAGTGCTGAGCTCAAAGAAACAGATCTGAGTGCTAAAACTAAAAAGCTGGCTAGTTGCAAGGGAAATTTTGAAGAACAGACTTTATGGTGCCAGGAATAGTTTAATCCCAGTTAAGTGGAGGGGGGGCTTAGGAGCTCACAAGCAGTCCTGGACACAGCAAATCCGTATCTGGACAAGACCTGCCACAGGAAAGGGGGGGAAGCAAGCTTAGAATTTTTTTTTCCAGTAAAGTGGAAATGGAGAAAGTTGGAACAGAAGTTAATTCAACGTTAAGAATATGAGTGAGTTGGCCTTCACAAATGTTCTCTATTAGATTGAGTGAACTAATGACACTAGACTGGGAGGAGTGCACAGATCAAGATATACAGTATTGGTGGGCAACTGCAAAGCCGCCAAGTATAAGAACACACAGCACTAGGGAGGGTGGGTGAAACACACAACACTAGGGAGGGTGGGTGGAAAAAATTACAGTTCCTAGCTGTGGCCACTAAATGAAAGTTTTAAACAGATCAAGGAGCAGACTCTAGAGAATGCTTTTAACTGTAAACAGACAATTATCAAAAATGCACAGAAAAGCTCAGATAGAGCACTCACAAATAGAAAATACAACTCTCAGTATGAAAAAGCAGTTTACAGTTAAGTAATACTAAAACAGTATAAAACAGTACATAAATGCAGTGAAACAATAAAAAAAGCTTTATAACAGTGCAACATGTAGTAGATCAACTGTATAGCACAATTATAAGCGTTTCAGAAGTGCAGTTCAGTGAAATAAGTGTAAGAAATAACTTATCCTGCTCTTGGAATCTTAAGGATATAAATAAATGTCCTCCATATCTAATATTCCTAGCCACCAAGTTATAATAAACACATCTTTATGCAAATATTTGAGATAACTTCATTTTTAAGGAGATTAGTTCAAAAACGTCTGATTTTGAAACTGACACTTTTTGTTAAGCTGGCAGAGCTGCCTAACTGTTGGTAGCATAGACTGTTTAAGACTGGAGAATCCTATACATTTCCACTGGAATGAGAGATCAGGCTTATGAGTGCTGAGTTCTGCCTCTACAGCTGGATCCCTGCTGCAGAGTCTCACTTCTCAGACTGATGGCACTGAAGTATAGTGAGACCTGAAACATCACTGTTAGCAGAGCTAACTGGTTTAACATTAACTCCCTTTGTAGTCACTTATGATGTGGCATTAATAACATACATTAATTACACAGCTAGAGGGAATGTTTAATGAGTGAAACAATATTACAATATCAGACCTTCTATTACTATATTAAGATTACTGTACTAAAGTAATATCTTTCGGCTTTTCTCGCCACAGCAGAACTACGGTCCGCTTATGATTGGCAGTAGATTTTTACGGTACCGAGGTGCCAGCCCAACACCCAACCTTCAATGAAGGCACACCCATTCACGCACGCACCTACCTGCATGTCTTTAAATGTCACTCGACCATGGGGAGGACATGCAGACTCCACATAGAAGGCAGTCCAGCCGAGAATCGAACCGGAGAACCTCTTGATGTGAGGCGACAACGCTAACCGCTGCACCACCGTGGCCTATTAAGATTACTGTACTACCTTAAGTCAAATAAAAGAGTGTAATGTAAGCCAGATAAGAATGTTTGTATTCAAAATATTTGGAGATGTAGGAAAAGTCTTATGTTGCATTAAGATGTTGGTTGTGTCCCCTGTTTGCTGTGTATATTACAGTTAATTTTTTTTGGTTATTCACATGTATAAGTGAAATTCTAGAAACTGGTCTTGTTGTTCAAATGATGTCAGAAAAAAATGGAAACCCTACTTGAAAATGTGATTGGTGAAAAAGATATGTGGAATGGCAAGAATCGGGAGGTGAGAAGGCCACCACTGTAGTGTTCTGTAGATGATGAAAATGAATTTGGGTGAATGCTAAATGACTAATGAGATGTTTGGCTTGTGGCACATTTCTGTGCTGCTAAAAGAACATGCAAGAAGATTGTCGGTAGCTGGAGTTGATGATATTGAGTTTCTGTGTGCTTAACAGATTACTGTGATGCAGCTTGATCAACAAGTGGTTGTAGTGTGAAGTAGAATAGAATAATTAGGTGTCCAAGTCGAAAATATGCATCAACAACTGGCTGCAGTGGAAGATAAGGCTTGTAGTAAGAACTTGAGACTCACTGTGTTGCATGGAGATGAAGGACTGGATTTTTTGGAATGAGTGAAAGCTAAGATGGTAGAGAGGACATGTATCACAAATTCATCATTGGCAATTGAAAAATGTGTGTTGGTTGCTACTTAAGTGGAAGAACATTTAAAGTTCTTTGGCAGTGCATGGCGTTTTCCTGTATTACAGTGATAAAAAGAAGGACTATTGGCCTTGAAGCCACATTGCATACAATAATTTCAACTCTAGTTGCCCTTTATTCTGACATTATTCATTTTTATGACTTTCCAAGATGCCATAGATGTTCTTCCCTGATTTATTAATAAATGTTGGTCTACTGTGACTACCTGTATGATATTATAGGTTCATACTAGGCTATCTGCCCTAGGGCATTTATAAGCCTAGCCAGAGTGTGTTTGGCTTTCGCCACCCATTTTAAATTAATTTCATAGATTGGTGAGATTGGCGAGAAAAGCCGAAAGATATTACTTTAGTACAGTAATCTTAATATAGTAATAGAAGGTCTGATATTGTAATATTGTTCCACTCATTAAACATTCCCTCTAGCTTTGTAATTAATGGATTAAACATATATCCCCAGCTAACACATTCAGAGACCTTCTCTGTGTCCATAAGTAGTATGCTGCCTGCCTGTCTCCTTCCTCTCTGCTTATTCATTGATGTTTAACATAACTTTCCAGTAGTTAGCTGACAGATACCTCTCAATCTCTGCTTGCTTTTCACTTATGATCCTTGAAAGTATCAGCTTTAATTTAGTTGTTATTATTCTTGCAAATATCAACATTACATAACAATATTGTTTTGTAATTTGCATGATCCTCTTTTCTTCTTTCCCCTTATACAACACTATGAGCGTTGCTGCTAACATTCATTTATTGATACTTTAAAATCTCCATTGATTCATCTGATGGTTTCATGCTTGTGGCGTCTGAAGGGGTAACTGAAGAAGATTTGGGAGCCAGTCAGCTGTAACAGTTGTAATGGAGGTGGACATCAGAAAGTGATAGAAAAGCCTCTCTTGTAAACAGCTGTGTCTAAGTTTTGTCGTCCTAGTGTCCGTAAGTCCTTCTGGAGAGGTGTGCTGCAAAAGATCCCACAGAAATTTTGTTGTAGTTATAATACTCATGAAGTAGGTTGCTAGGTCTTCCTACTGTATTACACATGCACATTCTCACACTTGTAGACAATTTAGAGTCCCCAGTATACCTATTGTATATCTTTAGAATGTGGGAGGAAACCAGAAAGCCAGGAGAAAACCCACATGAACACAGGGAGAAGATGCAGACACCACACAGAAGGCACCCCAGCTGGGAACTAAACAGGAGAACCTCTTGCTATGAGGTGACAATGCTAGCTGTTGCACCACTATCATATCAAAGAGTATGTGTAGTTCACATACTGTTTTGCTTTCACCCAATCTCTATCCAGTATCAGTAATGCATTGGAATGGGCCTTCTCCTTTCCACAAGGACTGCATTAGCCTTTCACTCTCAACCCTCCTGACTGCTTCATGCAGTGTCTGAGATGTTAGTCAATCCAGGGTCACAGTCATGGCTTCATTCCTTTGTACCATGGAGCCAATGGAAGCTTGCCAAGAATGAACTTACTCGCCACTACCATAGAACTGCTGCAAAACCAGCAGACTAGTTAGGAAAAATGGATTACATGATGGAAAAGACACAATGATATTATAGACAAAGTATCAAAGCATGGCGTTGGAAAAGACACCAGAGTAAAAGGGCTAAATATTAAAAGTATGAATATATAGAATTACTGATGCAAATACGACAACTCAATAACAAAGATAAATGAGTGCCAGACTTCTTTTTATTTGGGTAGAGGTATGGTGGAATGTTTGTGAAATTAGGCTGATATCCTCATGTGGCAAATGTCAATATGCTGTTTCCCAGCATTACCTGTTCCACCCTTCTGCATATTAACCATTCTCTGTGTAAGCTTCAAAATTCCCAGTGCAGCTAATTTTATTGAATAAATGTTATAAAATAAGTACTATCAAAGTGAAACTGAAGAAAAGAAGAAAGGAAGAGAAAAATACATTGATTTTTAAATCATATAAATAATGTATACAACAGGCATAGCTTTCAGGTTTTATGGTTGGTATTGTTTAATAATGTTCTCCATTAACTGAAGTGTGTAATGACACGATTGACACATTATTTGTACAGTCCTGTGGTATCTTATCTTATGTAGCTGGATTCCTGGGGGAAAAGGAATATAATTCCAAGACAAACTATGTGAGCAGAATGCCTTTGAAACTGAGCAGCACACACATGCTACAGTTCTGTTGATTGTTACATTTGCTTTGACATTTTATCTTTAATAATATATGAGGATATTTTTCTTGTATAACAATATTTCTTCTCTGTGCAAACTTTTAACTTCCTACACAGACTTTATAAGCCATGGATACTGCTTTTCTGGAAATGTTTAATCTGAATCTGGTAATCTCACTTTTTGTTTAATTTATTTTAGGCATAGAAGACTGAGATCTACAATCAAGTTGCTGCTTTCTCGAGGAGCAGATCCAAATAGCTCATCTGTTCCAATGCATGCTCTATTTTTTGCAATTAAAGCTGCTGACACTGATGCAGTAAGGATGTTACTTCAGAAGGGAGCTCGGACAGATATACAACTTTCTTCAAGGGTAAGATAATGAAAGAATAATTTAAATGTTCCACAGAGTCAATGGAAGCTTGTTTCCAGAGAAATTACTTTATTTCAGTTTGTTTCCACTGAATGATGCTTTTAAAGGAATGTGGATGTGAATCAGAAAATGACAAAACTTTGAGAGCAGTGTACACATTACTATGGTTTGTGTTATTCATTCAAGTTTTTATACAAATTCTGCTGTAATAATTCATCAACAGTTAGTGCTTACTGTTGACCTTTGTGGTAGCTATACATTCTTCAGGTTAATAATTTGGCATTATTCATCCAAAGACCAAAAAAAACTAAACAGGCACTTTCTTATACCTCAGAGCAAAAACTTTAGCAATTCGGATCATTTGGCCAAAAGCAACTTTCCTCTACAATGGCTGAAAAAAATTCATCCAATAATCTGTTCTTGAAGTTTTATCTATTTGTCGTGTGGGTCTTGTCCTCGCAAACCCCACGAAGAGGTCTGCATCTCTACTACTACTACTTATTGTAATCCTTCCTTAGGTTAGGAAGAAACTCCTTCAGCCCAGGGAGAAATCTCCATCCTCTGGATGAATTTTCAGCTGATTTGCCATTTTTATAGTTTGGAAGAGTGCATTTGGATACAGTTTTTATGTTGATGGTTGGCCTTACACATGGTTGATATATAAATTGCATTAGTTTGCATTAGTTATAAGAAATGAAATGCAATTAAAATGAGTGAGAAAATACATTTCTCTTACACAGCCAAAACTGTAAATCTGAGAAATATAATGGTAGTGGAATTTTACCTGGTTTTGTTTGAAAGTATTTTCCATGAAAACCTCATAATAACTTATTAGATGGTGCAAAAGTTGTAATCAGTTTTGTGTCTGATATTTTCACCCCCATTTCAGTAGGAGCTGATGATATTCATCTGTGATAATGCAGCTGTATGAATATACTCTTATTCTATGGCAGTTACCTTGTTTGCAGTTTAACAATAAAATGAGAAGTAAGATATTCAGATGTGGGGTCACTTTTATAAACTAGTCTTATACATCTGCATATCAGCATGGAGGCCTTTAAAATTTAAGTAAAGGGACTGATTCCACAGTATTGATGTTCTTCGTCTTCCCTTGCTGCAGTCCTGACTATTGGGTATAGTCCGCGTCCCAGTCGGCCCGAATACCAGAGTATAAGGCTGACGTCGGTCATGGCGCCTTAGACTGACGTCAGTACGTCAGGGTACTAATGCGCATGACCGACGTCATTTCCTCAGTCTTTTTTGCCGCATGGTCCGATGCAGAAGCAATTTTGCGAGTGCAGGTTGGCGTTCTGAGATTTTCCGAAACCGGAGTTTCAGACCGAAACAGAGTTGGCTAAGTAACCCTGTTGGGGAACATTTTGGTTTTTTCTTGCCTCAGTATTTAACCGGATGTCATAGCAGTGCTAAGATGCCTAGGGTATTCTGTGAACGAAATAAAGTCCAGTCTAGTACCCTCTCAAGACATGTGCTTTCTGGGTGTGAGACTGAATACAGCAGCCCAGATGGCCTTTTTAACCCCGGACAAACAAAAGAGTCTGTCACTTTACTTCCATCAACTATCTCATCAGTCCGTGCTGACTGCAAGGACAGTCCTTCAAGCATTAGGGTTCATGGCATCTTGTATTCTGATGCTTCCCAATGCCAAACTGCATATGAGGAAGCTGCAATGGTATCTCAAAAATGTATGGACACAGCACTGCCAAGATTTCGACACTGTCATTCACATAATACCTTGCCTTCAAAAGGAATTCTTGTGGTGGGCTCAGGAATGTCACCTAAACAAGGGACTCTCTGTAAACCGCTCAGAGGCGAGTCAGATTTTAACGACAGATGCCTCGGACACTGCTTGGGAGCTCATCTAAATGGAAAGTGGATACAAGACAAGTGGCCTGCCAGACTACAGCATCTACATATCAACATGAAGGAGATGTTAGCAGTCCAGTTTGCATTGATGGCGTTCAAGGAGTTGCTTCTTCCAGGGCAGGTGTTGATTCTAACAGACAACACAACTGTCATGTGGTACATCAACAAGCAAGGGGGAACACATTCTTATCCTCTATGCAGGCAAGCAATGATTTTATGGGAGACTGCGTTAAGCCTGCAACTGACTCTTCAGGCAAGGTTTCTGCCAGGAGCACAGAACTCCCTAGCAGATGTATTAAGCAGACAAATCATGGATCCCCACGAGTGGAAACTGGATCTTCATGTATTTCAGAAATTGACAGTGTCATGGGGAACTCCAGACATAGATCTGTTCGCTTCTCCACTAAACCACCAGCTGCCAAAGTATTGCACAAAAGGGTTTCATCACACAGCTTGGAAAGTGGATGCTCTGTCTTTCAGTTGGAAAAACCTTCATGTCTATGCCTTTCCACCTCTGCCTCTTCTTCCAAAGGTATTATTAAAGGTCAGACAAGACAGGCCAAGGATGATTTTGATAGCTCCAGATTGGCCTCGGCAACACTGGTACCCACTTCTAAGGAGTCTTGTAAAGAAGCCTCCATGGCCTTTACCTCTGATTCCTCATCTGTTATCTCAGAAGGACGGTCATCTGCTCAATGTCAAGCTTCAATCTCTTCATCTCACAGCTTGGCATATTCTGTGTTGAAGCACAGCAGGTCTCAGCTTCCTCAACAAGTTTTAAATGTGATTATGGAAGCTAGAAGGCCTAGTACTAGGAGAGTGTACGCAGAAAAATGGAAGAGATTTTTATTTTGGAGTACAGCAAAGAATTTGGAGATTTCAGAGCCTAATTTGAGTGTGGCTCTTCAATATCTTACTGAATTATTGGACAAAGGTTTGTCCTTCTCTTCCATAAAGGTTCATGCTGCAGCAATTTCAGCTCACTATGATTGTGACCCACCTTTGTTTTCGCATCCTTTGTTCAAGCAGTTTCTTAGAGGGGCAAAGAATATAAGACCCCCACGTAGAGCTCCTACTCCTGCTTGGGATCTCAATTTTGTGTTGGAAAAACTTACTCTACAACCTTTTGAGCCTGCAGCTACTGCTGAATTGAAATATTTGTCATGGAAGACTGCTTTTCTGTTGGCTATTACTTCTGCAAGAAGGGTGTCTGAGTTGCAGGCCCTTATGGCAGTAGAGCCCTTTTGGTTTTCCATAAGGACAGGGTTTCATTACGTACTAATCCTTCCTTTATGCCTAAGGTGGTTTCTAGTGTGGCTTTAAACCAAACTATTCATTTGCCTACGTTTTTTGCAGATCCTCAAAATAAAGGGGAAAAGATTTTGCACACTTTAGATGTACACAGGCAATTGCGTTATTATTTGAGCAGGACTAAGAATTTTAGGCAGTCTCAGCAGTTACTTGTTTCTTTTGCTTTGAGTTCACAGGGCAAGCCTGTGTCAAAACAAACTATTTCTAGGTGGATTGGCTTTTGCATTGCATTTTGTTATTCCCATCATGGCAAAGAGGTTCCAGCTGGGATTAGGCCTCATTCCACTAGGGCTACTGCCACTTCAACAGCATTTCTAAGGGGAATGGCAACTAAGGATATTCTGGAAGCAGCTACTTGGAGTTCAGTGCATACTTTCTCTAGGCATTATCACCTGCCTATATACTCTAAGACTAGGGCTGGTTTTGCCACAGCTGTTTTACAAGGCATGTTGTCAGCTCCTGCTACTTTATAATTTGCCAGCCTCCCTTACCTCTGCTTTGGGATTCTACCCAATAGTCAGGACTGCAGCAAGGGAAGACGAAGAACATAGTACAGTTTTGTACCTACCATAAATGTAGATGTTCGAGGATTCCCTTGCTGCAGTCCAATTTACCCTCCCTCCTTCCCTCTGTGTTTCAGGGTGGTTGTGTAGGTGAGTTTACATGCTTATATTTTTTCTATATATTGCTGTATATATTGTACATGTTTTTTGGTGCAGGTTGTTTTTGGGACTTGTCTTTTTGGGTCTTCTGACATCTGGGGCAAGAAAAGACTGAGGAAATGACGTCGGTCATGCGCATTAGTACCCTGACGTACTGACGTCAGTCTAAGGCGCCATGACCGACGTCAGCCTTATACTCTGGTATTCGGGCCGACTGGGACGCGGACTATACCCAATAGTCAGGACTGCAGCAAGGGAATCCTCGAACATCTACATTTATGGTAGGTACAAAACTGTACTTTTTCAACAATTGTAAAAATTACATTTTATTTATTTGTTTGGTTGTTTGTTTGTCATTTGTTAATTGGGTAATCAGGCTGATCAAGGATTCTTTTTCAGTCACAACCCAAACCAAGGACAGAACATGTGAACAAGGCTTCATTGTTTACAGTACAATGATAAGTATTTACAAAACAATAGTCAGTATTTGCAAAACTGCTCAGTGTTAACAAAACCATATTCAGAGATTATAGAACAACATATGTTTCTTTAACATCATTTACAATAGTGAGGGAAAAAGACGGGTTGCAAAACTGGACTCTGATATTCAGGAACATCACGCTACATTAAGTGCAGTAGTGTAATGAGTGGAGATTCACAGAGGCACACATAGCACAATAATAGTATCATGGGAAGTAGTGCTTTCAGCATCCTATGCAAATGGCCATACAATAGTATGCAAATGAATGTCATTATGGAAATGAGATCAGGTGTGACTGCAGATGGGGGTAAATAACATGACTGAGTAATTCAGCAACATATAAAGATTGTGTATTGAGCCAAGTCAAGGAAAAAATCTGTACACTGTCATTCTTGTTAAAGATAGAAACTGACGGCACTAAGATGCTAAGAATGTCATTGGTATTAATGAATAACACTTGTTACACTTGCTTCTTGTCACCATTGATATTGAAGATGGGTCTGTCTGCAGCTGTCTTACCATTACCTCCATGACAGGGACATAACTGAATGCTACTGCATGGAGAGAGGCACCATATTGATGTTTGTAGACATATGCCTTTCCCAAATAGAATCAGTTGGGATGTATGGAATAGCTATTCCTGTGAATAAATAATGTCTGTGTAATCTTAACTGTCCTTCCAGTCAGAAGGAGTTTTGCAGGCATATGTCTCATGAATCCTACTCCAATTCATTAATGTCATGCTGGAAGATGTGGAGGAATGTATGTGGCTCCTGTGGACTTTGTAGGAGAGAAATACCACTATGCAGGAATTCTAGAGGTTGTAGAGGCCATAACTGCATCCAAATTGCATTTGAGGCCCTTTCTAGTCTAAAAGACATGAAGTATGTCAGTCATGAAGGAATTACACAGTATCAGCTGCCAGCTAATGTTCCAACGATTCCCATATGTGGCACATATTTGATCTATACCAGCAATTTGTGTGAGATGATATACTACAAGGATATCTAGATGATTCTGCATTCAACTCCATCACCAGACTGCACAAACAAATCAACAGGTATGTGGACCACAGTCCACTCATAAAAGTGTCCCTTGCTCTGCTTTGCAAGTGATGCTAGATATGCCCTGTTGGCATGGCTAATAACACCTATACGCAATTATCATCTGGAATGAGAGTAATACTGTGATTCATTTAAGAAACTGAAGGTGATATTGCACATTCTTAAACCTTTTTTGTCCTAAGCTTCTGTTTGGGGTGTCACTTGTCTGGGGACTGCCCAGGGCATCAGCTGACATAACTACAACTCTGGTAAAAGTTACTTTTTCTTTTACAATTTCAAGACTGTGGTTGTTTGAGCCCTCAATCCTGGGACAATAGGTCTCAAGATAACATAGTGTTTTACCTGGAAAAGCTTTTAAATTCTGTCTTTTATTCAGTTCAGTCAGATCAGTGCCTAATTTCTGACTTTATCTTTACTGCAGGTCTATATTAAATCAGCAAACGCTTAAAAAAAGCGAACGCTGATTTATCGACCCCATGTAAGTGAAAGCTTACAATTCCAAACACTTAGAACAGCAATTTTTTTCCCCAGGGAAAAAAATCGCTGTTCCAAAAAAAAACCTTTAAAACATTACATAAAGTGGGGGGCCCCCTACTGAAATTTACCAACTTCGAGATCGCACTGCAGTGACGAAAATGGCAAAATAACGAATGCGGCCAAGAATTCCCTTATATGCCGTTTTGGTATTTTGACATTTTGTGCTTTCAAGTTCCATCAAGACGCATTTGTAAGAATGCGTCTTCGATCATATAATAGAGAACCTTTATTGCATGGTACTGCTAAGCCAGGTAAATGTACAGTCAGCTTGCACATTCTAGTTGCCTTTGTGAACATGTGGATAGACAACTCATACATTTTCATGACTTACTTGTATGACAGTCTGCTCATTTTAACTATTTATTTACCACTGTTTGGTAAATGGGTATATGGTGTGGTCCAAAGACCCTTTTCAACTGGAAAATCAAATGTTTTCTAAAGGGTCTTGGAACAAACATATGTTGGATGCAGAGCATTATATTTGTTACAGAGTATTATGTACAGAGAAACATTGCAGAGATTAAGTTGACAACAAAACCAAAGTTGTTTACAGTGTTTACAGTATGTACATAAAGGTCATTCTAAATTTCACCATTTCAGGTGACAAACAGAACAACATTTAGGATAACAATCAGGGACAGACTATCATGCTGGAGGTAGCATGCTGCTAGAATTCAATATTTCATGGTGACTGTTTTGCTGCAGGTAGTATGCTGTTGGTAGCAAATGGTGGGATTGACCATTGTCCATAAAGCAGCTACAGTCAGTTTCCTTGTGCAATTGTTCACTGTATCTTTGCACTATTCTCTGATGTCTCCATGTTCTGTCTATATTGCTTGAATGCTTTTACTCATACCCATAGACATAGATGCATCTTTTCCAAAAAATACTGAGATGTTCATCAAAGTGCTGCAGTTGCCTTAACTATATGAGTTGTATCCTGCCAAGGATATAGCAGCCAGCCAGCTTCCAAAGCTTCATGGCACTTTCCACATGTCCAAACAATTGGGCAGCTAGAGTTAGGGCACTAAGCCCTTCAGAGCTTTACTGCCACTGAAAAGTACGCTCCCTTGAGACTTTTGAGGACTGATGATCGGCTTGTGCTGTTACTTTGCTGGGCAGATAAGTTCCCCTTGCAGAAAACACCTTCCATTCAATATTCTTTGTTTATTATTAATATTATGCTCTTCAGGAAAGTTATTTTAAAGCTAGGAGTTTATATTTTAACGGACTGTCATGTGACTGTATTGTACTTTTAAATGAGAGAGCTCTTTTTATCCTTACAGTTTAAAAGTTGTTTAAAGTATTTAAACAACATTTTTTTCTGTAGAGATATGGTGTGTATTTTACTTTTGGGGTTGTCAAGTATTTTATAGTGATTTTTACTGTGCTTTTGAGTGAAAAAAGTGACTTTTAAAGACATTAACATTTTTACTGGCTTTTGCTGCTTGCTTCCCCCTGGAAAGAGGCACCATTTTGACTTGACCATGGAATAAACAGTCAGTCCCAAGGTTGGTCCTTCTTCAAGTCACAAAAAGAAAAAGTTTATTAAACAGTCTTCACCACCACAGCAGGTTAGCAATTTGCCTCAGCTTCGGGTGGGTGACTGTGCTGTGGCCATTTGTTCTACCTCAGACCACTCATCTTTTACCCCAGATCCCTCTAGTGTAGTGCTTACATTCACTATAGAGTGGGGGTTATCTATGTCCTCTGCTGCTTTTGTGGTCCCCTCCGAGGGCAAGGGAGAGCCACTATTGTTGGTCCTGGTAGAGGGAACGAGGAAGGCTTCCCTGTTTTGTGAGACTGTTGTGATCATTCCTTGGGAAGCTAGTGACATTATTTATAACACTGTTGACCCCGTTTTTCCTGTCAAAATGAAACAGAAAACTTAACATGTATCTACTCCTCCTCCTCAAATTTTCTTAGACAGGAATAGTTTACTGGGTCTGGCTTGGGGTTTATTCAGGCTTTTGATCCCTCTTATTTATTGTTTTCTGGTTAAAGAAAGAAGGATGCCTAATTTCCTGAAGAGATTCAAGATTCTGAATCCAGACAAGGAGATGAAGGGAAAGATACAGCTTTTCTTCTCAGTTTTCTGATTCAGACTCAGAGAAGAGCTCAGTTTCTGATTCTCCCTTTGGAGTTCCTCTCTCTTTGAGACTATTTCCAGGATGTACCCGTGCTTTCAGTGGGAGTACACTGAGGTTTCTCAGTCCCTCAAAAAACTCAATGACGTCTTCCAGAAGAAATTTCTTTCTCAGAAGAAAGTTCTGTCAGCTTTAGAGGATGTGTGTGTGTGTGTGTGTGTGTGTGTGTGTGTGTGTGTGTGTGTGTGTGTGTGTGTGTGTGTGTGTGAGTGTGTGTGTGTCTGTCTGTAGTTTTCCTGATAGCCAGCCTGCTGCCCCTAAAAAAGGCAGATAGAATGTGTAATGTTCCTGTCTTTTTTAAGTTTTTATACACTCTTCCCAAACCTGACCCAAAAGCTATAGCTTTAGTTAATCCTACTGCTGCTAAACATTTAGTTAATTCCAGTCCTTGTCTTTCTGATAAGGATGGGAAGATTACTGCTTGGTATGGGAAAAAAAGTTTATGCATCTGCAACTTTGATTTTCAGAATTTTGAATTGTTGGGCTCACATAGTAATGTGTGTTCTGACTAATTGTGAAAGTATGAAGAATGTTTAGTCTACAATTTCTTCTTGTGAGGAAACATCACTTTAAGTTATTTAGTTTCTTTTTATTGTACTAATCCCTGCTGTCTGTTTACAGTGTGTATATGACTCATTGGTTAATTCTTCTAGGGCTATAGCCTCTGGTACTGATTTGAGGTGGTTTGCTAGACTGCATTCTCAGCACCTCCCAAGAGGATGTGAATAATGAGATGTTATTTTCTCTTTTGCATAAAGATTCACTTTTTGGTTCCTTTGCTGCAGAGTTGATTAAAAAGCGTGATTAAAGGGGTAAGCTGTATCAGGTAATCTCTAACATTTTCTGCTCTCTTTTTTCTAATTTTCTAAGGGATTCTCTAATCTCTCATCCAATTTTGGAATAATGGCAAGGGTGTTCCAAAAGATTTCCAGAACCCCCAAAACCAAGATTTACCTATTTAAATGAGTTTGTTACCTCCCTCGCACCCTGTCAGTCTCTTTTCCCTTCCAGAAAGTCTGAATCTCCAGTTTTCTTTTTGGCAACAGATGTTTTCAGACAAATGGGCTCTGAAGATAATTCATCAAAGTTATACATGGCAGGGAGAGTATATTCCTCCTTGCTAGGAGGTTGTTCCTCATCAACCAGACCAGACTATTTTATTTCTACCTGTCCTTCATTACATGCTGCTCCAGGGAGTGGCAGCACCAGTTCCTCATGTTTTTTGTATTTAGTGCCAAAAAAAAAGATGCTTGGAGACCAGTCCTGGGTCTTTCTTCGTAGACGTGTTTGTGACCGTGCCTAACTTCAAAATTGATGTCACTTCACAGTCTGTTACCTCTTCTTCCTCATTCAAGTTTCTTAGCAATTTTACATTGAAAAGATGCTTTTCATCTAATTCCTTTTCATCCAGACTTCAGGTGTTTCTTAAGGTGTGTTTGTCTGCATCACTTTATTAGCCCTGTGCTTTACCCTTTAGACTATCAGTTGCACAAAGAGTGTTCACTAAGTGGCTAGCTCCAGTTTTAGTTCACTGCAGGATACAGGGAATCCATGTTTGCTTTTCCATATTTAGATTGCTTGCTAATCTTTGCAGAGTCTTTTTTCAAAGTGTCAGGAATCTCTCACTTGGATGAGAGCTTTCTTATACAAGTTGAAATTCCAAGGCAACATTCAAAAGTCTTTTTGACTCCTTCTATGGGATTGTACTCCTTGGGTGTTAGCTTCTTCCACAGGAAAAATAGATCTATATCTAGATCTGTTAGGTTTTCTACTCAGACTTCACTTACTACAAGGAAATACCTCAGGATTTTGGGTCTCATGGCATCTTTGATTCTCATAATAACCCTGACAAAACTCCACTTGAGAAAGATACAGTGGTATCCAAAGTCTCTTTGGTCCCAGCATCAACATCCCTTGTCTTTACAAATCACAGTGTTGGGCCTTGTCAATAGAAAAAATACTTGGCTGAGACAACAAATATCCCTAAATTTGGGTCTCCCCCCTGTTCCAAAGCAGTCAGCCATCACAGATATCTCAGACTTTGCTTGGGGAGCAGTTTCAGGAGGTATAATAGTGCAAGGTGTTTGGGACATCTGGGACAGATACTAGGTCATATATATGAAAAAGATGCTTGCCCTGTTCAAGGAAATTTAACTGTTTGAATCATCTTTGGTCCCTAGGACCTCTTCAAGTTGCTTCAGTCAATAGCAGTCATGTCATGCAATTTCAGTTGGGGAAGAAGGATATACTATCTTTGCAGACTAGCCATGTTAACTTGGGATATTGCTTTTCAGCACAATTTCACTATGCAGGCCACCTTCATTCTTGTATGGCAGACAAGCTGAACAGGACAAGGCAGACCCTGACTTATGCAAACTAGATTGGGGGGTGGGGTCTTCCAAGATTTGATCCATCTGTGGGGAGTTTCTCTAGTATGTCCATTTGCCTTCTCTCTAAATAATCAGCTGGGAAGATTTTTCTCCAGGAGATCTTTGTAGTGACTCCCTTTCTGGCCCAGGCAACAGTGATGTTCCTTTCTGTTGGAAATGGGCAGGGGCAATTATCACAAGCTTCCTCACACAATGGATCTATTCACTCAAGATCAGAGGTGTTTGATACACCCTGACCTGAATCAACTTCAACTAACTGCCTAGATGATGCAGTCTTTTTTTTCCTTTAGGCAACTGTTTATCGTGGACTTGCAGCAGATTCTAACAGAGGCAAGAAAGCATGCTACTAATTTTCTAGTTGGTGCCAACCAGGGGCGGCTCATGCTATCGGACAGCCCGCCCACCTAGAAAAAAAACAAGGAAAAAAAAATCTGTGAAACAAAAAATCCATTCAGACTGCCTCTATCGGCAGTCCGAATGCAGCAAAACAGGTACCCAGCAACCTGTGCTGTAGGATACCCAGGAATCTGTGCGGTCGACGACTGCACAGAACAGAGGAGCTCCGGACTGCTTCCCTTGCAGACAGGGCCAATGAGGAGTGAGCTGAGAGCTCTCTCTCAGCTCTCATGGGGATTTCGCTGTGCGGGCATCGTGTAGATCGGTTCTGTTGGCTGGATTATATGGCTTCCCTGCAAATGGATTCTGTTGGTCAGTCGCTGGCTTCGGATATGTTCACAGGTAGGTGCAGTCTAAGCATACTATCTCATAAACGTAAAGTATATCACAATTAAACCTAAACTTTAAAGAGTTAAGAAAAACATGTAACTACAGCTTTCTATTTGCATTACATTTTATTTTATTTTATATTTTATTTCCGTTAAAATGCAGTATCTTTTGTTTAATTATGGTCATAACCCCAAATAATTATAATAGGGCTGCAGAAGGGCTACAAGGAAAATGCGCCATTTTATTTAAATCCGTACTACTCAGTATATTTAGCTCGCCTGATGTCTCGTGATCAGAGCTTCAATTTGCAGTCTGAATAGTATTATTCTTCCAATATTTTTAACATGCATGTCAACACTCAGGCGGCACGCTGAAGCCTCATCTAGTGGCAGGTGAAGAAACATGTTCTAAATAGGATTTAGCAACAAACAGCATGTGGAGATTTGGGAAAAGGTTTAGCTGTCAGATTATCTCAGTTTTTTGAAACTCTCCTTAGGGCTAGGAAATGTAATAGCATTGCGGGTTAAAGTGTGCACAGATTTGTCAGTGCTGAATGTTTAATTGTAGAATGAAGAGTTTGGGGTTGTAAGATTGTAAGGACAGGAAAAAAGCAGTGCTTTTACTTTGTTTAGTTCATCTTTCCTTCTGTCAGCAACATGGATCCTCCCACCACTTTGTTACCATCTGGAAATCTGTATAAAGGTGCTTGTTTATGTATCCTCTTCTGAATGTGTACAAACATTGTTAACATTTCTTGAAGGGCAGTATACTGCAATTAGTAACACAGGTTGGCCAAGGCTGTACTTGTGAATGCTCCTTGTTGATTTTTGCTATGTTACTAGCTTTTGCACTGTTTACTTTTGACGCTTGCATACAGCGGCACTTTAATGTGTTTTCTTTTGGAATGCTTAGGAAAGTGTATATCTTTTTCACTTCTAGCTTTCTCTTCCATGTGGTGACTTGAGTTTTAATGCAGTGCACTGCCAGCCATTTTACCTGCATGCTACCATTTACTGTGAATACTGGTTTGTGTGTGTACACTAATTTCTTTATTAATTAATTAGAATTAATTAGAACTGTTGAGTGCATTCAACTGATTCAAGGAATGGATGAACAAACTCCCTTCCTGTAGGTGGCTGTGATGTCTGCAGCAGTGGCGGCTGGTGACTTCAAGTCAAAGGGGGGCTGCAGGATACAGCTGAATGGGTTGGGCCAATGGGAAGGGGTGGAGCTATGCTTAAAACCACAACAGCTAGAATTTTAATTAAATACACTGCCCTGTGTGCCAAACCATCATTACAAGAATCCAATCAAGACAAAATGAAGTGTAGAAGAAAAAAAATATTTCACTGTATTGGCTACATGACAGCTTACTTAATAACTAGATGAAAACAAAAAGCTTGTGAGGCATGAAAAAATAAATTACTTTTTAAATACATTACTGGAATGCCGGTCAAAATCAAGTATAAGAAAAACAAGCAGCACTCAACTCAAACCACTTCTCCTTGCACTGCAGTTCTAATTATAATTTATATTCAGCTTTATAAAAGTACCAAGTACTATGCTGAAAGTAGCAATCTCTGTGATACCCCTCACTTGTAAAAATGTTTCTTATCCAAAAAAGACCTGCTGCCTGATAACTATCTACTTGTTTCATGGGGAAAACATGATCAAAGTAAAAATGAACAGCAAACAAGAAACAAGCTCAAGATACATTGCTTAAATGATTACTGCACAGGTTAAGGACCAGACATGATAGCTTGGCATTCTGTTTAGTTTACGGGTAAAAAGCCTGCAAAGATTACTGCAATTCTCCAACAAATGTAATGAGCTTCTGAAAATAGTGTAATACTGTCCTTTATTACAAATACTGTCCTTTATTACAAATACTGTCATATGCATTTCAATACCTAAAGCTTATACGTTATCTAGATATGTAAATATTCTCTGCATGGCAACAACAAAAAGTCTTTCAATGTCGGTAATTCTTTAACAGTATGCTTATTAAAGGTTACTTGCATCTTACAATCTCAGACAAAGCTTACCTGATGGTCATTAAAGCATTGCTACTTAAATACAGAGCAACAGGGCACTGCGACAGCATGCATTTCCTGAATAATAAGAAGCATAAATCAACAGTATAAAATATGACTGAAAACCAGAACATTCTGCAAAATCAAGGACAGATGAAAAGCCACGGTCGTACCTGTGTCTTCCTTGGATGGGGGAATACTCTGCACACTTACACTGCATAACTGCTCCTTGCCTTGCTTGGACACATCCAGAGTCACTACCTGGGGGAGTGGGGTGCAACAAGTATGTCCAGTTTGAAATGTCTCTGGCTGATGGTGATGGCTCTGACACTCATACCTCTCAACCTCTGAGCAAGAAATCTGGACAAAGCCATATATAAAAGTGGGACAAAGGCCCACAAATAAGGACTATTTTTAAATATTGTTCTTATAAACTTAGAAAGATAACAGTAATAGGTCTTGCATTAGTATGAATTTTCTGAAGGGTATGAAATCTGAAACTCAAATGTCTGTCATTATTTTCTAACTTCAATCTTCAGTGATTTACCATTAATTTACCAGAAAACCACAATTTTATGAAAAATTGACAAAAAATGTGTTGCAAAAATATTCAAATTGCCACACAATGCAGCTGGGAACCTTTCAAAGAAGGGACACTTTTTTAATATTAGTACTGTTAACTTGAGCAGCTGACAAAATAAGAGAATCTACATGCATTTCTGAAATAAAAGTAATCTATAACTCAGATTATTAGTTATTTATAATTGTAAACCCTCCACATTTTCTTCCAAAATTGCCATTTTGTGGAAGGATTATTAGGGGGAGTGCAACATTTTGAGCCAAAATCGGGGACAGTTGAGAGGTTTGGATATTCCTAATTCTATAAAGCGATTTATTTGCACGTGCCTCTCAACCTCTTAATGCAGGAAATCTGGACAAGGCCAAATATATCGGGGGAACATACAAACAGTACTAAAAATTGCTCTTGTATAAACTTAGTTGATAGAATAACAGGTCTTGCTTTAGCATGCATTTTTCTGAAGGTTATGAAGTCTGAAACTCAATGTCTGTCATTATTTAGTGACTTCATTTCTAAATGATTTGCCAGAAAACCACAAATTTTATGAGGAACAAACCAAAAATAAGAAGCAAAAATCTATTAATTCTGCAAAAATCTGGACAGTTGAGAGGTATAGTTCACCCGGGGCTGTCTGAGTTTGCTGCCCTTCCCCTCTCACAAAATCATGGTCGAATGGAGCCTCCCCCCTGCAGCCATTCCAATGTCCCATTCCTTGGCTAGTTTGTCCCTTTTATCTTCTTAGTTGAAATATGTTCTCAGTTCCATAATTCATAAGCATATCAAACAAAAATCACCAGTACTGTAGCCTCAGATAGGCTGCTAAAAACTAGAGCAAACAATCAGACATATTGGTTGAGGAAATTTCCCCTAAGGAACAGTTTCAGTTTTCACCTGGGATTTTCACTGCAGCAAGAACATGTAGTAAGAATATGCACTTCCATTCTTCAGGTGAGCAAAAGCTTCTTCACACTCTGAAGCTTTCTTGCAGAGAGACAGAAACTCTCCCAGTTTCCAAACTTCATTAGAAAGAAACATAATGTCATAGTTTAAGGACCACTAAGACATGGCTTTTCAGCTGGTAAACTCAAGTTACTGAACATTCTGGAACCAGAGCTGTCTAAAACAAAGTACAAAATTGGGATCCTCTGCTGCTACTTCATCACCTCCCCGAAACTCATACAATTTGCAGATGTGATTTTGGAGGAGAAAGCATCAGATCCAGCTAGCTTTTTAGCTCTTCAAAGTTAGTTCCACATTCATCTAGCGTAACCATTTCATGGTCAGGATCTAGCTGGCAGCTGAAATACCTGCCCATAGCGATCAACCCCTAGATTTATCACAAGAGGTAAATAAATTTAAACTTGAACATGTATAGCCTACCAGAGGAGTATGGTTTTCTAAATGTGCTGTAATTTGTAATCTACAACTTGTGAGGAAGCCAATGCTGTGCTCCAGAATTCTATTAATGATCTGATGCCCTGATGCAAAGCTAATGAAAATAATTGATCATGCACTATAGTAGGAGAAACCTATTTAATGTTATTTATTTCTTATGGTAGAAGTTTTAATTTTGGCTGATGGCAGGGTTTAATACCAGGCCATCATTACACCATACAAGGATTAACAATGTTATGGGGATATTCCATTGATGTTGAAGAGAACTGGCAACTAAGAAAATCATGTTATCCTGTTTTTATCTCTATTTAGGCATATACTGGAGCATTTACTGCTCTAAGCAAACTGTTCAGCTTGAAAAGTATATTATTTTACCAAACAAATCAGTCTGCAATCATATGCTTATGAATTCAAACATCTTGCACTCTACTCCATATCATAACAATTTTTTTGAAGTGATGTATGCTGGCCTACACAACTACTACAGATCCTTAACTGTGTGAATTCATTTGTTTAACTTGCAAGGCATACAGTAGAAACCCCACAGATGCTGGCCTTAGTTTTAAAACTGTAGTCATTAACACTGACGCCAAAGCTGAGTCATAGTTTTTTCTAAATGCATCCTTTACTTTGGAAAAATCTCCCATTGAGCTTAAAAAGAAAGTTCTGTCCTTGCCCAGCTCCATGACTCAGAGGTGTAAAGCTCAACTATGAAACCAATAACATATTTGGTTCACAGCATGGGCACTGCAGGGGTTGTTAGGGGGATAGGGAGTTGCCAATGCTGGCTTTCCCATCTTGGGGGTCGAACTCGCTCCTTGGCCAACACCATAAAGTAGTGAGGGTATACGGCTGCAGCTCTATGGCCAACGTGACTGTGTGCTGCAGAGAAATGCACTGCACTGGTAAGGAATGACATGTACTGTCACAAGTATGCGTCTCCTGTGAGCAATGACTGCGGAGTGCCAACAACAATAAGAACAACATAACAATCAACCATTCAGAACTAGTTGTTCTCTGATGTTACAATATTTGTGTGAGTTACTTTCCTTACTTCTCTATTGAGGTTCATTTATTAGCCATTTCAGCATGCCTATGGATCCTTTTCTTTCAAGGCTTTCTCATGTTAAACTGGTTTTGAAAGGGGTTTACTTAAGAGGCCTTCAAGAAAACCAGTGGCTGCTTCTTGGGATCTTAATTTTGTGTTAGAGAAGCTAACACTTGCCCCATTTGAACCAGCTAATCTGACTGACTTGAGGTTCTTAACATTGAAAACAATTTTACTGACTGCTCTGACTTTTTCAAGAAGATACGTGAGTTGCAAGCTCTTATGGTGAGTCAACCCTATCTCATTTTCTACAGAGATAGGGTTTTTTTGAGAACTAATCCTTCTTTTATGCCTAAAATGCTGTCTGAATTTACTTTAAGCCAAACTATCTATTTCCCCCTTATTCTTTACTGATCTTAAAAATGAGAAAGAAATGATGCTCAATACATTGGATGCCCACTGACAACTGAGATACTTTCTTGACAGAACTAAATCTTTCAGATCTTTGGATCTGCTGTTCTTTTTCTGGTGAAGGTAAGAAGAGGGGACAACCTGTGTCACTACAGTCTATTTCCAAATGGTTGTCTAAAGCTGCTACCTTTTTTTATACTCACCACAATTTTTTTTCCAGGCAGGGTCAGGGTTCACTCTGTCAGGGCCTTAGCTTCATCTATTATTCTTGGAAAAGGTTGGATTCAAGAAGTATTCTAGCAGCTGCAACTTGTTCCTCTCTACATACCTTTACAGAGCAATATAAGCTTGATTCCTTCTCTAGGTCTAGATCTGGCTTTGCAAACATCATTCTCCAGGGGCTCCTGGACTCTTCTCCTTCCACCTCCCAAATGTAGTAAGCTAGGGATATCTACCCTTATAGTTAAGGCTAATGCAGCAGTGATGCATTTAATGAACACAGTACAGTTGTGTAAGTAAACATACCATAACAGTAGGTGTTTGAATGATTACTGCTGCAGTAGCCACTCCCTCCATCTCCCTTGTTTTTTTTGGTTTTTTTTTTATGTCAGTGTGTGGACATTTATTTTTTGTTGTACCTAGCATTGTCTTTTCAGGGCTCAGCTTCCCTCTCTCTGCTGGCAGGAAAGCTCTGAAGGGCTGGTACCTAGAGTTGTCTTTTAGTCAGCTCAGCTTGAACTGCCTGACAGTTTAGCTGTGTGGAAGGTGCCCTGAAACTTTGAAACATGGCTGGCTGTTATATCCTTGACAGGATATAACCCATATAGCTAAGGCTACTGCAGCAGAGATCATTCGAACATGTACTCTTACGGTAAGTTTACTTACACCACTGTGCTTTGCTTTAAGAGAGATTTCAAAGCTGATATTTTGAAAGCTGTTTTTGCACGTTATTGTACGGACTAACCAAATTTGACCTATAGGTGTTAGTTTATGCCCAGAGGAGGACATGATTTACAAATAAATGTCGACTGGCAACACATCGTTCCGATCAGAAAAAGTACGAATGTGAGAGTAATTGATTATAAACAATGTTGAATCTGCTGAATGAATTTACCAGATTCAACATTGTTGTTGAACAGAGCACGTGACTGCCATATAGGAGCACATGTAACGTGAAACTCCTATAATTAACATTACGGTTTTGCAGGGGGGCAAGCCCCCTAGTACCCTCCTGTGAGGGGTTGCGCCCCTCAAACCCCCTGCTAACTATATATTCCAACTCCCAGATCAGACTACAGCGAGGAAAGGGATGAATATCCCACACTGCACTAGAGCGATTGTGCAGTTTTTCGAGTTCATATCACCAGTTGCACAGTAGCAATCACTGATATGGCTTTCAAACATGATATGCTCAGCAACAAGAACATTTGGACATCTGTAATTTGTTTTTCCATGTGCGGAGCATCCACATTTGATATTATGATAGTATATTGGAGGACAGCGCTATACATACAGATTTGCTTAACTTGTAGTTTAAAACATATTTCTGGATGTGCACTCTGACACTATATTACAATATGTGCTAGTGTTGAGTTTAAGCTTAAATACAATGTATGTGCCATTTATACATAGCTTTTTAGTCCGTGCTTCTTGAAAAAAAAATGTTGGCATCCCTTGTTAGTTTTATTGCCTGGTTTCTTGACATCTGACTCTCATTTACACACTCCATCTCTGTTTTTGCTTGCACAGTGCCTATAGTTACACTTCTTTTGCACTTACCAGTATTTCTGTCTTTACATCATCAATATTAGTCTCCAGAACTTAGTATTTGGCTTTTTGCTACTTTTTTCTTTCAAAACACACTTTCACACATTCTGCAAACTTGCTCTTTTCCTCTTTTCATCTGAGACTAAACCTAGTGCATACACTCTGGTTTATTGCAGCTTACTTGTGAGCAGATGCTATATAAGAGAGCACATATTCCCCCTTTCATTTTTATGTTTATTATTTTATATTTTCTAGGCTTTGTTTTCCCTTGATCAATTTTATATCCCTCTAAATTATCAGCTGAAGGTTTTAGCAGCACACCCAATAATTCACTAGTACTGCACACATATGTTTTTTTATTGTGCCAGCTCTGATTCTATCAATAATCTCCCTTTTATATGGTAATTTTGTATACCACAAACATTCTGTGTGTGATTTATGCTTCACGTACCTGCCACAATTCACTGTCCCCTGTGCCTTTACTCAAGTCACCTGTGCATCAATAATTTCTTGTAACCCTTAATGTCTGGTAAAGTATAAATGCCTTTCACAGAGTAGATTCTTCTTTGGCTTGCAGTGTGATGCACAGGGACAATGGATTGTAACCTCTGCACCATTACTGTCATTATTTAATGTAATATGGAACCAGCAGTATGGGATTTGACTCCCACCACTAGTACCAGGTAGTATACAGGAGCAGTTGGCCATAAGGGCATATGGTATATCTATACTGCTGCCTTAGGTAGAAGCCAAGACCTGCAACACCCAGATAAGTTCCACACACCACAGCTACAGATCAGAATTATGATCAATGGCTTCCCTGGATTTATCTGTCCCACACTGAGCCCAGTGCTTTTCAGTGCAGCCTTACCAACAGTAACTGAAACTCATTATTTATGTGAATGTTGAGGAAGGAGTAAATGGTGACTGTGTGGCACCGACTTTCTTCTTCCCAAGAGTTAAGGTATGCTGCCACCAGTTAGTTATAACTAATTAAAGAAGAACACATTGTACCCTTAAATAAACCAAGACTTAAATATCCAAAGGGTG
Organism: Protopterus annectens; assembly: GCF_019279795.1. Taxonomy (NCBI): domain Eukaryota; kingdom Metazoa; phylum Chordata; order Ceratodontiformes; family Protopteridae; genus Protopterus; species Protopterus annectens. Next base: position 196,768,396 of record NC_056734.1, read on the forward strand.
GCAATTAGTTGTATGCAGTCACCCTTCTTAATGGGCAGATGGTACCCAGTTGTAGATACAGATAAATGTATAGACCATGTAATAAACCACAAGCTATGAGCATTCAAAATTGAATAATATTGTTTCTTTACTTGAAATAGATAACATAAAACCATGTACATTCCAATTAAGTATGCAAACACCAAAATGTTTGCAGAAAAAATAAAATATAATACATAAAAGCATGAATAAATAAAAATATAACATTCAAAAAAGACAGATAATGCTCAGGAGAAGAATGTCTAAAATCTAAATTAGTAAGTGTATGCTTCTGGTAATGGATTTATTGTGCCCATACACTTTCTGGCTTTTAAATCCAAAACAAAATTTTCAGAGTGCAGTATAGCTGAGTTCTGCCTCCATGGGTATTTTTCAGCAGTCACTGTTTTAGCTTTTGTAACATTTTTTAATTAACAGCCAGTTCCGCAATTTGTAGGTTCCCAAACAGGATTTGCAGTTGTTGTATTCTAATGGATGGTGACACCCTTCCCGGTTCCACAGTTACATGTCAAAGGGAAAGGGGAATATTCAGCAAACTTGTGTTCATATAAGGAAATTTTCAAATTCCCTAACTCAGTAGCCTACAAAGAGCGTTAAAATTTGCAAAAATATGCATATTTAGATTGTTGAGACGCAAACCTTTAGTTTTTTTTTTTAATTATAATGCATTTGCAAAGTCACAGTATCAAATGCACAGGTATCTAGATTTTTATACATTTGATGTTATGTGATCCTATCTCGCCTACATTCTGAATGATGGGTTCGGAGCCGATCCCTCGGCTCCGACTCGGCACGCTTATGCCAAAGAGCGAAGTCTCTTATTGGCTGAGCTTACTATATCCCAGGATGCACCACTACCAGTCCCCCAGATCTCGTTTGCCGCTTCCCTGCGAAGACGTGGTCTCGAGCTGGCTGGGCTGAGTAGTTTTTATTAACTAACTTTCTGTCAGTTTTTTGCTGTTTTTGCTAACAAAAGCTGTTTTAACGGCTATCGCTAACTTTGTGTACGTTTTGGATTGAAAAATTGTTGTGTGTGATTGGGTTGAGTTTGTTTTCGGCCCCCCTCCATCCAGGGCCTTTCCGGACTGTCAACCTTTAATACAGGGTCTCTAGTAATACTTTAGTTAGTTAGAGTTCCCTATACTTTTTTCAGGAAGTGTTACATTAAGCTATTACTGTAAGCATAGCTTTATTATCAGTGAAATTTAGTTGTTTACTCTTCTGTGTAAGTGACTTGAATTGTATAACATCATGTCTCAAACCCCTAGGCCTTCGGGCTTTAAAAAATGTTCGAAATGTGGGTTTAAAATGTCTATCACAGACGATCATTCGCTCTGTGTATATTGTCTCGGGGCAAAGCACTTGCAGGAGTCATGCAGTGTATGTCACGCTTTTTCCTCAAGGGTCCTCCAGGAGAGGAAAAATAAATTGATTCTTAAGGGGTTAGTTAAACCCTCCTTTGAAGAAGCCTTGGCATCCTCTCCGGCTCCGGCCAAAAAGAAAAGGGCTTCGGTTCCGACCAGTCCGTCGGATCCGACTGCCAAGAAACTTAGGCAGGCCTCTCCTTCGGCTCCAAAGACTTCGGAGCCGAGGTTGGAACGGTCTGCCTCGATGCCACCAGTATCGACTCCTCTGGCTTCGGAGCCGATGGCTGGGGCATCGAGGCGGGTCACCTTCGCCGGCTCCGCTGCTCGGAGCCGACAAGGGTCGCTCAGACACTTCCTCCTCGGCGCGAAGACTACCTCGGCACCGATGGAATCTGCTGTGAGTATTCCCTCGGCGCCGATACTCATCGAGTCGCCTCGGGCCGGTCCCCTAGCCCTTTGGGGCCGATGGAGAGGCCTTCTCGAACCCGTTCTGTTTCCTCTCGGTCTTCGAGGATGTCGGATTCTGATATAGACAGGGTGCTCCAAAGACTGTTCCAGTCCCCAGTCTTCCAAAATTTGTTTCGGTTCCGACCCAGCTGGTTTCGGAGCCGATGACCTTGGCCCACCCCGTTGCCATTCCTCCTCCGACCGCTTCGGCTCCGTCGGAGCAGGTGCTGTTGGAGCCGGTGGAGATTTCAGGGTCGGCTCCGACCCTTACTCCAACCCGGGCCTTCGGGTCCGAGTTTAGTACGCGGACTTCTTCGGCTGGACCCGGGGGTGATGTTTCGGGACCTATGCTTTCGGTTCCGAGCCTCCCCCTCGGTGCTTCGGCTGCGGGACTTCCGTCGGCTATCACGGCTCCGGAATCTGGACACTCCCAGGATTCTGGGGGTCCAGCTTTCAGGGCCATGAGGAGTGCCTTGGCCAAGTCCTCTTCGGCCATCTCCCCGGTTTTACCAGCACCTTCCCTGGGCGTGGAGACTGGGTCTTTGGCAGTTCCCCTGTCCGTAGCCAGCGGAGCCCCGAGGCCTGAGGTTACCCCCAGTGGGGGTTCCCCTCCTCCTGAGGGTTCTTCAGAGTTGTCTTCAGAGGAACCCCCAAGGAAGAGATCGTGCAAGAGGAAGCACGTGGACTCCCCCGAGTCTATTACATCGGACACTGATATGGATGATGCGGAGGGGTCCCCGAAGTCGACCTCGGATGATGTCTCATTTGCAGACATCTTAGAGATCCTCAAACAACGAGGCGGCTGGATATCCAAACCCCCCTCAGCTGACGAATCAGTGCTCCTCAAGGCCTTTGGGGCTCAGCCCTCCGCCTCCTGGGTGTCTCCGCCCTTCGACGAGCTTCTGGATTTAGTTTGTCGAAGGGCGTGGGAACATCCAGATACCGTGGAACCAGTCCCTTCTCGTCCAAATAAATTCTTATCTGCTCCCCCGGAGAAGGAGTTCCTTACTAAAGGCGTGGCTGTAGATGCCATGGTGGTGGCATCTGCTACACAACAGGACGTGGCAGAGGCTTCAACGTCTATCCATCCTCCTAATAAGGAGTCTAGGAGTATGGATAGGTACGGAAAGCGCACCCTGACTTCAGCGGCCTTTACCTTAAGGTCTCTGAACTATTTGGCACATTTTACAAGGCTTCAGAGGGATCTGGTCAAGGAGTTGTCAGATTCCTCTCGGTAACCTACCTGAGCAGCTAGCCCAGTCGGTTAGCTCTCAGTTGGCTATCCTTACGTCAATTTCTAACTCGTCCATGAGGCTCATTTCCTATGCGGCCGAAGGCGGGTAGAGCGGCAGGCACAGGCGTGGCTCTCGTGACAAGCCTGGCTCCGCTTGTGTCAGTTCGGAGGCCTTCAAGTCTTCCTTCGCCGACGCTCCCTTTGATGGGTCCTCATTGTTTGGACCCAAGGTGAAAGACACCCTTACCCACTGTGAGCAAGAGGGCAAAACGATATCTGCCGTAGTGGCCCGTTATTCCACTCCCTTTCGGCCTTACCCAAGGCCAAAGGAGGAAAAATGTGGTTCCGAAAATCTCGCAAGTTTTTCTCCCAACAGCAGGAAGATTCCCCGTCCAGAGGCAGAGGGCGGGGAAATTTTTCAGGGAGACGCCGTCCCAGAGGCGGCAGAGGGCCCCGCAATTCTGGAGACCGCGAGTCCTTTCGTGGCTCTTCAGCCTCCCACACGACATGAGGGATTGCCCGGCTGTGCTGCTCCGAAGCCAGTCGGGTGTCGTTTTGCCAAGCACCTAAAAGCCTGGGAGTCAATCACTCAGGACAGATGGGTGCTTCGGATCATTGCCGGAGGTTACACCATCCCATTCAAAGACTCACCCCCTCCGTCCAAGAGAATCCCGGACCCACCACCCAGTCAAAGGGAAATAGCAGCCGCAGAAGCTTTAAAGCTGCTAGAAAAAGGAGTCATCCAACCGGTCCCCACAGACCAGATCGGATCAGGAAATTACTCCAGGTTCTTTTTAGTGCCAAAAAAGACAGGGGACCTGAGACCAATATTGGATCTCAGCAGACTGAACCAATCCGTCACGAAATCCAAATTCCGAATGGTCACGTTACAATCCATTCTCCCGTTGTTGGAGAAGGATGTTTGGATGTGCTCCATAGACCTCAAGGACGCCTATTATCACATACCGATACATCAGGCGTCCAGAAGGTATCTGCGCTTCAGCCTGGGAGTCAGTCATTACCAATTTTGTGCTCTGCCCTTTGGTCTCACCACAGACCCCAGGGTGTTCACCAAGTGTTTGGCAGTAGTGACGGCTCACCTGAGAAGTCTTGGATTCCAAGTGTTTCCCTATCTCGACGACTGGCTCCTGACTGCCACCACCAGGCATCTATTAATGGACAACCTCAAAGCCACCATCTCCCTGGGTGTTTCCCTAGGGATTACATTCAATTGGTCAAAGTCTGTCTTGCTGCCCTCTCAATGCATAAAGTTTATAGGGGCAGAGATAGACTCAAGATTGATGCGCGTCTTTCTTCCTGCCGAAAGGATCCGAACCTTACAGGGCCAAGTTCAAGCTCTGATCTCGAGATCCAAAGCCCCAGCCAGGATGGTCCTACAGGTTTTAGGCTCAATGTCTGCCACGGTTCTTTTAGTTCCTCTAGCAAGATTACACATGAGGATTCTTCAGTGGCTCTTGTCAACTCAATGGTCCTTTCAGGATCTTCCCCTCAATCATCACATCATGATTACGGAAATATGCAAAAGGGACCTTCGCTGGTGGCTTCAGACATCCAACTTGGATCAGGGAAAACCCTTTGTTCTCCCCCCTCCAGTGGTTACCCTGACGACAGATGCCTCCCAGATAGGGTGGGGGGGGCATTGTCTGGGCAGGCTAGTTCAGGGCTCCTGGCTTCCGGATGAAGCTCTTCTCCACATCAACGTGTTGGAGATGAGGGCTGTACTTCTATCCCTACAGGCCTTACACAAGTTTCTTCCTCAAGGCATCATCGCCATCCACACACACAACATGTCGGTGGTTTGGTATCTGAACAAACAAGGAGGGACCAGATCGTATCCCCTTTGCAGAGAGGCCATGAGAGTGTGGGAATGGGCTGTAGCTACCAACCGCTTCTTGGTAGCGACCCACATCCCGGGAAAATCAAATGTATTGGCGGACAAATTAAGCAGGACAATTCTCTCTCCTCACGAATGGTCTCTGAACCTCACAGTAGCAGCTCAGGTTTTCAAGAGATGGGGGACGCCGTGCTGCGACCTATTTGCAACTCCACAAAACACCAAGTGCCAGAAGTTCTTCTCCTTGATTCCACATCAGGAAGTACCAGCCATGGATGCTCTAGCACAACCTTGGCCAACAGGGCTACTTTATGCCTTTCCTCCAATTCCACTCCTTCCAAAAGTTATTCAAAAAGCTTCTCAACTGGGGTCTTCAATGATTCTGATTGCCCCATACTGGCCTCGTCAGATATGGTTTCCTTACCTGAAAAGCATGCAGTGGACGATCCGTGGACCTTGGACCTGATCCCGGATTTGCTAATCCATCAGTCGGGACATTGGCATCAGTCCCTTCAATCTCTAAAATTGACAGCTTGGCTCCTCCACTTCCAACCTTAGTTAGAAGGCACACACTAGACCCGGAAGTTGTTCACATTTTATCTTCGCCCACAAACCCACCACTAACAAATTGTACCTCAGTAAGTGGAAGAGGTTTGCTATCTGGGCTCAACTCAAGGGCTTAGACCCTATCACTGCTCCTGTCCCAGAGGTTTTGAAATTCTTAACATCCCTGTTTAATCAGGGATCTTCTGTCTCAACTATTAAAGTCCAACTAGCTGCTATCTCGAAATTCCATGAATCCACGGATCCTCCTTTGATGAGCAGCAGACTATGCAAAACGTTCATTAAAGGTGCCAGTCTGTTAAGACCACCAGTTTTTCATCCTGCACCTCCGTGGGATCTTGATTTGGTGCTTCGTGCATTAACATCTCCCCTTTTGAACCGGCTGCTACATGCAATTAAAATATCTGTCTTGGAAAACGGCATTTTAGTGGCTATTACCTCTGCAAGGAGAGTCTCAGAGCTTCAAGCCCTGTCTATTAAACCACCATACTTGATTTTCCACAAGGATAGAGTATCACTTAGGCCTAATCCATCCTTTGTCCCCAAAGTCTGTTCTAGTTTCTGTCTTCAACAATCTTTAGAGCTACCAGTTTTCTTTCCAAAATTCTCTAATGAAGCAGAATATACTCTCCATAAATTGGATGTTCACAGGCAATTACGCTTCTATTTAGACAGGACTCGGCAACTTCGTAAGTCAGACCAGTTGTTTGTGTCCTTCTCAGATAATAAATTGGGCCAAACCATTACAAAAGCTACAATCTCAAAATGGATCAGAGATTGCATAACTCAGGCCTATTCTTCTTCGAATAAACATCTTACATCATCTATCAAAGCTCATTCTACCAGAGCTATGGCTACTTCTATAGCCTTTCATTCCAAGCTCGCTATTTCGGAAATTTGTGCTGCGGCTACTTGGTCCAACCCGCACACTTTCATTTCCCACTACAAATTGGATGTGGCATCTAAAGGACGAGCATCATTTGGTTCCACGGTACTCAGGAGTGTTTTCCAGTGAGCCACCCAGGATTCAGGTGCTAGGGACGCTGTCCCATCATTCAGAATGTAGGCGAGATAGGATCACATAACATCTTTTAGTTATGTACTCACCATAACTTCAGATGTTTGGGATCCATCTCGCCTACATTCCTGATACCCACCCTCCTTCCCCCTGCCTTGCAGATCAGAAGAGATTGAACGGTTTTGAGTTCAACTGTTTTATCTTGTTCCATCTGACGATGTTATATAAGCAGGGTATGCATGTGTGCATGTATGCGGACAAACTAGATCTGGGGGACTGGTAGTGGTGCATCCTGGGATATAGTAAGCTCAGCCAATAAGAGACTTCGCTCTTTGGCATAAGCGTGCCGAGTCGGAGCCGAGGGATCGGCTCCGAACCCATCATTCAGAATGTAGGCGAGATGGATCCCAAACATCTGAAGTTATGGTGAGTACATAACTAAAAGTTTTTGCATATTAAAACCCCTGAAAAAAGCAAGTACAGTGCAATGTATTTCAATTTTATAAAAAGAGAACAGAAAGCCAGATCTGTGTGCCAACAACTCAGAATCAAAATCAACCACAAGGAAATGATGCTGTCCCCAGGAATCATACACAACAAACTGAAAGCTTCCACCAGTAACACAGCTGAAATTCTGTACAACTGTTTAATAGGTGGTTAAGCTCTTTCATTTATAGGGCATAATCCGAGTCACCATAAAGCACTACTGACACAAATATATATGTAGATAACAAAACACCACTCTCGAGTCACAAAACCTCCTTTAATGCTGCTCACAGTTGATAAAAATAAAATGATAGTGCATTTACATGCAAATAAAACCACAGTCTAAGTTAAGCGTTTTCACTTAGGTAAATCCCAGGCTTCATCAGAACATAAAATGCTAGCCATTGACCATTTTTATATACATTCAAAAAGGGCCAGCCAGTAGTTTGACCTCATACATGTTAATTAGGCTAAATCCATGGTAAAATTCCATCCCATAAGTAACTTCATCATCTCCTAGCTTTACCTGGTGACCTATAATAATGTGTGGTTTACCCTTACCATTCTATTCTAATTAAAACTTTATAGCATTTTTATAAAAATAATAATTTTATTTTCACATCTTGTATTCCTCTTAAATATATGTCTTACTCTTCTAAAGTTTAGCTGCCCTCAATTTTAGGACACTATTAATACTTAGTCATTTAGACACATTTTTTTTGTTGCTTCCAGTCTTAGCTGCCAGTATAATTCCTTGTATTCTAAGTGGGCTTCACATAAACCACCCCTGGCATCTTGTTTTATTTGTTCCAGTACAAAAAACTTGAATTTACAATCCACACATTGCCTCTGGTGTCTGTATAGAGCATGTGTCTTTTTTCTGGGAAATTTCATACAAGTGCTCATATATTCGTCTTTTCAAGGGCCTCTCAGTCTTGCCTACATAAAAGCTGTAACATGCTTGGCAAATGCTAATATATACAACCCCTTTGCTGTTGCAATTGTAATGTTCATAGATCTTCATTTTAAACCTCCTAGATGGAATGGTTATGGTGTCTTGCTCTAATATGTTGTTACATTGTTGACAGAACCCACACTTATAGGTCCCACCAATATTTTGAGATCTAGCTATCCTACTCAGTCTACCTTGATTTTTCAACATCTCCTTTATATTAATGTTCCTTTTCTTTATAAATATAGGTGTTGGTGGTATAAACTTGTTAGTTTCATTATTTATAATCAATAATTTCCAATATTTCTTGATAATGTTCTTAATTTCAAAGGAATATGCCGTGTGTGTATGAATAAATGCCAAATCATATTGAGAACTTTTCTTCTCTATATTCTGATTGGCATCTGATAAATTCTTCCCCAAAATTGGATAATATTTCCCCATTCTTTCTTTCTTAACCTCCTTAATTGGTTGGTTAACCAAGGTTTTAGGGTAACCTCTCAGACCAATGGTTGCTGGGGCGGGCTCCAAACTTGAACCTCTGGCTAAATATGTTGACAAAACCCTAAGAAGATATATAACATCTTTGCATCATATTTCTAGGGATTCATGGGATTTCTTAAGCAAAGTTACTGATGATAAATATCATGAGGACTTGAGGATATTTACATTTTGAGAGTGAACACCCCTACAGTCAAAAGAAGGGCATTATCAAGGGACAACTGATCAGAGCGTCAAGAATGTGTAGTGAGGACTTGGTTTTCTTGGAGAAAATGAATGTAATGAAGAAATTCTTTGTTGAGAGAGGTTACCCTAAAACCTTGGTATGCATGTAAATGCACTATCGTTTTATTTTTATCAACTGTGTGCAGCATTAATGGAGGTTTTGTGACTCAAGAGTGGTGTTTTGTTATCTACAGTTTTGGTTTGTACTACAATCCAATAAAGTTTAGCAATATATTAAAAGCACTGTAACATCTCTGTACAGATATGCTAGACACATATATTAGTAAAAAAAGTATTAGTAATATATATATATATATATATATATATATATATATATATATATATATATAATATATATATATATATATGTATATATATAGATGTATATATATTAATGAAAAAATGTAACTGTAATCATGTGGTGTACAGTTGTAATGTGCTACTGCTGGAAATATTTATTCCCGGATAGTTCCCCACATTAAGCCTAATTTGCACATAAACTCATTATATTCTAATTTAAGCTTCCACGGATCCCCTCTAGGGGCAGTAGTAGTTTGTTCTAGTACTACAAACAGGAACATTTTATGTATGTTTGTAACTCTGTGGTATGTTTTTACAGCGCATTGTTCTCATTATTTTTTTTCATAACAATGCTATACATTTGTGAAAGTTCATTCTGTCTTGCCCACATAAAAACACTGACTGTGATCACAGTAGGCTAGATATACTATTACATTTTTGTTTGAGCCTAAATTCATATTCTAAAATTTAGAATTTTAATTCAGGTCCAGTGTATATAGATACATACATACCACACTTATAGGTTCCTGAAATACTACCTCCAATTTCACTTAGTTTCTGCTCCTTTTAGAAATAAAAGTAGGTTTATCGCCTATCCTTGAGGCATGTCATCATAACAGGAAAATATTTTCAGTTCTGTTCTATTAGCTGTCTGTCATTAAAAATCCCAGGACTATATTTTAGAATCATGACCTTATTAAAATTACTATTATGTGAAGAATTTGCCAAAGGTCCATCTCTTGATAACCCATTCCCTAACAGGGGCCGATGCTTAGTATCTCTGTCTTTAAAAACATTTTCTTTGATATCATTAACTCAGTCTATGGGATAACGTCGATCTGTAAACTTAGATACTACCTTCTCCATTTCATGCTTCAGGGTGTCATACTGTGTCACTAATCTTGCTAAATGTACAAATTGACCCTTAATGAAGCATTTCTTCTGATGGGGCAGATGATTACTATTATACTATAAATATGTTCTGGAGAAGGTAGGTTTACAATAAATACTAGACTTAAATTTCCTTCACTCAAAATCTTTCTTGAGGAACACATTGAGGTAATTAATACCAGTACTTGAAATATTATAGATAAACTTTAAAAATATGGCATGGTATTTTGAATATAATCTAAATACACATGCAATTCATCAACGGTACTTTGCCACGTGAAAAAAATATCATCTAGGTGCAGCTGGTATAACCCAAATTTGAGGGAAGTTAAATATGTATATTTTTTCCTAGTACCACATTATAAGATTTGCAAACAAAGGGGCACAGTCAGCCCCCATGGCTACATCACTGATCTGCAGATAATATTCACCTTCACAAAAGACAAAATTGTTTTTAAGGACCATTTTCATCAGTATGGTCAATATAAAAACTGTTTGGTTACTAAGAAACTTGCAATGATTTATACTTCAAATCGTTACAACCCTTTATAATGAGGACTAAGCAGACATTAGTGTATTGTATCACTTGTCACAAAAATATCATAGTATTCCTGTTTAATGTTCCCTCAAAATGCCAAAGAGTCTTTTATCATATAAGGGTGCTTTTCATAAAATGTTTTAATTTTCTATTTATATATGTGGTTAGTGGATGTATTTTTAACTGTGAAGCAGCCACTGTAGGTCTTAATGGTGGCTGTTGTTTACTCTTACGTACCTTGGAGATACCAAATATGGCTGGTATAATCGGATTATCTACTCTAACAAAAGCTATACAACTCTTGAGTAATAGTGTGCTGCACTAACAAATCATAAAGTAGGTGATCAGTTCTCCCATAGGCAACATTCACCTCATTCTTAGATAGTCTTAAATATTGTGATGTATTAAGTAAAGAAAACCTCTGGCAAGAATAATCTGTATTGTTCATCACCACCAACCTTTTGCCTTTGTCAGGAATCATAACACTTCATTTTTCATTATTAACCAACTCCTGAAGCAGTTACCTTTCCTCCAGAGTTAAGTTGGAACACTCATAGAACTTTCTGGTATTTAGGAACTCCCTATTATCACGTTCACATTGTTATTCAAAAAATCCTTCTGCAGGATGCAGTGGTAGGTAAAACATGTTTCCTACAACATCTGTCTTTAAATTCAGTACAGTAAATGTTAATATCAAACAAAATGGAAAAGTTAAGCTTTCTAGTGAACATTTTTAAGTACCAAAGTAACACCTGCTAAATCTATAGGCATGAGAGGGACAAAGGTGAAGTATTTTTGAAATAAATCAAAATCTGTAGTAGTAAGATTTGGGTAACTGTAATTAAAAACATTAAATCCATTTCTGAAAACTAAATGCTACCCAAATTCTCCTGCTTTCAAGTCTGCTATATAACCCCTTCATTCTTGTAAACCTACAAAAGGCAAAACTTCTCAGCCCTGAAAAGACTTACTACAAAATTGCTAAATTTGCCTTTGATTTACCCAACAGAGCTCATCACTGTACTGCCCTCCAACAACTTCAGTGGCTCACACTGCATAAAACTTTAATCTGTACACAGCTTAAACCTATTCTATTCATGATATATACATGCCAGGTTACTGCCCTGCACTCTCCCAAATTATTGTAAAATTTTCCCTGCAAAGTGAACTGTTCTCTATTGCAAAACATGTCCCCAAAAGTTAACTATACCTAACTACCTAAACCAGATACTGCCTCCCTACACTTGGGTTCACATAGCCAAATTAAGGAACTCATTTTCAAATGAACTTAAAGAAGAACCAACCTCAAAAAATATTTGGCATTAAACTTAAGCAATATCTACAACAAAATGGTCTTGTGATTGTATCAGATAACAAGTTAAGCCACAGTCTCTCCTAAACACTTGCCCTAATATACTTTTTGCAGACACCACTTGCATTTAACATCCTTTTTGTACTACTACTCCACCCTGGCCATCACTCTTCCCCTCCCCTCTGTTTCTGTTCCTTCCCTCGCTTCCCTCTTCTTCATGGCTAAAGTCTTTACCCCTTTACTAACTGTGGCCTTTCCCTACAATATCCTGTTGTGCCTACCTAGGTGTATCCTCCTCACTGCAAAGTACCTTCTTTTCTCTGTGTTTTCCCTTACCTCTCTTCAGATCTGTCTGTACCTCTCTATCACTTGTTCAAAAAAGTGTTTTACATAACGCTGTCCCATTAACTATTTATGTATCCATCAGAAAACTTCTATTAAATGATTATTGTTCCTGCTGTCTGCTTATATTGTGTATAATTTATTGTATGCTTGTGTATTGTAATGTATGTGGAGCATTTCTCCCCAAGACTGCAATGAAAAAGGGCAACTACTCAGTTGGACTATCCCATTTAAAATTGAAAAATAAATAATATAAAAGAAATATCTGTTTTTCCAAGATTCAAATGCTCTTTACTGAGAGACTCGCAAAAATAGACATTTCATGTCACATTCAGTCAGGTTTTCATTTAGAAAGACTATATGACTTTTTATTGGCAGTGCAGAACACTTTTCTCATTTTACTTGGAACCTCTTTACCCTGATATATAATTCTGCCCTTTTGTTTATCTTTTTGTTCCCTGTGTCTACATGATGTTCTATTAGTTGGGTTACCTCCTGACCTTATTTTGTATCTCAGCAACATTCTCACACTGCTCTCGCAAACGTTATTAATGTTTTGCATCTTTGCATGCATTATGCTGAAATGACATGATAAAAAGAGCATTATGAGTTATGGCTAAAGCTGTCTGATGCTAGGCTATTGGGATTACCAGCTGCTCCACTTTTCCCTCTAGTCCCTGCTGTTTAGGATCTGGTTTCTATACAACATCCTCTTTTTCCAGTATAGTTACTGCCTCTGTCCTTGAGAATTAGGAGCTGTCTTAGCTATGACCCTCAAGTTTTGTAAACTGGAGTCTAAAAGCTATAACTGCTTTAGCTGTCTTTTTGTGATTCTCCCAAATTCTCATTTTGATAGAATCCAGTAATATTTAACAACTGTATCTCAGATTTAGAATCACCACAATTAACCATGTCTTCCCATAAAGTAACTCTTTCTAGAGATCTGATATCTTCTTACATTTGTGGATTGGATTCAAACTTTATAGTGACACTTAGTTTTCTTATTGAAGTGGCCATATTACTAGTCTCTGTTGGAGTTGAAGCCAGGCTGGGTATCACTCTTGCTGCCTTTTCCATGTTAATTTCCTCCATACTTCATTGTGTATTGTGTGTAACTGCATGCACATAGGGTACTGTGTAATCAAAGTCATTAATTATAGAACATCTAGTGGGATGTCAAACCCTGCCACCTGCTTGTCTCATTGCCACCCCCCCTTCCTTGTTCAGTTAAACTCTGGCCCATGACACTTGAAAATTAGAGCCCTCCTATAACCATTACAATGATGGTTTGCTGGGTCAGGTAATGTTTCTCTCCAGCAGCTGCAGGCTTAACAATTATTCCTCTGATATAGTATCCATCTTGGCAATGGTTTCTCTCACCATCCACCAGGATGATCTTTTTGATAATTAGAAACATCTGCAATTTTAAGACAACTTGACACATCTGTAATGCTACTTTTATTAGCTTTGTTGCATGTTTTTTGTTCCCGAACATGTAGCTTTGAATATTTGGACCATACATGACCCATATGGTTACACTGGAGGCATTTTACTCCATAGACTTGTCATGTACTTAAGTCAGTGCTATCCCCTTTTGCATGCTAAGAAAGGTTTAGACAATCCATGAGTTCCTTATACCCATTTGTGGTGCTGGGTACCTCCTTCTTATGTAGTTGTACTCTACAGGCTAGATAGAGGTTTCTTTTTCTACATTTTCTCAGCAGTGTTAACCAGATTCTCATTTCTTCAGGCAAAGTTTTAAGTGCTTACTGTCTTATCATAAGGTTTCCTAGCATTTCAAACTTATTGACTATACATCCACTCACCCACAAATTAAATGAGATGCTTATTTCTGCAATATAATCACTCACACTGTCAAATGTCTTTCTTCTGTGCTCTCTGAATTCTTTGCTATAAGCTTTTTGAGTTATTGTAACATAATTCATATTGCCGCAATATGCATTGCCTTATCATTAACAGAGGAGTTAAGTAGCTCATCCATTGCCCTTGGTTAGTTTGTTATTGCTACATACCTTTTCAAATACCAGATAATAACATCAAAGCCACTCTTTTATTAAACAAAGCCACGATAGAGAGATGTAAAAAAGGGGTGGAATCTACGTATGGCATGGATGGATTACAAAAATGCATTTGACAGTATCCCATATTCATGGATTTTGGAATTATCACAGAAGTATAAAATATAATCTACAGTGGTAAATTACATATCAGTCACACTATGCAACAGTGGCAAACCACTTTATAAATGAGTCACGATAAGGGACAAATTATTATCCCAAGGTTAAAAATTCAAAGGGTATCTTCCAGTGTGATTCTTTGTCACCACTGCTGTTTTGCCTTGCTCTTAACCCATTAAGCTGTTTACTTAATTGATTAATTTCCAAAAGCCATCCTTGCCAAATAACATCTTATCTACTTTTTGTAGATGATTTAAAGCTGGATAGATCATCAGATAAGCACATGAAAGCACAACTACAAATGGTTAAAACTTTCTCAGGTGATATTAGAATTACATTTGATCTTGATAAATGTACAAAAAACACATTATTAGCAGGAAAACTAAAGCAATAAGACAATATCAACCTGGGACAGCCCAAGATATAAAATAACTTGAACAAGAGAAAGTGTATAAATGTCATGGAATGGACGAAAGGTCAGCAATAAAACTTGAACAAGCAGGAACAAGGCTTGGCAAGGAATACTTTATAACACTAAAGCTAATATTGAAAACTGCCTTGACATGCAGGAATAGAGTTCAACCTATAAATTTATTTATTTATTTTACATTTGCTGACCGGGATAGTCCGACTGGATACTTGTCCATTTTCAGCGGAGGTCTGGGGAGAAAAGCTCCATACATACATACAGAAAAACTGTTACATTAAACAAGTTAAAGCACTGTTACAGATACAATACATAGGATAAAAGTTATCCATACATACATACAGAAAAAACTATTACATTAAACAAGTTAAAGCAGTTACAGATACAATACATAGGATAAAAGTAATTAATTCAGTCATATATAAATCTGATTTGTTATAGAAAAAAATTGGATCATTTAGACAAGAAAGCAAGAAAATTGGTTCATGCTTATCAGACGAAATGTTAAAACTAGTATATGGCAAGTCTATATGTCCTTCAGTCTGAAGGAGGTACGGTCTTCCTTGAAACTGACTATATGCATAAGTCTTCAGTCTTGGAACAGCATACAGTTTGCTGCCATCATCAGATACAAACATAGAGAAAGTTCTAAGCTATGACATATGTGCCCAGATTAGCAGAAGCATTTCAGAAAGGAGTGGGAATGAAAATCAAACCAGAAGTAGACAGTAATCAGGAGGCAACAGAAAGTGCCAAAGCACACACACGCACACATATGCACACACAAATATATATATATATATATATATATATATATATATATATATATATACGTATAAAATGGACTAGAAGAAAACAAAATAAAATTGGAAAGCCAATAATTATAGTGGAAACTATAGAGAACTCCCTGAATAACCAGGTGTTGGTCAAGATTTGACATATGCATGGTTAAAGAGATGTGAATTTAAACCTAAAGATGAAAGAAAAATAATGACAGAGGACTCCATTCATGTTTGCTTACAATGTATATAGAAAAAATGCAAGATACAGAGAAATGCAGGTTCTGTATTACAGAGCTAGAAACAGTTGCACATTTTGTTGCTTGGTGTGATACACCCATGGCTGGGGTCTGTGTACTGGAAGACATAATCAAATGGTAAGACTGTTGCATTGGGGATTGTCCAAACATTGCAACATACAGGTAGCTGAGAACTATTAGAAAGACAAACCACAAAGAATTACTGTGAAAGAAAAAGTTATGATCTCATGTGATCATCCAATACCAACAGTTAAGAAAGTAGAAGCAAGAAAACCAGATTTAGTTGTCTAAGAAAAAAGGACAAAAGTAAGATTAATCAGTGATATAGTTACACCTAGTGATTCATAGTTCCCTGTGTACTGAGATATATAAACTCATAAAATACCAAGATATGCAAGCAGGACTTAGACTAATGTGGTGTAAAGACACCAAGATAGTTCTAATAGTTTTAGGAGAAAATGCATCAGCATCAACCCCCGGTTTTCCCATTTTGTACATGGGGTCAGGGTGTCACATCAGGAATGACAGAGCTAATAGAAATCAGGAATGACAAAGCTAATAGAAAATAGTTCTCAAGCATATGTAAATATGCTACCAGTACAGGTAACTCCATATGAATTGTAGGAGGAGGCAGTTCTGAGTACCTTGCAGGTGCTGAGAAAAACATTCTTGGCAGACATCAAGGACTGAAGTAATACTTGCAAAGTATGTGGGACACCAAGGACTGATGCAAGCGCATAAATATAAAAGAGGTGCATGCCTGATAAAGGCATTCAACTCTCTGAATTATACCACTGTCACATGGAACATCACCAAGCAAGAGGGAACTAGGTCATATCCTGTTTGCAAACTAGCCATGCCAGCTTTGGATATAGCTTCACAGCACATTTTCACTCTACAGGCATCATACATTCCATTAGAGTAAAACTATTTGGCAGACAAGCTTAGCAGTATCAGAGCAGACCCTCACAAATGGAAACTAAATCAAGGGATCTTCCAAGATTTGATCCATCTGTGGGGAGTTCCTCATGTAGACCTGTTTACCTCTTCTTTGAACAATCAGCTAGAAATATTCTGCTCCAGGACTCCATGGAAGAAGGCCTGGAAGACAGATGCCTTTTCTTCCCCTTGGATAGAAATGTTCCTGTATGCTTTTCCACCCTTTCCACTGATATCAAGAGCACTTCTGTAGATTCAGAAATAATTCCCCAAAAATCATTATGGTGACTCCCTTCTGGCCTTGATAACAGTGGTTCTCCCTTATTTTGGAAATGGCCAGGGACAATTACCACAAGCTTCCTGACAGAAGCTACTCACACAAGATCAGTGGTGTTTGTTACACCCTGACCCTAATCAATGTCACTTGACTGCCTAGATGATAAGTTCTTAATTCCCTTTAGGTGCCTGTTTACTGAGGATATGCAACAGGTACTAATGGAGACAAGAAAGCCTGCTACTAGGAAATAATATATTATCAAATGGAAAAGGTTTTCTAGTTGGTGCCAACAATGTAATCAGCACTCATTCAGGGCTAGTTATTCTCTATTTGTACAATATTTGCGTGAGATACTATCCTATGGCCTTTATTACACCTCCATCAATGTTAATTTTAATGGCCATTTGATTAAGTCTACTCATGGAGCCTCCTCTTTCAATGCATTATTAAGTTAAAATATTTTTGAAAGGGCTTTTGCATAAGAACCCTCCTAGAAACCTGTTGCCCCCTTAGGGATGTAGCAGTTTTTCTGATTGCACTGACCTCTGCAAGAAGAGTATCTGAGTTGCAATTTTTCTTATGGTGAATCAACCCTACTTCTTTTCTACAGGGAGAGGGTTTCTTTGAGAACTAATCATTCCTTTATGCCTAAAGTGATTTCTGAATTTACTTTAAGCCAATCTGTTCATCTCCCTGTTTTCTTACCTGAACATGAAAATGAGGAAGAAAGGATATTCCATACCTTGGATGTCTAAAAACATCTCAAGTACTGTAGTGACAAAACTAAATCTTTCAGATCTTTGGATCAATTGTTCATTTTTTGTGATGGTAAGAAGAAGGGACAACCTGTGTCAAAGTACACTATTTTCAAATGGTTGTCTAAGGCTATAACCTTTTGTTATACTCACCACAACAAAAATATTCCAGGCAGAATCACAGCCCACTATACCACGGCCTTCGATTCATCTATGACTTTTCATAAAGGGTTGGTTTCTGGAAGTATTCTAGCAGCTGCAACTTGGTCCTCTTTACATACTTTTACAAAGCATTTTAAGATTGATTCTTTCTCTTGGCCTATATCAGGCGTTGCTAGGACAGTTCTCCAGGGACTACTGGACTGTTCTCCTTCTAGCTCCCAAAATTTGTAAGCTGTGGTAATTTACTCAAATAGCTTAGGCTACTGCAGCAGCTTTCAATCTAAAGAACATAGTACAGCTGTATAAGTTCTTACTATAACAATAGATATTTAAATGATCATCATTGCAGTAACTTGTCCCCCCTTTAACTCTCCTGTTTTTGGTGTGGACTATTATTTTTTTGCTGTTCTTGCTGTTCTTAGCATTGTCCTTTCAGGGCTCAGCCTCCCTGTTTCTGCTGGCATGAAAACTCTGAAAGGCTTGACTCCCAAACCTGTCTTTTTTGGGTGGAAGGAAGGCACCCTGAAGCTTTGGAAGCTGTCTGTCTGTTATATTCTTGCAGGATATAATCCATATAGCATAGAGTACTGCTGCAGTGATCATTCAAACATCTCCTGTTATGATAAGATTACTTGCATAATTGTACTTTTCCCACCAATTATTATGTGATGAACACAGGCTATGGGTTCTTACTCTTGCACTACTGCCATTAACATGTTATACAATATGGAAGCATCAGTACAGGGTTTGACTCCCACCACTGGTAGCAGTTAGTATAGAAAAGACAGTTGGTCCTAAGGAATGTGAAGAAGCAAAGAATACTGTGGCACACAGGCAGAGACCATAAGCAGTGAGATGCAGCCCAATGTCTGGATTCATGACTTCACATTTTCTGACAGATTCATCTGCAGTTTCAAAGTCATAAGAGGCTGTGCTGACACCATCTGGAGTCAAAAGGTGAAGATAACGCATCCCAAAAATTGAATTGCAAGTGACAAGCATTTACTCAGACTTCAAGAAAAATATGTATTTCTGCCCTTTCCAAGTAAGGGGTTCTTATCATTCAAGAACACGTTTACTGAGACAGACTGTATTATGGAAGAAAGGAATATATATGGTGACATACTATCCAGAGTGATGTATGTGTTGAAAATACATGTTCTGTGCTTTTAAAGCAACTGGTACATTGGTAGTCAAAATTAACAATTTGACATTGTGAGTTCAGTTCTGACATTCCTGAAATAGTAATGTTATTAGTTAACACACACTGAAGTGGCACGAAGCCTATAAATACATGAGATGAGAGGGGTTCCTGTCACTTCGCCGAAAGCTTAATTCTGCCACCGCCTATTCATTGAACCCTAATCGTTAAATACCCTTTCATCAAACGTTTACATCATCGAAACTTTTTCCTAGGGAAGGGAGTTAGTTAGTTAAGGAGGAAACTGATGCGGAATAAGGTGAAGTCCCAAGACTGGAAAAACTCCCTTATCAGCCTCAACAAAAAGTTGAGATACCTCATCAGATCCTCTAAAGCTAGCTATGAAAACAGAATTGCAGCAGATAGTAAAGACAACCACAAGGCCTTCTAGTTATGTAAAGAATCTCCACGGCAATACCCAGATTTTCTCTGAGCTACTGCACAATGGTACCTCTATATCGAGCCAACAGATATTGCCAATATACTGGCTGACAGATTCAGTGCCAGCTTTACCCCCCCAAGGACCAATCACAATACCAGTAGATTGCAAGGCACCCAGTATTACTGCTGCACAGGTTAAAACAGCACTGTTCAAGGCCAAGAATACAGCTTCTATGGGACCTGACAATATCCCTGGTTGCGTTCTGCATGAACTACAGAGTGAACTGGCACGTCACAATGTGCCCTGTTCAGTCACTGCCTCACCTCAGGCTTTGTCCCTACCGAATGGCACACTGCTACAGTCATCCCTCTCTACAAAGGAGGAGCGACTACAGACCCTGGGAACTACCGCCCCATTAGCCTGATGAGTCTGATATGCAAAGCTATGGAACTCATCATCATGGACCTAATAAACAAGGATATAGGGAATCTCCAAACTCTGGATCTCACGCAGTTTGGTTTTGTGAAGGATAAATCATGCCTGTGCAACTTGGTCGACTTCTTTGATTCAGTCACCAGAGCTGTGGGTGAAGGCAAGGTGGTTCATATAGCCTACCTTGATCTGGCCAAGGCTTTTGATACCATTTCCCACTCAGGAGTCATAGAAAAAACTCACTAAGCTTGGCATCAACCCCTGTATCACTAAGTGGGTTGCAAACTGGCTCACAGTTAGAACCCACAGTGTCAAAGTAGCTGACTCCAAGTCAGACTGCCGACTAGTCCCGAGTGGAGTCCCACAGGGTTCGGTCCTGGGTTCTCTCCTGTTTGGTATCTACTTTTCTGATGTCCAGGCCAACGCGAAGGGACTCTGGCTGACAAAGTTCACAGACGATTACAAGTTGGGAGCTATTATTAACTCCCCAAGTGATGTTGACATCCTGCAGAATAGCTTCACTGAGACCAAAGACTGATGTCGGAACCATGGCCTTAAGCTCAATGCCAAAAAATGTGTTGACATCCCCTTTGGGAAAAACCCAGTTCCCATGAATTACCACATTGATGGTAGTCCACTGAACACAGAAGGCATTATACGAGATCTGGGAACACAGTTTAACAGCAATCTCCCTTTTGATCACCACATTGCCACTGTGGTCAGAAAGTCCTCCTATGTGACAATTTCATTACTAAGGGTTTTGCATCCAGGAAGAAAGAGGTCATTGTCTCCCTCTACTCTTCCCTCATTAGGCCAATCATCGAGTACAGTGCCCCATTTGGCATGCACCTCACTAGACAGCTGCAACAACTGGAGAGGCTGCAAAAGTACCTCACAAAGAGGATCCTAGGCCTTAAACACTTGTCCTATATGGACAGACTCAAAAAACCCAACTATTCTCTGTCATATCTTCCGCGGTGGTACAGCAGTAGCGTTGTTACCTCACAGCAAGAGGTTCTCCCGTTCGATTCTCGGCTTGGCTTGGGAGTGCCTTCTGTGTGGAGTCTGCATGTCCTCTCCGCGGTTGGGTAGCGTTCGAAAGACATGCATGCATAAATGGGCGTGCCTTTGTTGAAGGTTGGGCATCGAGCTGGCACCTCTGCGTTTTGTAAAAAATCTACTGCCAATCATTTGTGGACCGGAGTTCCGCTGTGGCGACCCCTTACCGGGAAAAAGCTGAAAGACAAACAGCAACAACATTCTCTGTGTCATATCGCCTACTTAGAGGTGATCTCTGCTTGACTTACAAAGCCATGTCTGACCCAGCTCTGTTAGAAATGCTACATCTAAAGAAATCCCAATCCCTCTGCACCACACGCTCCAGAGATCTCAACCTCATTACCACAACTAACAGAACATGCTGGAGGGACAGGTTCATAACCCAGAGACTGCCCATGCTATGGAACAGACTTCCCATACATGTCAAGCAGAGCACCTCGCTGACCCTCTTCAAGAGAAATCTTGATGAGTGGATGGGAAGCAGAAAATTCACCCTGAGGATAACTTCAGTGGCTCTACTCGACAGAGGCACTGGGACCTAAGGTCGGGTGGCACTATGCCAGGGTAATCCTATGGCTAGGCTTGTAAAGGCCCCAGGGCTATTAGTCTAGTACACATCTATGAACCTATGAACCTATGAGCCCTCACTACAAATCTGCCCTTTTCCCCAATGTAATGCCACCTCGGAGGTGGTATATATAATTGGGGGGGAAGTGCAGCCCCTCAACTTAGTGAGTTTAAAATAATGTATTGCTTGTTATGATTGCTCTGGTGACCAAGTAGTTTCATTCCCTAGGAAAAAGTTTCCATGATGTAAATGTTCAGTGAAAAGGTGTTCAACAATTAGGTTTCAATGAATAAGCGTTCACGGAAATAAGCTTTCAACAAAGTGATATAGACTTGAGATGAGAGACACAAATATTACTGCATTGATGATTTACAAAAAAGAGACAAGACCAGACCCTGCCCTGTCACATGACTCAAATAAGCAAGTTACATCTAAGATGTTCATCAGTCACACTGCCTTAATGACATATGGATTCTTTGCTTGTACAAACCCACATTGGCAGCTTTCCAGAGCTCAGAATTCCGTCTTCTAACTCCCTGTAATAGGGGATCAGCTAAGCTCCTCCCATCGAGGAAGCTTAACTCCTATAACATGAAGTCAGTTGTTCAGTCTTTTAGTGCTAACTGAAGGCATCACAGAATTGAATTTCCTCAGCAGCCTGCATTGGTAGATTGCAGTTTCTATACTCAAATAAGATCCCTTTGGGAATTTTTCTTTCTCTATTATTATATACTTTTGATTTCTTTCTGTTTTATTTAAAAATATCTATCTAACTATCAGTATGTCTGTTACGTTTTTATTTTAATATACTTGGCATTTACTACTGCTGTTTATTCCTCTTGGAATTCTAACTTACTAGTGTGCTGTTTATATGCTTAATACTGCTTTCAAGCAGTTTTGAGACTATTCTAAAGTGTTTTATGATTTGAAATGGGAAACTGAACTCCTATGATGTCAGTTGAACAATGGGGACTGCTTCATGCATGTAGAGCTGTGATTTTTTTTTATTTGCTTCCTTTTGAAGTTCTAACACGAAAATATTGCATTTTTTTCACTTTTTTTTCATTTATATGATATTTATCAATAGGTTCATAGGTTTTTAGATTTATACTAGGCTAAAGACTATCAGGGTCTTTACATGCTTATCTGTGCAACCCAACCCATTTAATGGTGAAGGTTATTTTGAACAGGGTTAGGGATGAACTCTGCTTCACATAGATGGGGAGCTTATTCCATAGTGTGGGGATCCTTTAATATAGATATCGGTCCCTCCATCAGGTTCTATTTATGTCGTAGACAAAGTTCAGCTTATTGGCTCTAGCGTTTCTGGTGCTGTTTGTCTTGTGGATGTGCAAGAGATCCATCAGAGTTGGATCTGAGGACGCTGTAGATACTAGGCATAGGTTTCCTCTCAGTAACCTGTACAAGACAAGTAGATGCCAAACAGGTGTGGGCCTACCCCAGAACCCTAGGGTACTCTGCTGGTGACCAATCTCTTGGTGGAGGTGGTCTCACCAATCCTGACGTCTTGGGTCCAATCTGTGAGCCAGCTGGCTTTCCAGCAAGTTATGAAGAGATTTATCCCTGGTTCTAAGAGTTTGACAACAATGCCTTAATGGGGTATTGTATCAAATGCCTTGGCCAGGTCAAGGTAAGCGGTATGCACCATTTTCCCTTCATCCATTGCAATGATGACCCACTTGAAGAAGTCTGCCAGTATAAGTAGGCAAGACCTTCCCTTAACAAAGCCAAACTGGGATGATTCCAGTTTCAGTTGGTGTCCCAATTACTTGTTGATTATTTCCATGATGATTCATTATATCACTTTGCATATTAGTCTTGTCAGACTGATGAGTCTGTAGTTACCGAGGTCAGTTGATCGTCCACCCTTATGAAGAGGGATGACTGTTGAAGCCCTCCATTCACCTGTCATGTAACCTGTTTTGAGACTGTAGTTGGAGTGCCTAAGTGGTCCTGCTAGGTCATGTTTTAGGCTATTTAGGAGGCAACCAGGGATATTGTCAGGACCCACTGAAGCAGTGTTTTTGGCGTTAGCGAGCACCACCAGGACCTGCTCCCTGCTGATAGTTGGGGGGATTGCTAGAAAGGATTTCACCGGGGAGAGTGGGGGGTGAGGTAAGAGCTAAATTTATCTGCCAGTAGATTTCCAAACCTTCGTCAATGAGTGTTGTGCCATTTACTGCCTGATGTCCTTCAAGGATGCATCTGCAGTCATAACAAATGGGTTGTCCTGTCGTCAGGCAGCCCTTCGGTCGGCCGGATTCCAAAGTCTGGGTCCGGCTTCGGCTGATGTCGCACTTCACCCGACGTCATCTCTGCTGGTCTTCGGGTATAAAGGCATCAGCCAACGCCATTTTCCTCAGTCTTTCTTGCCGCGCGGCGCCCGAAGCAGAAGCTGTTCGCAAGTGCCGGTCGGTCAGATCCAGAGATTACTACTACCGAATACTACTTCGAAGACTTCTAAAAAGCTAAGTACCCCGTTGGGGACTCTTTCTTGCCTCAGCCGATGTCAGAAAAAGTCAATAACTGTTTAACTTGTGGGAAACAAATACCTCATAAAGATTTCCACTCTTACTGCCTGCCTTGCTTAGGCCCAGACCACGACGTAGCAGCCTGTTCGGCCTGTGCTTCCTTCAACCGACGAACGCTTAGGCGGCGGGCGGAGGTTGGTGAACAGTGTTTCGCTCAGATTTTGCGTACATTATGCCGCCGGATCCTCCGACTACCCAAATTGTTAAAAACGCAAAGAAAAGACCGACACTCGCAGTCCGCGGTTTCGCTGAAACCACGGTTAAGCAAGCGAGTGTCTCGGTTTCGCCGAAACCGAGAAAACCGGTCAATCTTCAGCCGAATCCATGACTACTACTGAGGCTCCTGCTACCTTAGTTGAATCGGCCTCAGAAGTTTTGCCTACTACTGTGGTTCCTAGTGATTTATCAGACACCATTCCTTTGGATGTCTCTACCCCAGCACGTGGTGCTGCTAGGCCTCCTGCAGCCATGTCTATTAAGGCCTTTGCCAGGGCTAAAGCAGCCAAAACTGTTAAATCAGTGCCTGTTAAGCCCCCTCACACAGGCCCACTTCTAGTTCACAAATGCTTACTCTGGCAGAGGATTTAATATCCTTAATTAGGGGATCCCAATCTCACCCAGACAGGGCCTCTCAGCCCCAGAAAAGAGACCTAGAGCAGAGCCCCCGAGCCAGTGTCCTCTGATGATTCTTCGGATGACTCAGACATTACAGACCAGCCAGAGGCTCCTTTTTCTACTTATGAAGATTCCGATGCTGAAGAATCCATTCCATCTGCCTCTCCACCAGAGGAATTTTCCTTTGGGAAACCTTACATGCCATGAGAGAACAATTCCAATGGCAGGGACAAGATTTCTCAGATTCAAGAAAAGGCTTAGGACATTTCTGCACTTACCACAACATAGGCCCTTAGCTATACCTCCAGTACTGCCTGTTGTGGATGATGCATTTAATGATGTTTGCACTGCTCCTGATACTTTACCTCCAGCCCCTGCCAAACCAGATAGATTTTACAGGGTGCCAGACACTCATCACCACCTATACAAGGCCCCACTTGCAGATCCTGAGACTATATCCCAGGGGCCTAAGGCAGTAGCCTCGACCTCAGCAAAAACCCTATTCCTTCTGAAAGGGAATCCAGGTCCTTAGAGAGATGGGGGGAAAAAGTTTACACCTCTTCTACTCTCTCAGCTAGAGCTTTAAACTGTCAGTTTCATATGATCCAATACCAAGAGTTTATGCTTGATCAGTTAACTAAGAAGCTGTCCACTGATGACTCCTTAGATAAGAAATATGTTTTAGAAATGGTGAATAACATTCAGTAGGTTAGTAACCATTCTTTAAAATGTGGCTATGATGCACTGGAGGCTTCATTTAGATCAGCCATGACTGGCACAGTGATAAGAAGGCATGCATGGTTGAAAGAACAGGTCTTGCCGGATCATGTTAAAGCAAAGCTGTTAGATGCTCCTATGGATAAGGCCAGTCTATTTGGTACACCTGCTCAGCAAGTAATGAAGAAAATGGAAGAGAAGGCAAAATCTGTACAAACAGTTAAGGATTTCTTACAGGTTCAGCCCCCAAGGTTTAGCAGAAACTGGCCTGCCAAAAATTGGTCCTTTCCAGACTCCACAAAATCTCAAAGAGGCAGGAATAGACGCTCTAGAGGCAGAAATCAATCCAGAGGAGGTGCCTACAGAGGACGACAGTGGCAAGACAATAACCGAGGCACAGACACAACCACTGCCACTGCAACAGGACAATCACAGTGACTTGGCTCTGACACCGCCTACCAGGGAGCAAATAACAGCACCTTTAGGCGGAAAGTTAGCCTTATTTTCGAAAAATTGGCACTATATCACAAAAGACAAGTGGATTTTGCAAACCATAGACCAAGGTTACAGGTTCCACTTCCACACCTTACCAGTAAAAAGAGGAATGCCAAACCTACCTCCAAATCAAAAAACAGAAGCTCTAAAGCAGATAGCGCAATTAACAAAGATAAGAGCTGTGGAAAGAGTACCAGTAACAGAACAGGGCAAAGGATTCTACTCCAGACTCTTCCTAGTACCAAGAAAAGAGAAAAGTTGGAGACCTATTCTCGACCTGTCCATCTTAAACACATACATCATTGTCCCAAAATTCAAAATGCTGACCCTACAGCAACTTCTTCCCATGCTGGGCAAGGAGTGTTGGCTGGTAACTCTAGATCTCAAGGAGGCATACCTGCACGTCCCCATACGACCAAATTGCAGAAGATACCTCAGATTTCTTGCAGGATCAGAGCATTATCAATTCTCAGCATTGCCCTTTGGCTTATCTACTGCGCCCAGAGTATTCACAAAATGCCTGGCATCAGTAATCGCCCACTGCAGGCTACAGGGAATCCAAATTTATCCATACCTGGACGACTGCCTGTTACAAGCGGACAACAAAAGCAAGCTGACAACAGATTTACAAAGAGTCATTTGCTTACTACAAGCCCTGGGATACACAGTCAATTTACAAAAGTCAAGACTGATACCATCCCAAACAAGAACATTCTTGGATGCGGAATTGGACACAGCAAAACAAATGGCATTCCTAACTGCAGAAAAACAAAACAACTCCTCTTTACTTCTTGGCATTAACAAAGCAGAACAAACTAACAGCAAGAAAAGTACTGCAGGCCTTGGGCTTCATGGCATCATGCATAATCCTGGTCCCACATGCCAGACTGCATATGAGAAAGCTACAGTGGTACCTAAAGAATTTATGGTCTCAACACAGGCACAGCTTAGAAACCGAAATCCCACTAATCCCATGCCTGAAACAGGAGTTCCTATGGTGGGCTCAAGCATGCCAGTCAAACCCAGGCTTGCCCTTCCACAACTTTCAAGCAAGCCAAACCATCACAACGGACGCCTCAGACCTAGGCTGGGGGGCACATGTTGGACAAATGCATACAAGGATTGTGGACTCCAGACCAGCTGCACCTGCACATAAACCAAAAAGAAATGCTGGCAGTAAAACTAGCAATCCAGAAATTCAGACCATTCCTCAAAGAAGGCCATTTAATGATAAGGA
The DNA here is from genome assembly GCF_019279795.1 of Protopterus annectens. Taxonomy (NCBI): domain Eukaryota; kingdom Metazoa; phylum Chordata; order Ceratodontiformes; family Protopteridae; genus Protopterus; species Protopterus annectens. The sequence goes on from NC_056734.1 coordinate 196,795,522, forward strand.
CAGACAACACCACAGTCATGTGGTACATCAACAAACAGGGATGCACTCATTCATACCCCTATGCAGAATGACTCTGGACCTTTGGAATATGGCTCTGAGCTACAACATCCAGTTACAGGCAATATTTGTGCCGGGAAAAGAAAACACCCTAGCAGACATGTTAAGCAGAACCACCTCGGATGCTCACGAATGGATGCTACACCCGGACATCTTCAAGGCCATCACAAAGAAATGGGGAATGCCACAAATAGACCTATTCGCATCCCCACTCAATCACCAGCTCAAAAATTCTGCACAAGGACATACCACCCACTTGCATGGAAGGTGGACTCTCTATCCTTCAGTTGGAAAGGCCTGACAGCATATGCATTTCCACCTCTTCCTTTGATGCACAAGGTACTACTGAAAATCAAAGAGGAACGCCCAAGGATAATCCTGATAGCTCCGAACTGGCCAAGACAACACTGGTATCCATTGCTGAGGAGCATGTCTCAGGGGAGAATGTGGTCAATACCCCTGATGCCTTTGATGTTAACTCAGAACAACTACAACATCATGCACCCAAACCTAAAAACCTTGCAACTGACTGCCTGGAACATCACATAGCAGCAACTAACCCAGACCTATCCCAAAGGGTTAAAGACATTATCCTTGAAGCCCGCAGACCTTCAACAAGAAGGAACTATGCAGGAAAATGGAAAAGATTTGTCATTTGGAGTACTGAAAGAGGAAAAGATGTGTCGAACATAGATATTGCTAACATCCTGGAGTACTTGGCAGAGCTTCTACATACAGGCCTGTCCTATTCCTCCATCAAGATACATGCATCAGCTATTTCAGCAGAATACAGCTTCGATCCACCTGTCTTTTCGCATCCTCTACTCAGGCAGTTCCTCAGAGGGATCAAGAATGTAAAACCTCCTAGGAAACCACCATTACCAGCATGGGACTTGAACTTTGTGCTAGAAAAACTGACACTCCCTCCATTTGAACCAGCAGCAACAGCAGATCTTCAACACCTATCATGGAAAACTGCTTTCCTACTGGCAATTACTTCAGCAAGGAGGGTTTCGTAACTACAGGCCTTAATGGCACTACAACCCTTCCTAATCTTCCATCAAGATAGGGTGTCCATGAGAACTAATCCTACATTTATGCCTAAGGTGGTATCCAGAGTGTCTTTAAACCAGGCAATCCACCTACCTACCTTCTTTCCCAATCCACAGAACAGGGGGGAAAGACTGCTGCATACCTTGGATGTACATAGACAGTTACGCTACTACCTGGACAGAACCAAAGGTCACAGAAAAACTGACCAGCTTTTAGTAGCCTATGCAACAGGAAGGGAAGGAAAAGCAATTTCCAAACAGACAATCTCCAAATGGATAGGAAATTGCATAAGATTCTGTTACTCCTACCACGGAAAACCAATTCCACAGAACATAAGACCTCATTCTACAAGGGCTAGAGCCACTACCACAGCTTTCTTACGAGGAGTGGCAACCAAGGACATTATTGAGGCGGCTACTTGGACCTCCGTGCATACATTTGCCAAGCATTATAATTTACCTCTATACTCTAGATCCCGAGCAGGGTTTGCCACTGCTGTACTGCAAGGGATCCTAACTACACCATAATTCTTCTTCCTCCTCCCCTAGTTTGGCTATGGTATTCTACCCATTTGTTATGACTGCAGAAGCATCCTTGAAGGACATAGTACAGTTTTGTACCTACCATAAATGTAGATGTCCGAACAGGATAGCATCTGCAGTCAGGATTACCCACCCTCCTTCCCCTCTGTGGTACTCCTAGGGTATTTACCCTCCTAATAGCTAGCTGGGGGGAGTCTCTTATGGTGTATTTGTTTGTATATATGTACATACATTGTTATTTTTTGTGTTTGCCTTCTACTTTTTGGAAACATTGGCATTTATCCAAAATTTAGCTTACCAAGAGGGCAACTGGCATCTGGGGCAAGAAACACTGAGGAAAATGGCGTCGGCTGATGCCTTTATACCCGAAGACCAGCAGAGATGACGTCGGGTGAAGTGCGACATCAGCCGAAGCCGGACCCAGACTTTGGAATCCGGCCGACCGAAGGGCTGCCTGACGACAGGACAACCCATTTGTTATGACTGCAGATGCTATCCTGTTCGGACATCTACATTTATGGTAGGTACAAAACTGTACTTTCTGCTCACTGCTGAGTATTACCTATAAGGTTCTGACATAGCTGAAGAAGGCCTTGTAACTGTCCTTAACCTGGGAGGCTATCCTGACCTCATGATTGGTCTTTAATTATTATTAGACTTCTTAGTTTCTTGTTTAGTTGAATCAGAGAAATCTTGTCTTTGTGAGAGCTGCTGTTTCTGATTTTGGCCATGACTTTTTTTGTTGTTATATAGTCTGTTAAGTAAGGATTCCACCAGTGTGTTTTTGGTGTTAGATTAGGGCTTTCTTCAGTGCAGCCATTTACATGTTTGTACAGGGTTTCTTTAAATGATTCTGCATAGGTAGATGTTTTTTGTGGGTTTGGGGGAACTGTGAATTTTGACAAACTATTGCTTAATAGGATGCAGTTTGCTTTAGAATAGTTCTGATTGTTAAAGGTGTAGTTGGGTTTTCTAGATTGATTTTTATTTCAAGGGAGACAGGCTCGTGCTCCAATTTCACCAAAGAGGACGTGACACAGGAATGGTACAATGCTCTCCCATGTTGGCGAGTACTAGGTCTAATATGTTTGATCCTCTGTTTGGAAAGTGTACTATCTGGTCCAGGGTGTTTGTGTTGATAAAATCCAGGAAACATTGTGTCTGTGAGTTAGAGACAGTGTATGCTTCCCAGTCTATAGAGGACTAAGTCTCCCTTGAACAGAGTATTTGATTGGATGGTGAGTGCCTCTAGTATATCTAGGTAAGAGTTTGAGCTTCCTGTGTCATAGATGGTGACCTGTAGCTGGCCAGAACATGGAAGGAAACCTTGTCTATGGAGACTTGGACATGGATGAACTCCAGGGCATTATTCTGTTTAATCATCCTAGAGCAGTGTTTGCAGCTAACATAAATCAAGCACCTCCAGCTTTAGCCCCTGTCTGTGCTGCTGTTGGTCTAAATATGTGTAAGGCACTGTAGCCTTCCACTATTGTAGTACTTTATGTGGCTTTAAACCAAGTCTTGGTAACAACACAGATGTCTTCATTCTCCAGAATAAGGAGAGCTTGTAGGGTGTGGAGTTTGTTGTTTAAGCTCAACTTAAGGTTGCTTTGAGGGTTTTTTTTTCTATTTTGGTAATTTTGTCATTTTGACATTACCTAAAAAAGGCTCTAAGGGGATGGATAACGTTTTAGCCAATATCCAAAAGCCCAGGGGGCAGGTGCAGGACTATTCTTAACAAAGCAAAGTGGTCTGTTAACCATGTCCTCCTATGCTGATAGCTATTGGATTCCCCCAGAGTGACACAAGAAACTAAGCTAATTATTAAAATCAATAATTTTCTGCTAATACTTTGGCATCATCCTTGGTGAAGGTAAAATGCTGCTCAGTGCAAAGCACGTACCTGTCTATGACACACACTCAGACAGATCCATAATGTCTCTTTTCATATAATCCAGTGAGGTGTGTCTCAGTTTATTCACACCCATGTGGACTATGATAGAATTATATTGGTACCTGTGGTGCAGTGACTTGAATGCGTGCCTGATATAATGGATCCTAGCTCCAGTTAGGCAACTAATTGTTATCCTCTCCTAATCTAGCCTGGTGAGAGTATCGGTGTGGTGTACAATAGAATCAAAAAACACAGAAAGTACCAAGGTCCAAACCCTAAGTGCCCCAAAACACATTCACAGCAAATGAAACAACCCAAGAGGGTGAAAGAAAGCCACAAACATGATGTAGTTTAAAAGTTTAATATACACAACTGTGAGTGCTTTCATTCCTCATAATAAACAGGACTTCATCAGAACAACAAACATGCGTGATTTAAGAATTATGAAGCCTGATGAAGGGGGTGGGGTTGTCCTAATGGACATTATTGTTTGTTTCCAGAATGTATAATTAGCCCAAGTAATGAAACCCAGTATATTAAATTACCTAAAAATGAAATTCATGTGGCCTATTATAAAATTAGACTATATTTGAGACTTACTGGACCAAATGATGATTGATTATATTTTATACAAGTGTCCTATGGTAGAATACCCAGTGATACCTGCTATCTTTGGGATACCAAACATACATAAAAACATACACGATCCTCCTTTAAGACCTATTGTATCCCCAGCAGGATCAATAACCCACCCCTTGGTGGTCTTTATTGATGGAACCTTACAACATTTTCTAAAAAGTTTTTCCTGTATTCTTAACGATTCATGGGTTTTTTTTGGAACACATGAAAAATGAGTTCTATCATCATAATTTGTGCTTAATTACCATCAATGTTATTGATTTATTTTCTTGTATCCCACATTGCATTGGCATTGAGTGGTTTCAAGAGGCATGTCTATATGGTAAAACCTCAAACAATACAGAGATCAACACCTTAGTTGAACTCGTGGAGACAGTGCTGGAAAATAATTTTCTGTACTTTGAAGAAGAGTACTTTTGACAAAGAAGAGGTGTAGTGATGGGTGCAGCATGTGCCCCTTTATACACCAGTATAGTATTGTGGCATTGGGAACAGCAGTATATTATGTACACTTCCTTGATTACATATTTTTTTTTATATGGAAGGGTGATGAAACTTCACTTTGTGACTTTGTGTCTTTTATAAATTCTACTATGGACTTTTTTGAGTTTACTTATACCTGTTCATTATTTAGATGTGATCTTACTTAAGGATTTTGAAACTTGCCAGTTTACATTCCATCTTTACAGGAAACCAACTTACTCCAGTAACAACTAATACTATTCTAGTAACCATCTACCTTTTCAAAAAAAAAAAGAGCCTAGTAAGAATTTCTAAAATAGTATCAGATGATATATGTTTTTTGGAAGAAATTATTAAGTTGGTTGAAATGTTTGTCAATAGAGGTTACCCCTTGAAATTCCTGGAAGCAATCAAAGCCAAGGTGGTATCAAAAAGACAAAGTAGTTTTGCTCCAGTTCTTGGTAGAGGTATTGACAGTGAAGCGACAGGTAATAATAAGGAAAGCAGCTCAAAAAACGATGAAAATTCTATGGTAATTAAATTCAGTAATGCTTCTAATGCCATTAAAGATATTGTCACGAGTAATTCCATGAAATGAATTTAAAAGGAAAAATAGAAAGATGGGTGGTGAACTGTGAAATAATCGGTGCTAAGAAAAATAAGGGTATGTTAAAGTGCAGATCTTGCTGCCAGTGCAAGTTTATTTTTGTAGGTGAAGTTTTAAAGTTAACAACTGTTCTGCAAGAATTTAGGCTGAATAAGACTTGTGATTGTAGTACAACGAGAGGTGATTTATTTAGCTTTTTGTGATTACTACCACTCATTATATATTGGTAAAACGGAAAGGGCTATTAAAATACAAATTTAAGAACATTACTATGAAATTCAAATTCAACAAGACAGCAATGCATTGTACAAACATAAACTTGCTTGTACAAATAATAAAAATTTCTGCTTTTTGTTTTAGAAGAAGTTTTATCAAACGCAATAGGGGGGCTTGGGAAGACACTTTAGAGTAAAGGAAGTTCCAGTGGCACTTAAGATTAAATGCTGGTATGCTGCCTGGATTAATTAACATGATGTCCATCAATAGTGTTCTAAAATTAAGAACAGCTAGGTGATAATTGTGTTACTGCTTAGTCTTTTACCATTTGGCTGGTGTAAAAGTTACATTTTGTAATACATTTGTTTTTAAACAATGTTTTTACACACTTCAGTTCATCTTTCATTTTAATTTTTGTCAAGCATTGTGATAGGTTAGCTTGTTAATTCGTAGCACATTTTCATTACTATTTAAATGCGATAAAATAAGCAAAAATAGAAGAAGGCTCCTGACCACGGCACTTGATGTTTATCAAAGGAACTGGAACATTCTTTGTGCTGACGAACAGGTTAAGGGGCTTGTGGGGGATACCCCTCGATATGCTTTCAAAAATAAAAAATCTTTAAAGAGATTATGTGGCCCTAAGTATGCACATGAGAACACTCCTGAATTCTCCCATCATAACTATGGCAACTCTTTTCCTGTAATAGATGTAATTTCTGTAAATGTTTAGATAGAAGTGGTAACTTTACACATCCGGATACAAAAAAAAAATTATGTTTTAGATTAGTAGCTGATTGTAATACCACTAATTTGGTATATTTAGCCTACTGTGTTGCATGCCAATCTTTTTATGTGGGTATGACTACACGTAGGCTAAGAGATTGTATCAGAGGACACTTGTACGATATTTCCAAGCAAGTTGGAACTAATGCACTGGCGAGACATGTCATAGAGAATGAGAACGGACATGAATTTAAATTTATGGTTATTGAGATTGTAGCTTTAGAACACAGAAAGGGTGACATTAGAAACAGGGTAGAAACCAAAGAGCTGGACTGGATTATTAGGATATGTGCAAATATGGGTAAAGGCTTAATGAAAATGTATCCATTACACCTATACTTCTTAATAGACCTCTTCCTAGGTAACTTGTGCTGTTATTATTCTGTATGCATTCTTAAGCTATTATTTATTCATTTTTTATTTATTTATCTGCACAGTTTTATCTTTGTATTTTCATATTTTTATATGCACTTTATATATGTATTTATATGCACTCTATATAGACCTTGATATGAGAGCATGATGTTGCAGCACTTTAAGATTTTGCATGAGTTTAATTGAATTGAGCTGCTTATTTGTTGAACTGGATTTAAACAGAGGATGATTTTGTGTATTTATTGTCTGATGAAGCAGCTTGTTGCTGCGAAAGCGCTCACCCATTACTTTGTTATTAAAGAGTTTATGTTTTTAAGTGCCGTGGTCTGGAGCCTTCTTCTATTTTTGCTTATTTTATACTTCGTTTTGCTGAAGGACCCATTTACCTTCACCACAAACTGGTTTTGGACTATTACTATTTAAATGCACTTTGGGAAATGTTTGTTATTGTGATGAAGTTCTGTTTGTTATTACAGAAAAAAGTGCTCCATAGTGTGTATATTGAACTTTTAAACTACATCGAGTTTGTGGCTTTCTTTCACCCTCCTTGGTTATTCCATTTGTTGTGTATGTGTTTTTGGGCACTTAGGGTATGGACTTTGGTATCTTCTGTTTTTTTGTTTTTGTCTTTATTTGTTCCGAGGTTTCTCCTGGCTTGCTTGGTTACTGTACAATAGACTCCCGTATTGCAAGAGTACAAAGTAAAGTGTTTGCTTGCCATATGGGCTTAGTTCTTTGTGGATCATTGGGTGTAGGCCTATGTGTAGTATTAGGTGTTGCACTTGGTGTGTGCTTTAGTGATTGTTTACGCTAGATGTTGCAGTTTGACAGCTGAGGAGGTCTTTGTGGTTTGGAGAGGTTTCTTTTAAGTGGCTTAGCATAAGAAGGTCTATGTGTGTGGTGAGCTGTATGAATGAAGGATGTCGTTTGTGTGTTCTTGACAACTTTGTTTGTTAGTGAGATTTTTGCCTCCAAGGAAGTTATGTATGCACGTCTCCTACATGTTGTAAGAAATTTCCTTAAGGAGTACATGAGACAATTGCTACATTGTATCAGGATGCTGATATTTGCCATGCTGGCCTCAGTAACGTTAGAAAATTGCAAGTCCATGTTGTCATGATTGTATTAGGGTTAAGCTATTATGGTCTAGGATCTAGCTTTTACAGGGTCACCTGAGTGGTGTCTAGGGTGAAGGCTAGATGTTAGATAGTAATATGATCTTAATGCTGTTTGATGCTCTAACTAGCTTCCTAAGCTTAGCTCCACACAAAGCCTTTCTGTGTTATGGGTTAAAGTCCAAAGTACAAACTTCATAGATTTGCTACTCTACAGGGTACTGCTAAACCACCACTGAGGAGTGAACAGCATTGCAAAAATGCCTAATTTATAGAGGACTGAAAAAAGTTAAAACGTAGCTCTTATGCTTTCTGGCCAATAAATTAATACACTTTGAGCTCCATAGAATGCCTCCCAACTCAGAAAGACCAGGTAAACACCTTCTTCCACAAGATAGATGATCTTGGAACTTCTTAATGTAAAAACACAACAAAAGTAGCTCTCAAGTGCAGGTTAACACCCAAGTAATTCCTTAAAAAGCCCACTGGCTGATGAAACAATTTAACTTTAAGCCTCCTTGTGTGTTTTCCAATTCGGACTGACCAGGCTAATTTACTACTGCCACTAGATTAGCAGTCCCAGAATTCTTAATGTAAAAACACACTTTGATTAGCCAAAAGTGGAAAGGACACAACTACCGACAAGTAATTGTCACTTAAGCCCCCTTCTCTGTTTCCCAACTCGGACAGACCAGGCTACCTTTCTACTCCCAATAGAATTGGAGTCCCAGTTTTCTTAATGTAAAAACACATTTTAGTTAGCCACAACTGAAAAAAAGCAAGTCTAACAACTAGCTACAAGTAATTGCAAGGCAATTCAAAGGCAGACAAGCTAGCAATGAGGGACACACCCACACACTTTAAGGCAATTTAAAAGTACATTAACAGTCTGGAGGGGGTGCTTCCCAATTTCTTCTGTCAGTAACCAGCAAAACGAGAAGAGGAGATAAGACTGTAGACTGTGAGGCGTTTGTAGGGCCAGGTATACAGAAGATAATATTGTGAGGAGCTTCCAATGCCAGATTTACAGTAAGGGCAGCAGCTCAAAAGCCTCAAAGTATAAAAGAACAACAGGAATATGGAAGGTGGGAGAGAAACAAATTCAGGAGAACATCTAGGCTCAGCACAGAAAACAAAACGCAAGGCAGACTATAAAAATGCCTTAAATTAATAGCCTTAACTTCAGATAAAGAGCAGACAAACTGATTTGAAAGGTAAGATAAGTGCAATTATGAATGTAGTTTAAATGTACTTCTCTGGATGCTAAATGTAGTTCAAATGCTTTATTATCAAGCTTCCAAGTTTCCAGCAGTCCCAAAACTCTAAATTTAACACTGCTATAGCTGTTTTTGTAGTTAAATCATGATTTTACCACAAATTACTTTATTTGAATTTTCTGTGGAGACTTTTTTTTTTCATTTCTAGCAAAGGCCAGTGCTGTTTTAAAAGGTTTCTATCTGATTTTAGGGCATATATTTGATTTTTGGCATTATTTTGAAAAGTGAATTTTACTTGGTACTCTGACTGTGCTGTTGTTTGCTAAACTGTGCAGGTTGTAGAAGAAGGATCAGCACATTTTAAATTGTTTCTGCTATATTTTATGCAGTTTAGCTCTATTTTCTGTGTGGGGACATAGTTTATATTTTCTGTTATTGCTGCCCGTAGTCAGCCTGTAATGGTGTTAGTGTATTATTCTGGCTAGTGTTTTTCCCCTGACTTGCTTGATCCTGATATGGCTGACCCCCCCCCTGGAAACAATCTGAAGCTTCACCACAGATTAGCAGAGTTTGTAGTCTTACTGAGGATGAGATTGCAAATGCTTTGGCTGTTCCTTCTGTTTCTTGACATAAGATGTCTATGAAACTGCATGTAAAACCCCTTTGGCTTGTGAACCAGTTCCTAATAAGGCTATACAAGATGTACTCTGAACTTGCAGTTCTCTTTGCTCCTTTGTCAGCTAACCCAGCTGTGGTTTCTCCAACTCACAAATCTAACAAGAGAGTCTTCGCTTCTTCTAACCCTACACCCCCAGATAAAACTGACAAGAGGTTAGAATCTCAAGCAAACATTTTGTCTAAGTCTATTAACTGAGTCTCCATAATTCTAATTTATTTAGGCATGTGGAGGTTTATTTTGCAATGTGCTTACAGTTTAGATGACTTTGCTGCATGTTTGCCTGACAAACAGAAGTGTTATATGAATGAGAATTATTTCTAGTATGACAGGTTTCAAAACATGCTTTGAGAAGTGTTTCAGAAGTTGTGGACGCAACTAAAAAAGCAGCCATTTCTGTTGTGTTAAGAAGGTATAGTTGGTTACGGGTCTATATTAGAACATCGAAGTTTCACAACTTCGAATATTCTAATATCGAACTCTATTCAGCGAAAGCTGACAACTTGAACATGCAGAACAGCAAATTTTTTTTCCTAGGGAAAAAATTCACTGTTCCACAACGCATACACACAACACAAGCACACCAAACAAACAGCAATCCACACACATACACCTAAAATCTTACATCTAACCCTACACTACACTCACACCACTAACTATCCACTTGCCTTAATCCAAACCCTAACCCTAAGGTCTGTCACTGTCGCACACTCACCTCACCCGCGCCCTAACCCTAACTCACTTACCCCGCCCTACCCCTCACATCCACACAATCACACACTTACCTGACCCGCGCCCTAACCCTAACTTACCTAACCCGCCCTAACCCTCACGTCCACACAATCGCACGCATACCTAACCCGCTCCCTAACCCTTACTCACCTAACCCGCACCCAATCGCACACTTACCTGAACCCAACCCTTAACTTTCCACCACAGTGCTGAAAATAGCGAAGTGACAGAAATGGACAACCAAATTCTTTCCCTAGGAAAAAAATTCAGTTTTCTATAGCTTCGCTATTTTCAGCTTTCGCTGAATAGGGGTCGATATTAGAACATTCGAATTTGTGAAACTTCGATGTTCTAATATAGACCCATTGGTTACATAGCCAGAAAGTTTTTTGAGGATTTAAAAAGTGAAATTTTTAATGCTTCTTTAAGTTTTGAATTGGTGTTTGGTCCTGCTCTTACCCAGATTCTCAAACAATGGGGTGATAGATGTAAATTGATGTATGGGGTATCTAGAGTGGGCCATATTCATATGTTCTCCCCGAATAAGGTGCCTTAACTTCAAAGTGCAGAACAAACAAAACTCCCAGCCTAGCAAGAGTCAAGGTACCAAGAAGAAATGGCAGGAGGATAATGCTTCCAAATCAAATGAAAGGGTTTTTTTTCTCAAAAAAGGATCAATCCTTTGCTGAAGAATGACTATGCTGAGACTTGGACATCCTGTTCCTTCCTCCTTGTCCCTTCTTCTCTTTCCTCTTCTCCAGGCTTTTAATGAACCTAGCAGTCTGGCCAAAAATAGTCTCAGTCAAATGGGTGCTGAGAATGATTCAGAGAGGATGCTCATGGCATTGGACAAAAAATCTTCATCCCTTTAGAGGAATCCCCCTGCACCCACCAGCCCATACACATCTGTTCTCTCCAGTACATCACATGTTGTATGCAGGGGTTATAGAACCAGTTCCTGTACCACAAAAAGATAAAGGATTTTATCTAAAAAGGAACTATTGTGGAGACCAGTGCTAGATTTGTCTTACCTAAATACCTTTCCTAAAATGCCCATATTCAAAATGCTCACCTTACAGATGGTCCCAACCCTTCTTCTAGGCTGCTCTTTCTTGGTGACTTGAGATGTGAAAGATGCTTATTATTATCTCATTCCAATTGCTTCCAACTTCAGGAAAGGCCTGATATTTGCTGTGTCTGGTTCACATTATCAGTTTTTGTCATTGCCCTTTGGGCCATCTACTATGCTTCAAGTATTCTCAAAGTGCCTGGCTCCTGTGGTTGCTTACTGTGGGACCTAGGGCATCCACATTTTCCCTTATTTAGATGACTTGCTGATTTGTGCAGAGCCTGTTTTCAGGTGTTTAGAATAATTAGACAAGGTCTCAACCATTCTAGCTTATATGTGCTTCATATTGATACTACGAAAATCCTGTCTCACATCCTCTTAAAGAATTGTCTTCCTGGGGTGTATGATATACACAGAAAAAATGACCTTTCTACCAGAATATAAAGTCCTGACTACCAGAATATAAAGTCCTGACTACCAGAATATAAAGTCCTGACTTATCAGAACATTTTCAAGGATTCCTCTCTTTAAGAATCCGCCAACACAAGAAAGTTTCCCAAAATTCTAGGCCTCGTGGCATCAGTAATCCTCATGATACCACTGGCAAACTCTATATGAGAAAGATTAAGTGGTACTTACAAAATTGTTGGTCCCAGTACCTGCATGCCTTAGAGTTTTAGGTACCAGTGTTGGAATTTGTGAAATGAGAGTTACAATTGCCAACATGACCAAATCACCTAGAGCCATATTTTACACCTTCTACTGGCTAGTCCTGCCAAGGTGCACAGTCTGTGATCTGTGTTCTCCTATCTTGAGGATACTGTGCACCACAGTAGATGCCCAAATCGGTTGGTATGTACAACTCTTCCCCCTACAGGGCACCATGTACAGTCTGTGCTTCTGCCCACAGCTCCATTCATTGGTGAGTTTGAGATGGAAACACTTAGCATGTTTTTGGACATGGGAGGAGCTCCACTGAGACACAGGGAGAACACGCGAATTCCAAACAGGCATTGGTCAGAGGTCAGGATCGAACCTTGCATCTTGTGCATGGGAGGCGAAGACCTTAACCATTATGCCAACTGATAGTCTGAGTCAGGTATGGAAATAAGATACATAAGGAAAACTGGTGGTGGAATGCAGAGGTCCAGGAAGTCATCAAAAGAAAGAAGGAGTGCCGGAAGAAGTGGGAGATAGAAAAGTCTGACCAGGCTAGGAAGGACTACTGGTTGGCTAAGAAAGAAGTTGCAGTAGCAAAGAATAGGGCATCGGAGGCACTCTACCAGCTTCTGGAAAGTGATTCAGTAAGTGGCACAAAGAAGCTATATCAGGTTGCAAGACAAAGACAGAAAGATAAAGAAGATAGTCCTTCATAAGGGATGCCAGCAACATATTGCTCACCAGTCCACAGGACATCAAAGGCAGATGGAAGGAGTATTTACAGCAGCTTCTGAATGAAGAAAACCCCACAGAAGCTGTACTGGCCCAGAAACAGCCTGGGATGAGAGAAGAAGAGGCGCCCACCCTAGAAGAAGTAAGAACAACACTGAGGAAAATAAAGTCAGGGAACGCAGCAGGCTCAGATGAGGTTACAGCAGATATGATAAAGATGCTGGGTGAGACAGGGGAGAAATGGCTCCTGAGGGTACTCATAGCAGTGTGGAAAGAAAGGCGTATTCCAGATGACTGGAGAATAAGCATACTCATGCCAGTGTACAAGGAAAAAGGGGACAACCACAACTGTGGGCAGTACAGAGACATCAAACTCCTATCACATTGCATAAAAGTTCTGGAGCGGGTGATTGATAAACGGATACACAGAGTAGTAGAATGTAAGATAGAAGATGAGCAGTTCAGTTTTAGATTAGGATGCAGCACAATTGGCCCAATATTTGCAGTGAGACAGATACCTGAGAAGAAGCTAGAGATGAGGAGAGAGTCCAACTGGGCATTCCTAGACTTGGAGAAAGCATATTTCAAGGTCACAAAAAAGCTGATGTAGGCAGTACTGTGGTGGTTTGAAGTCCCAGAAATATTGGTAGAATTAGTGCAGGCTATGTACAAGGACCCTATGACTCAAGTAGGAGCAGTGTTTGGCCGCACGGAAGGTTTCCCAGTAGCAGAGGGTGTACATCAGGGTTCAGCTCTGAGCCCACTGCTGTTCATACTGGTGATGGACTACATTAGCAAACAGATCGGAGGGGACAGATCAACAAAGCTGCTGTATGCAGACGATGTGGCATTACAGGCAGACTCTGAGCAAGAACTTCAGCAAAGGATAGTTGAATAGAATGCAAAACTGAGGGCACATGGGATGAAACTAAACACAGATAAGACAGTGGTATAGGCAGCAAATTGGGGAAATCAGAAGAAGCTGAGAATAGAGATAGAAAGGAATGTAGAGGAACAGGTAAACAGCTTCAAGTATCTGAGAGGGGTGGTTGAAGATAAGGGGAGTCTGATTGAAGAGATCAGAGCTAGAATCAGTGGGGCTGCAGCCAACTGGCATAGAGTATCAGGTGTAGTCTGTGACAGAAGAATGCCAAAGAAGCTGAAAAATAAAGCGTACAAGACAGTGGTGCAACCAGTACTACTCTTATGGTACAGAAACCTGGACAGTAAAGGCAGAACAGTTGAAGAAACTAGAGGTGATGGAAATGAAATGCCTGAGAAATGTGGTAGGATGCACACTGTGGGACAGACAAAGAAATGAGGACATAAAAGCAGAAGCCAAAGTAGCTCCAAATGCAGAAAACATCAAAGAGAACAGATTACGGTGGTTTGGACATGTGCAGAAAAGCAGAAGACAATCTTGTGAGGAAGATTTGGGACAGAAAGGAGGAAGGTAAGAGGATGCGAGGACGTTCAGCAAAGAGGTAAATGGATTGTGTGAAAGAAGATGTGCGACAGTCAGGCATGAGTGTTGAAGAAGGCAGGAGTGTGACACTGAATGGAGAGAGTTGGCAACAGTTAACACAATACCCCATCCCATGTAAAAAAAAAATGGAAAAAAGGGGTCTGATGATGATGTTACAATTGTGGAGGGGTCAGATGTCTCTCAGTCCAGGCCTACTGTTCTCCCTTCAGACCCCAGCTTTGTCAGTCCAGATGGACTAATCAGATTTTTCATAGGGAGCAGTGTCTATGGGATTTCAAGTGCAAGGTGAATGGGATCCTTCGGATACTACAAATCACACAAATGTCAAAGAAACGTTAACAATGTTTCAGGCCTTAAAAGCCCTTCACCACTTATGGTCTCCAGGTTCCATTTTAGTGGTCACAGACAACGCCACAGTTATGAGGTACTTGAACAACCAAAGATTTATAAATTCATATCTTCTTTGACAGTTAGCAATGATAGCCTGGGAGCTAGCCTTACAGTATTCTCTGAGGCTTTGGGCGTTGCACATCCCATCAGAGCAAAACATAGTAGCAGAGAGAGTAAGCAGGTTCCAGATAGACCCTCACAAGTTTAAATTCAGGACATAGCTCTTTCAGGAACCACCTCAATTAGATCTGCTTTCCTCCTTTCAAAACAGACACTTGGGAAATTTATGTTTGAAACACTCTTGCATCTATGCTCAGAGGACAGACGCATTCTTGTTTCTTTGGACAGGAATGTTCCTTTATGCATTTCCACTGATACCCAAGGTACTTCTGAAGATTCAGAAAGAATTACCAAAGATCATTGTAGTGATCTCCTTTTAGTCTAGGCAAAATTGGTTCTCCCTTTTAATAGACTTGACCAAGGTTAATTAACACAAGCTTCTTCACACTCTGATTCTGCTCACACATTGTCAGGGCGACTGATGCAGCCCATGATAGAGTGGTTGGAACTGACAGCATTTATAATTCTATCTTGATACCTTTAAGGCACTTGTTCTATTATGATGTACAGAAGGTATTGAAGGAGGCAAGAAAACCTACAACTAGAAAATCTTATATTTACAAGTGGAAGGAGTTTTCTAGGTGGTGCCTATCCGATAACAGAGGACTCAGTTAGGTGTCTACCCCTCTGGTTTTGGAATATTTGTCTGAGCTACTCAGTGATGACTTATCTTATGCATCTATCAAAGTGCATCTTGTAGCCATCTCAGCTTGTCTGGTCATGGATCATTCTCTTTCATTTTTTTTTTGGTTCGAACAGCTTATGAAAGGAGAGTTGGACTGGAAACCCCCATTGAAAGCAAATTCCTCCTCCTTGGGATCCCAACTTTGTTCTTGAAAATTTGACCATATCTCAGTCTGAACGTGTCTTTCAGGCTGATTTAAAGTTCATCAATTGGAAAACTGTTTGGCTTATTCCTCTTACATCTGCAAGGTAAGTCTCTGAGCTGCAAGTTCTCATGATGGGCCAACCTTATCTGATTTCCTATAAGGAAGGAGTTGTTTTATCCACTAATCCATGTTTTATGCAAAACATTGTTTCTTAATTTACTCTGAATCAAGCCATCAGTCCCCCGTTTTTTTTTCTGGAACCAAAAAACAAGGGAGAGAAGATTCTGCATACCTTGGATGTGCACAGGCAGCTCAAGTTCTACTTTGACAAAACTATTCCTTTCAGGAAGGCTGAAAAGCTGTTTATTTTCTGTTCTGGGGCTAAGAAGGGTCATCCTGTCTCTAAACAGATGATTGCTTGCTGGTTGTCCCCTGCTATTGTTTTTTTTTTTTTTTTTGGTACTTTTACCATGGTAAATCTATTCCAGACAAGGTTAAGGTGTATTCCACCAGAGCATTATCTTTTTTGGTGGCATATTTCAAAGGAGTGTACTCTAGAAGGATTCTAGAGGAAGCAATGTGGCCCTCTGGTCATAACTTTGTAAGGTGCTACAAACTGGATTATTTCTCAAGTTCCAGGGCAGTCGTTGTGAGGACCATTCTCCAGGGGCTCCTGGGTCCTTATTCTTCCTCTTCCCAGGTAGGGTGAGCTTTGGAAATCTATCTATATTCCAGTTATGCAGTGTGAATGATGAACACATTAGAGTTATATAAGTCCTACTTATCTGTTACAGTAAATGTTCGAATTTCAAATTGCGTCAGTGGCAACACCCACTCACAATCCCCCTTATATATTTCCATGGTATCCAACCTTGTTGTGATGTCGGTTGGCTTTGGTATTTGTGTTGATGCTTTTTGGCTATGAATTAGCTGGTTTCAGGCAATTCACGCTTCTGGTTCTCCTTGTATTTTCCTCCTTAGCCCTAAAATTTTTTATAACTGACTTTCTGTGATGGGATTAAGCTTCTCCTGAGGGGAACAGCTTTTCCAATCATGTATCACAAGGAGTAAGAGGAGAAAATTCTGAGCTCTGAGAAGCTGCCAGTGTGTGTTTGGAGAGACACAGAACCCATATGCTACTGAGGCAATATGAAATTCGAACATCTGCTGTTACAGTTAAGTAGGATTTTCACAATTGTACTTTCTTACTCCTTAAGGATATACAGCCTTGACCACCCCCCACTCTCAGTTCTTCCCTGCATCAGTATTAGCCTTCCTTTACCCTTTCCTCCTGACCCTTGATACCCTAACATACTATTCCTCCTCTTTTTTACCTGTCTGAACTAAACTCTCCACCCTCTTCCACTTCACCAACTTTTGACATTCTGATGTACCATCCTTCCATCGTCTCCTACCATTTGACTAATTTTGTACATCATACCCTTCTTTGCCCTCCTGTTAACACTCCTACCTTTCCTCCTCTTCATGCCTAAACCAATGCTTTCACCACAATTTTTCCTTGTTTGCTTCTTTTATTATCCTTCAGCTCCCCGCAGTGACCCAGGCCTCGCCCACCCTTATAACTAGCAGTACTACACTGCTTTTGCAGTGCTTCACCTAATTTCCTTGCTTATTTGTTTTTGCTCATTTTACTTGTACCCACCCCACATGCTTAGATACCTCCATTTCATCATGCAGTATACTTGTTGCATGTTGTAAACCCCCTCATATAAATGTTTAGGTTTAACACAGCATTCTTAAACTTTGGACAGTCCGTACAGTTTTTGATCTCTTTTCTTTCACTAGTAATGCCATGCATCCCTCTCTGATATTTGTCTGTTCATTTTTTCCATTGCTGTCTTGTTATGGTGCTATCTACTTTTGATTCACTTTAATACTCTCTGCTCACTTCAAAGTTTTTAATTCACTCTTAACACCCTTGACTCACACCATCATTTTCTATTTCCATGGTATGACACACAAAAAAGACGTGTATCTGTCATCACATCATACATAAAGTAGCACATCACAGTCCCTCACAACCTACCCTGCCCTCCCTTCTTCTGCAGTAGCAGAAGTTGCGTTCTGTATCTGAGACTTACTATTCATCTCCCCTACAGCTGGCTGTTTTAATTAGGCACTAAACTGCTCAGTGGACATTTATACCCAGTCTGATCAAAGCAGCATATGGAATTCATCATAACTCTCCCAGCCAAGCAAACAATGTTTGTATTGTTAATACCCAACTGTGTGTGCGCCTACATACAGACCTGGTTATTATCATCTTCATTTCATTCTTTACATAAGATTGCCTCACTGATTGTTAATGAAGAGACTTTATTAAGAAGCATTAATATTTTATAGCTATTATAATGACATTATTGCAGCTTTCATCTCTTAACTCATGATGTTCCTAATTCAGACTAATAATCAGTCACTGACTCCAGCACTCAGGACAATACTATGCAGTCAGTACAAATCATGTAACACAATGTAGGCCTACATTTTAGGAAACCACACACAGATCTTATTGCAATCTGCAGAATTCAGTTCAAAGAATCTCCATACAGTGTGCACGTTCTTTGAAGTAATCTAGGCCTGCAACAGTCCCAGCAATACCCAGGCAGCTTGATATCCCTTCACAAGGATTAGCAGTACATATCCTCTTTGCAGTCAGCTAATGTGCACACACCCTATCCACCTCCTTGTACATTTGTAACCCAGCCACAATTTTTGATAGTACTGGTCTTCCACCAGTGGGCATGCACATCGATTCCCTGCATGAGCCCTCCAACAGCATACATTACACTGCCATAAATCATGCTGTCTTACTCCACAGTCCAATGTAGCAATTTTACCTCATCTGGTTAGCTGTTGGTTTTTCACACACAGGTTTCTGAAGTATGCAACAACCTTCCTAAGGACAGCGATGAATCAGAACTAAAAAATAATCAAAGAATCAATAGGCAGGCTTTTGGCAGTTATGTGGTAGATTGGATTGAAGGTTATTTGCTAATGTGGATCCAGAATTGGCTGGGATTTATGCAGAATTCCATATAGTAAGACTGAAACCTTCTTTACATGAAATGCTGTTACAGAAAAGGATGTATATATTAGCACATATATTGAGGAAGGCTGTCATAGATTATTCTGTGCTATACCTGGCCTTTGCCAAAAATACCCCAGCCCCCTGGATGGTCTGATGTACAATGTATACTTCAGTAATTAAAAGGTATGGCTGGCTGTGTAATCAAATTCATACATGACACAGGGCATGACCACACTTGATACATATACAATCATAGACAATCTCACTTTTTTACAATCTGATGTGGTAGGACAGAATTTCAGATGAATGAAATGTCCTCTGTACTGAACATCCTGCTGCACCTTGCCTGATCACCCTAAGTACTGTCAGTGCCTGTGCAGAGCTGCAGGGACAAGAGATTCTCTCTGCTGGATGCAGGTTACAGACCTTTCCATCACTGAACCACTTTGGGTGCTATTATCTGTCGAGGACTGGGGATAGGAGGATTATCATTCTTCCTTCTCTGATAAATCCTGGGATGATGAGGGATGGCATTGCACATCAATGAGAACTGCTGTTGCCGAATTCCACTTCTGGAGATATATCTATGCTTTTACATATGGTGTATCATCTTCCAGTGTTGTATGTGTAGTCAGAAATTTCTTAGCTGCATTGCTGACTCATATGCCTACATACCCTTTTTCTATGGTTTTTGTTTGTGCCTTTCGGCTTTTCCCTGTTAGGGGTCGCCACAGCGGAACTCCGGTCTGCTAATGATTGGTAGTGGATTTTTACGTACTGGGTTACCAGCCCTGACACACAACCTTCAACTAAGGCACGCCCCATTCACATATGCCTCCACACAGAAGATGCTCTAGCTGAGAATCGAACGGGACAATGTCTTGGTATGAGGCGACAAAGCTACCGCAGCACCACCACCGCAGGCACACCCTTTTGGTATACAACCTAAATAGCAAAGTTAGGATGTAACAATTAGATTAGAAGCTTTTAACTGGATAGCTAGCATCAAAATAAGTATGTCACTCGTCACTCTGGACACAGTTATTTTCGTTGAAGGCTCTTTTGAATCTTTTTAATTTCATTCATGTTTTTGAAGCTGAGGCACTTGGTCTCCTGCTTTGCAAAATGTTGCCACCTTGAACAGTAGTTTGTATGCTAGAGCTTACACATTGTTTGTTTGGGTAAACCTAGGCACGTCTCCATCTTTTCACTTACACCAGATGTTAAATACCTTGCATCCAACCTAACCTGTTCATGAATCCAATCATTTTCTGTTTGGTAGAGTAGATAGGGTGGGGTAAGTTGTAGTTTTCTGTATTTCCCAGAGTGACAAATTCTCCTCTGAGTTTTGAATCCTAAAAATTACAGATATTTTAGTTAATTCAAATACCTAAACAAAAACTAAATAAAAAGGAAACGGTAAGATATTTTCCTGTTAGCTTTTTTATTGAAATTGATATGTACAGATCGGAGTGTGAGAATGACTTCTAGACCTGGAAGTAAGATTGTAAAAGCAACTGCAAATTAGTCATTCATTTCTGGTTGCTTTACCACAATGGTCTGTCTGGACAAAAACCCATTTTCAGTTGAGATATAGGGACAAAAGCTCCAGTGTACACGTAAATCAGAAATGTGCATTTACATAGGTACAATAAACAGATATTTACACAGTGAAAATATACCATGTATAAAGTTATATATTTACACAGAGAGAAAAATAAACATTGTAGGGTGCCTAGTATATATAATATGATGCTTAATAAAGCAAAGCAGTTATATGAATCAGGAGGATTCCATTAAGTGCCTTCATTTATGAAATATCTAATGATGAATAGATACCAGTCTAGTAAATGTCTCTCCACCTTTTCTCCCTTCTTCCTGTCAATACTGGTGTGCCACAGGGCTCCATTCTCAGCCCTCTACTCTTCAATGTATTTACTAACAATTCACATGAATCCTGTCAGCAAGCTTCCCTCATACGATACACTGATAATTCTATCATAATATGCATTTCCAGCAACCTAATACATCTTCAGTGAATTACTCCAGAAACATTTAACTCTGTTGAAATATGCCTACGGGATAATCACCTGCTACTAAATCTCAAAAATAACTAAATTGCTTCTCTCTTTTCCAAAATCCCATTTCCATGAAAAAAAAACAACTTTAAAATTTCATCCTTAACTAATACCATGATTGAAATTACCCCACATACAAAATGTCTTGGCATGACAATTGACAATGATCTTAAATTCTATTTATATATCCACAACAGCATCAAAAACTAGGTACCCTACAGAGAGTAAAGAAATTCCTTATAAACTCTGCCAAGGTAACTCTGGCTACCACTTAACTCTTACTCTCTGTCCTGTGTGGAGCCCCTATCATGACCAACCTACAACCTATACTTAGTTCTAAACTTAAACAATACTGCAACTAAGTCACTAGATTCACTTGCAACAAACCTTACCAGACCCACCACTCTTTAGCGATAAAAACACTAAACTGACTCGAACTTCTCACCACCTTTTACTCAGTTTATCTTAACCCACAAAATCATCCATTACCCATTCCTCCAGTTCAACAATTAGCCTCATACTCCAATACCATCTTCCAAACCAACCCTTTTAGTCAAATGATAAACCACTGCATACCATCTACCAACCAACCACAAAGGTCTGCTGGGGTCAGTCTCTCTTCCAATAGTGTAGGTAGAACTTGGAACAAAATTCCTGTATCAATCAGGTCTATCTCACACCTTCATCTTTTCAAAATCTTACCAAAAGACTTCTTGTCTGCTTTCTGGCTTTGTCCCTGCCCCTAATCTGGGACATAGCTCTCCTAACACCCTTTATCAACTTTCTTATACCTCCATTAAAATTCCTAAATGACTTAACCGGCTTATCCCCCTTCTAATACTTCACTTTATAGTCCTTGCTAAACTACTATACCTACTTCTAATTAGCACAGCCAAATTACTGTTCCGTCACTACTTCCCTATTAACACATACCTCACTCTTCTGTATTTCCTAAATTACTCCTATCTTATACACCACAGGACTCTTTTGTCTGTAAATTCTCAATACAATGCTTGTATATTAATGTTTGTGAATATCAATAGAAATTGTATTATACTGTATATTCACTGAAAGTGCATTATGATACCTTGGAGCTTTTCTACCCGGGCCTTCACTGAGAAAGGGCAATTGTGCCCAGTCAGACTTTTCCAGTAAACAAAGAAATCAATCAACAAATAAATAACATAAATGTCTCATGTTAAAGCAGTCTGGTTATACTTGGTTTACAATTTCCAGTTAGTGGATATAAACTTTCTGAACTGGGACTTGAAAGAAATTTGCTTTGTGGTGTACATTAGAGATTGAAGAGCACTGTTGCAGAGCTCTGAGTCAGTGCTGGAGAAGTGTAAGTCCTTATTCTAAATGAATTATTAGTCATTCTGTGTAAGAACAGTTATGTTAAAGTATTGATTTTATTTAGCTGGTTTCACATTGTTAAATAATTGTACAGCTATGGCATGATGCTAAAGTTTATAATTTGTTTTTTATACTGTTTTAGTTGGGAGGACTAACACCTCTTCACATTGCTGTAGCCCTGCCTGGAGAGGAAGGAGTTAAGATCACAGAATTGTTACTGCATGCCTGTGCTGACCCTGATGTCAGAGCTGAAGATGTAGATGATACTTATGCACCTGATCGTGTAAGTTCATTTAGTCTTTATTTTTTCATAATGAGCAAAAGCCACTATAACATCCATGTTGTAATGAAAATTACTAGATTTGCTAAAGGGCAGAGTTTCTTTATATAGAAACAAATCTAAGAGTATACTATGATCTGCATTTTGCTTTCCTTCCGCTCTACTTACATACATATTTTAAGCTTGAAATAATAGGATACACCAAGGTGTTTTCTAAGGCACAAGATGGCATGGGCAGTGCTACACTGGGGCAAAGTAACAAAAAAAAAATATTAAACCTATATTTTATTATTATACAGTCTGCATCTGCAATTCATTTGTTGCTCTTTGCAACCTTTTGCAGTGCTTTTCCGGCGATCTCTAGTCATGAATAAAGACTGCCAGGAGCTTTATCTTTAAGGACAGTTTTCACTTTGCAAGTTAGTGTCTTTCTTTCTAAACTGTGTAAGGAAGACAGATAAAATTGTGGGCAATGACACTAGTAAACACTGCCCACAGCAGAATATACATGATGTTTTAAGTGTGAAAAGGAGGATCACAAAGCTGGGGTAAGAGAATACCTCTCAACTGCCCTGATTTTCGCAGCATGTCCAGATTTTTGCTCATAGTTTTGGTGTGTTCCTCATAAAATTTGTAGCTTTCTGGCAAATCATTGAGAATTGAAGTCAATAAATACTGACATACATTTGCGTTTCAGACTTCGCATCCTTCAGAAAATGCATACTAATGCAAAACCCGTCATTCTAACAAACGTTCTAAGTTTGTAAGAGCAGTATTTAAAAGTTGCCCCTAATTTTTGGCCTTTATTCCCATTATTTTTGGCTTTGCCCCAATTTCTTGTATTTGGAAGTTGAGAGGTAGTAAGAGTGACCTGAATATACTGTAGAAAATGGTTTTCATTGTATATATGTAAATACATCCACGTATGTATTATGTATGCCCAGTGCTGTTGTAATTTTGAGTTGTGAACAATAGTAGATGCAGTTTATGATGTTTGGGGCTAAAGTACATGATTGTGAAGGGGAGTCATCGAATACTTGTGGAGCTGAATGCTATAGGTAGGGTGGGTTGAAGGTGAGGTGCTGTCCTGGATTGGAGTGCGATGACATTATAGTAGAGATGCCAGACAAGCCATACGAGTTAGATGTACAGTTGCTGCAAGTTAAGCAGCTGCTTAAATTATATGAAAGACTAGTGACCGTAGGGTTTGTGTGTGTGTGTGTGTGTGTGTGTGTGTGTGTGTGTGTGTGTGTGTGTGTGTGTGTGTGTGTGTGTGTATATCTGAGGTTTATGTCAAGATTGGATATGGGAAAGAGCTACTATGTAGCCAGTGCTGGAAGATTTTATTTTTTTTTTCTTAGCTCTTTTGGTGGAGGAGAGGATCAAACTTTGGGATTGTCCAGGTCACCAGTTGCCCCAGCTATAGCATTTAATCCTTCATTGGACAGACGTACTTTGACTTTCTAGTCCAAAAGCTTCATATTATATTTCTAAATGCTGAAGTTTTCACCAGCTTAGTTTTCTACTAAATTATATGTTTTAACTTCTTATTCATCAGCAAGTGAAGCAACATAGCCAGTGATTTGTTAATTTATTTTTCTTGCATTTTACAAATTGTTTTAAGTGTGAAGCAATCTACGCTAGGAACTAGTTGACTTATTAGCAGAGTGGTGCTGTGTGGATTCAAAGATGAGTGTACTGGGGGGGGGGGTGATTACAAACATTACCAACTCTAGTATGTGTGAAACAAGGTTGAGTCCAGATCATAAACAGGATGACATTGACAGCAGCAGAACATGGGTGTAGCTTTGTTTTTAAGTTGTTTGTTATTTAACACTTTTAGTGCATCATGTTAACCATGCAAGTCCAATTTGGCTGATTATGATTTCGGTAGAGAACAAGGAAGAAACATTTGCTTAAATTAATTTATTTTAGTATTTTTTGATCACCCAGGCAGAAAGAGTTCAGAAGTGGTTTGGATGCTGAATACAGGGAATAGAATATTAATGTACAAACTGCTTGGCAAAGCAAGATTTGTTTATAGCATTATTAATCAGCATTAAACCAAGTAAATTGCTTAATCATGCCTTCTTTGCCATATACAATATCATATTGCACCGTCTAAACACTTACTGAAAACATAGGAGTTAGTTTATGCTGTCTTTGATGTAGTCTTAAAACTACTGACTGTACTGCCATTACTGGGAGTGGTGACATTTTGTATTAGCTAGTT
Organism: Protopterus annectens; assembly: GCF_019279795.1. NCBI lineage: Eukaryota > Metazoa > Chordata > Ceratodontiformes > Protopteridae > Protopterus > Protopterus annectens. The sequence goes on from NC_056734.1 coordinate 196,820,176, forward strand.
TAGGGAGAATGGGGTGGCTGCCAGGCTGTAGACCATTAAGGGGCATAATCACTACTGGGTAAGAGATGTTGATTGGTCTTTGAAAGTCTGAGGTGGAAGAGTTTGTTTGGGAGTGCATTATTGTTTGCTATTTAAGTAGATGTAATATTAATCACAGCTGGTTCAGTGATTTGTTAGCAGTGTGCATGTGTTTTTAGGAACTGCCGCAAGCAGCTAATGTCGCAATTTGTGAAAGAGTTATTAGCTAGCAACAAAAACTCTTTCATAGAGGATTTTTTTACCTGAACTCTGGGCTGAGGTGAGCATGCCAAATTGGGGGAATTGCCCAGTGTGGCAACTAATATAGTTACAGCTTGGTTTGACAGTGGGGACTATAGTGTTTGGATGGAATTCATAAAATGGGTATGCAGCTTCATATGGTGTGTGATTAAGACCACATACCGGAATCCTTCTTCTGTTATTAACTTGCCCTTCTACCTGGATTTCACACTATCTACGGTTGCAGTGGTGCATGTGTGGAGGAGTTCAGGTTAACACATGTATGTACACTTGTGTATGTACACTTGTTTTTTCCACATTACTAAAAATTCTAAACATATGAATTGTGGAGAGCAATGAGCAATGTGTAAGGGCCTCTGCAAATTAGGGAGCTGAAATGGTAGACGGCTAGAAGAGAAATCAACATAGACATCTTGATAGCTGTAACTGTTACTGTGTTTGGTGGAACATTGCCGGGCATTAATGTAAATCACTATACAAATGCTTGGAATGCATTTGTCATCTCTAAATTAGGACAGTAATCACCTAAATAAAATCAAAAAGTGACTGGTTGCCCAGACATACCCATGCTACCGTGCTCTTATTAGCTGGAGCCAACACAACAACTGAGTCCCTGTTTATAGTAATATACTAAGCAGCCCATGTCTGCATATTTGTCAAATGTGGCAAAAAGTATTCATGTTGCCTTATAAGTAGAAAATATTATGTGAGAAGTAATGACAAACTAGTGGTATATGAAAAAAGGCTAAAAATAAATGCAAAGAAGTGGAGTACTGTCATTTCTGTCTGTCTTTTCAAGACACCTAATAAAAGTCTGAATCAAACTAGGTATAGATTCAGTCTCTAGGTTGATTGATACTCTCATTTTGTTTTCTATAAATTGCCGTAATGAGTGTATAAACAACCATCATGACTATTATCAAAACTACATAAAAGAGAGTTTAGTGGTTTAATACCCTTATTTTCAATAACCTGATACCAGAATATGAAATTATTTTCCTTTAATTTTTGCATCGCATTGATGTTGAAAGAATCTAGGCAATCAGGGGAGTATGCTATAGGGAATATATGAAATAGAAATTGTTTAATGTTGTAATTACAATCAGTTATATTTTTAAAGTTATTAACTAGTTGATTAATGCCATAAGAAAAATGATCAAACTTCTTATTAAATAAACAAAATTCATTTAAAAGCCAATGAACTCTACTTATTCCATATTGTTCCTTAAATTGATTTTCTGTAGTTCTGACATCAGTTATATGAATCTCATGTATTGTTTTCTAGCCAGATATATAGGTAGGTGTGATCCAATGTAATATTACATTAATTATAACTGATTTGGAATAAAGATTTAAGCTAGGGAATATTACTATTCCAAGCTCTAATGTGCCATTTATATGCAATCCTAAGTTTTAAGGGGAACCATAAAATTTTAAGTAGCATGGAATCTAATTTTTTAAATAAGTTTTTGGAAGGGGTAGTATCAATGACTGTATATAAAACAAAATTTTAGGTAAAATTATCATTTTAATTAAAGAGAGCCTATCCTCCATTGTGAAGAACATTTTATTCAATCTTTTCATTAGTTCACTAACGGTGGTTATTAAATTTTTGTAGTTTAGATTAACAGATTCTTTCCATGTACTTTTTATACTAACACCCAAATATTCTACTACATCATTCTCCCAATTAAACAGGCTATTCTCTCTTAGTTTTTTTTTTATCTTTTTGTTAATTAGTAATGGTTTGGATTCATTATGATTAAATTTAAGCCCAGAAATTCTTTCAAACTTGCTTAAGGTATTCATAACATCCTGCAAAGAACCATCAGTATCACCCAATGTTAACAACATACCATCAGCAAATAATTGTATCTTAGGACAATAGTCCTTATTAATTTGGAAACCTTTTATATTTTGCTTGTTTCTGATATATGTATCAAAAGGTTCCATTGAAAGAGCAAACAATAATGGTGACAAAGGATAACCTTGTCTAGTTCACTTGAGGATTTCTAGTGGTGAAGATAGACATGATCTGATTTTCACATAAGCTTGTGCCGCAGTATAAATTTTCATTAATAAGTTGACAAAATATGAGGAGAATTCAAAACCAATCAGAATTCTTTGTAGATAAGACCGACTATTAGAATCAAAAGCCTTTTCTATGTCTAGGCTGATAATAGTTGTTTTTTGTATTTGCATGCTATGTCTATTAATGATAGTAATTTAATAATGTTATTTTGCACTTTTCTATAAAGAATGAACCCTGTCTGATCATAATGTATTAGATTAGGTAATATTTTCTTTATGCTATTAGCTAATATTGTCATGAACATTTTATAATCAGTGTTTAGTAACAAAACTAGCCTATATGAATCACAAGATTTGGGGTCCTTACCTTGTTTTAATATGGGGGCGATAATTGAGTATTTCCACGATGGGGTGTTATACATTTTTGCTTAATCATAGTAAAGGCGCTCATTATTTTCTTTACTATATAGGAAAAATCTTACATAGTTCAGGAATTATTCCATCCAGTCCTGGAGCTTTATTATCTTTTACATTTTTTATTTGATCCTTCTGTTAGTGTTATTTGTTTATTTAAAATGTTATTTTGTTGCATTGACAACTTAGTAGTTATATTTTCATTATCTCAATCCAAAAGTGGTGTGTTATTATTTATATCTTTATAGTAGTTTTTGAACACTTCTAATATGCCCATTAAGTTAGATGTACTCTTAACTGAACCATCACTTTTATATTTAATCTCATTAATAAGATTTTGATTGTTTATTTTTTTGGATCTTACTGCTATTTTATGTAGATATTTGGGATTTACAGCATAAGACTGTAATTTCATTTTTTCCAAGTTTATGGCTACCTTATGATTCAGAACTTCTAAGTATTTTTGATTTAACTTAGTAATTTCGTTATGTGCTACTTTATTTGGTTGTACGTCCATTTTTATCTTGTCTATGTTTTTGTAAGTCTAAAAGTTCTTTGGCCCACTCTCTCCTTTTTTAGGGTACTAAGATTTTATTCTACCATATATATAAACTTTAAAGGTGTCCCATAGTATATTATCAGTCACTTCACCATTATCATTTGGTTCTATAAACATGCCTATTTCTTTCATTATCCATTCCCTAAAGTCATTTAACTTAGTTATGTAAGCAGGAATTTTCTGTAGAAATCTTAAATCATCTGTATGTGTAGTTAATATAAAGTTTATAGCATTATGGTCCGAAAGTGGGCAAGTCATTATAGATACGTCACTTATTTTAGAGTATGAGGGGACCATTTCTAAAGAAGACCAGATATAGGTACTTACTAGGCTGTTGAACTTTACAGATCTTAAGAAGCCCTGCTTTACCTTCCTGTGGTAGCTTTTAGCCCTTATATTTTGCTTACAAATAACCCAGAGATACGCTGAGAAGGATGTGTTGGGACATTTACATGTTTCCTCTGTCCATGAAAGACAGGGGTGATAATTTGAGGGTGATTTTGTGGTTATCCATCCGTTTATCCAAATTCTATTTGAATAGAGTAAGACAAGTACTTTGCTTTATGTGGAGTGGAAGAAGATTCCATAGAAGTGGTATTCTGTGTGATATATGTCTGTCGCTCCAATATTTCTGTTTATTTTACAAAAAAGAGATTGAGATCCCTTGAGTGGGTGTTGATATCATTGGACTTGCAAATGTGTAATAAGTCTGATAGAACGGGGTCTTTTAAAGTTCTATGTGCAAAGCAGAGGTTGCCACTCTGTAGTCTGTTTAATACTGAGAAGAGAGATAAGGCTTTGTAATGGTCTGCATAGTTTTTACAATTTAGGCCCTTGATTTTTTTTTTTGTGAGGAAATCATTGTGGTCAGTCCAATTATAACAATTGTTTGGACAGATAAATTTCAAAAGGAGCATGGAACTCAATGACTGGTCTAATAAGTACTGAATACAGTTGAGAAATTCCATCCCGAGAAATGGATGTAATACAATTAGGTATAAGCTGTGAAATGAAAAAGGACTTACAACAGTGGATAAATGATGATCAAATTATTGTCAACATAGTTCTCAGATCCCTAACTACAGGATCAGTTTTCAGCTGTATGTTGTCAATGTGATAGTTAAAAGGGGAGTCATGTTTGCTGAAGGATACAATTATACACCTCTTGGCGTTTTGTTTCAGCCCATGGTTTTGATACCAGCAATTTGTTTGGGACAGGCTCCTATTGGAGGATCTTAGCATCTCTTGTGTAGTTTATGATGGCCACAAGTTTGCAGTCATCTGCAGACTTGGTCAGCCACAAACCTTTAACATTAGCTTTGACCTCTGAGAAGTAAATGCCAAAGAGGAGTGGCCCATGGACTGAACGCTGCAGTACATTGCTAGTGAAAGGTCTTTTGCAAGAGGTAGAGCCCCCACAGTGTAACTTTCTGTGTTCTGTTTGTGAGACATTTTGCTATTCAATGAGTTACACATGGATTGACATTTGGCTAGGAGAGTTTATTTATAATATTGAGTGTGGTATGGTGTTGAATGCCTTTGTGAAGTCTAGATATGCAGTGAGCACTGTTTTATCTAATCCATTGTTTCAGTAATTTTTTTGAAGACGTAGACCAGGTCAAATAGGCAGGACCTGCCCTTAATGAATCTGAACTGGGATGGGTCAAGCGTCTGTAGGTTACCTACATTGTTATATATTAATTCCATAATGGTCCTTTCCATAGCCTACAGGTGACACTGGTCAGGTTTATGAGTCTAGAATTATTTGGGTCCATTGAAGACCCTCCTTTGTGCAATGGAATGATTGCTGTTGTTCTCCAGTCATCCAGCACAAAGCCTGTTTTGAAGCTGATAATTCAGTATGGGATCAGACAAGTTATGTTTCAGGCAGCCTTATATGTTATCTGGCTCCATAGATGTGTTCTTGACCTTAGATAGTGCCTTGAGGATTTGTTCTTTGGAGATTTTAGTGAAGGGTGTATGTGTGGGTATGAATATTGGAAGGGAGTGAGGGGAGTGATGTTTGAGTTAAGTTTGTCCACTTGTAAATTGTCTTTCTCCTCTGGATCTGAGTATGTGGTATCATTTGCTATTAGCTCTGCACATTGTTTTTGACGCTTTTGATGTAATTAAAGAAGGATTTGTGCATGGACATTTGGTTGAATTGATCAGGAACTGGATGGAGTTCCTTGGTTAGTTTAACAAGAGCACTGTTGGCATCCTAAGAGTTAGTTTTATTTTTGAGTGTCCAAAAGAACTGGACCAAAGCAAGGACACCAGAATAAGTATTATTTAGTGTGAAAATGTTAATAAATAAACATCCAAAATACTTTGAAAAACACATTATAGTAATGTAAATATATTTTAAAAGAGATAATAAAGTATTCAAGTTTGCCCCAAACAAATTATAATTTAGCAGATCTTAATTTTAATAAAGGAAGCAAGGAAATATGGTCATTATGACCTGGATGTTTATTGAAATATTCCTGGATACCTGGACTGAGTATTTCTGATGCCATTAGACTTGCTGATGTTCAGTAGGTCCATCTGTATTAGGTTGGAAGATGCCTTGTAGGCCAGGCATGTCACCTCTAAGCACTCTGTAGGATACTGAGTATAGTGATAAATCTTTGAGGTGATCCATGCAAGACCAATTGTTTAGGACTTGTATCCTTTTAGTAAGGTATCTCTGTGGATATTCTAAGTGTTGCATAGGTCTGGACATATACATGCCAAAGTGGGCATTATACAAAATGATTGACTCAATGAGGGCTTTGTAAAGGGTGACTTTAACATCTCTAGATGTAGTCACAATCAATTTGTTTATAAGCTGGGCAATATAGAAAGACTTTCTTATGACTCTGGGCACATGTTGGTCAAAAGTTAATTCACTGTACACACAAGTTCCCAAATGCCAAACAATTGGGTCAGTTCTCAGGGGGCATTGTCAATTTGGCAGTTCCCTGGAGTAGATGACTTCCCATAGGATATGATAATGTATTTCTTGGAGTTTAGTTTCAGTTCATGATTCTGGCACCAGTTAATGTTTGGGACAAACCTTCTTGCATGATGTTTAAGTCATTTGGGGATTCAATAACTGCTCCTAGCTTGCAGTCATCTCAAACTTAGTCAGCCAAAGCCCTTTGGTATTTCCTTTTACTTTTGAGATGTATATGCCAAACAGAAAAAGTCTCAGCACTGAACCCTGGGGGACTCCATTGGTGACTGGTCTCTTCCCCTGTTTTGATCTCCTGCATCCTGTGAGCAAGCACACATGTGTGCATTCTTTGATTCACCTTCCTGATTGTATTAACCTAATTGTATTAAATTATATTCCTTGTATAATACAGTACCACTTGTCAGAATGTGTTTTTAAATTTGTAGTTTGGAACAGTCTTCTAGTAAGCAATGAAACAAAATGTACGAACAAATGACAAAATTACTCATTTCAGAAAATTTCAACCATAAAAGGCCACTCAAACTTCTGTCATTACAATCCACCAATATCAATAAATATGCAAAATCTCTGCAGAAGTAAGTCATCTAAATAATTCCACATTAAAGGGATCTGTAACTAATGAAGAGGTTGCTGCTAGCAAACAACTTTATATTTCATTGTTTCATCTACAAATAAAGTGCCTGTTGCCCTTGAAGAATAATTTGCCTGTGCTACATTAAAAAAAATGATAAGCTAGTAATTTTGCAATGGGGAATGGATGGCAAAATGATAACAGAAACATAGTTACTAGGTAACTCCTCCCAAGGAGGACATTCATAGGACTGCAGCATCAACTCCCTTTAAAGTACAACACAGTACAGTATCAGTGATCCATCTGCATACTGTGGGAGTAGTACCCACAGCCTTCTGCATCAAAGCAAGTATACTACCTGTTGTAATACTAACAATGCAAACAACTTAGCATAAGTAGCACTAAACTTCTTTCCCCCTGAAGCTCGCAGCTCTTTGTAAAATCCACTTGACACTCAACTAAATCTCTCAACTTTGTAGCACAAGAAATCTGGAAAAAGCTAGCATTTATTTGGGAGGGGGCAAATGCCCCAAACCAGGGACACATTTTTATTGCTTGTATAATCTTAGAAAGTTGTTAAAATAAAGTGTTTTGTGTTACCGCGTGTTTCCTGAAAGATAGGAAGACTTAAAGGGTTATCATTATTTAGTGAATTCATTTCTCACTGATTTGCCAGAAAACCACAAATTTTAAGAGGAACAGACCAAAAGTATGAGCCAAATATACTGTGAAAATCTGAACAGTTGAGAGCTATGGACTCAACTCCCTGAATCACAAGTGGTGGTATGGGAAGAGAATTCAGACTCTTGTTTGAGCCTGAGTAACACTAACCACCAGGTATACCTAACTGGGGAATTTTACACACACACACACACACACACACACACACACACACACACACACACACACACACACACACACACACACACACACACACATTCCTGCAAATAAAAGAACAAAACTCTCCTTACCAGCATGACTCTGGCAGCACCAGCAGAACAGCGACAATATAACTGTTGTAACACAGAGCAATAAGAGAACAAGAACAGCTAGTTTAGTTAGTTTAACGTCTGTAAGCAAATCCATGTTAGCGTGAAAACTCCACTTCATTAATTTTTCCCGACAGGTCTTGCAGCTGTAAAAGTGGGGGGCTCACCCCCCCTCCCGGCTCTAGGGTTCAGGTGCCCATGTTTAACTCGTTCACATAGGAGTGGGTTCCTAGGGTGTCAGCTAGCCACCACAGTTCAAGAAGCTTTCTTCCACAGGAAATAATTGGTATCTTGATCTATTTCTAAGGTTTTCTACTCCGACTTTAGTCACTACGAGGGAGTACCTCAGGATTTCAGGTCTCATGGCATTTATGATTCCCATGATAACCTGGCAAGTCTCCACATGAGAAAATACAAGGATATCTGTAATCTCGCTGGTCCTAGTATCAACATTCTTTGTCTTTTCAAACCCCGTTGATAAGGTTTGTCAGAAGAGAAATCACTTGGTGGAGACAGCAAATATCCCCTAAATCCAGGTCTCCCTTTCTCCCTCCCTGCTCCAAAGCAGTCATTCAGCACAGATGCTTTGGACTTTGCTTGGAGAGCAGTTGCAGGAGGTGTGTAGGACACCATGGACAGATGCTAGCATATAAATATAAAAGAGATGCTTGTCCTGATTAAGGCATTTAACTATATGAATCATCTTTGGTCCCCTGGACCTCTACAAGTTGTAGCAGACAATAGCACAGTCATGTGGTACATCAGTAAGCAAGGGGGATCCAGGTCATACCCCTTTGCAGACTAGCCATGGTAGCTTGTGATGTAGCTTCACAGTACAATCTCACTCTACATGTATCCTACATTCCATCAGAACAAAACTGTGGTAGACAAACTGAGCAGGACAAGGGCAGACCCTTACAAATGGAAACTAGATTAAGGGGTCTTCCAAGATTTGATCCATCTGTGGAGAGCTCCTCAAGTATAGACCTTTATGCCTCCTCTGTAAACTATCACCTGGCAAGATTCTGCTCCAGGACTCCATGAAAGAAGGACTAGTAGATGCCTTTTCCTTTTCTTTCCTTGGCTTGGACAGGAATGTTTCTGTATGCTTTTCCACCCATTCGACTGATATTCAGGGTACATCTAAAGATTCACAAGACATCCCACAAGACCATTGTGGTGATTCCCTTCTGGCCCAGGCAACAGTGGTTCTCCCTTCTTTTGGAAATTGTCAGCAGAAGTTACCACAAGCTTCCTTACAGAATGGATCTACTCACCCAAAATCGGGGGGGGGGGGGGGGTTTGATACACCCTGACCCTAATCAACTTCAACTGACTGCCTAGATGATAAGGTTTTAATTTCATTTAGGCACCTGTTTACCAAGGATGTGTGTCAGGTATTACTAGAGGCTAGAAAGCCTGCTACTAGAAAATCATATATTAGCAAATGGAAAAACATTTTTAGTTGGTGCAAACAACATAACCTGCACCCATTCTCGTCTAGTGCTTCTATGATTTTGCAGTATTTGTATGAGTTACTGTCCTATGGCCTTTCTTATTTGTCCATCAAGGTTAATTTATCAGTTATTTCAGTATGTTTGCCCATGGATCCTCCTATTTTAATGCATTGTGATGTTAAAATGTTTTTGAAAGGGGTTTTGCATAAGAGGCCTCCAATATAACCGGTACACCCTCCTTGGAATCTTGATTTTGTATTAAAAAGCTAAATTTGCTCCATTTGAACCAGTTACTCTGTCTGATCTGGTGTTCTTAACATTGAAAACTGTTTTACTGATTGCTATAACCCCTGCAAGGAGAGTATCTGAGTTTCAAGCTCTTAAGGTGAGTCAGCCTTATCTCATTTTTCAGAGAGATAGGATTTTTTTGATACCTAATCCTAGTGGTACCTGATGTTACTTTAAGCCAAACAATACATCTTCCCATTTCCTTTCCTGAACCTAAAAATGAGGGGGAATGACAGTCCATACCTTAGATGTACACAGACAACTCGGGTACTATCTTGATAGAACCAAATCTAATTGTTATTTTCTTGTGAAGGTAAGAAAAAGAGACAACCTGTGGCAAAACAGACTATTTCCAAATGGTTGTAAAAAGCTATCACCTTTAATTATACTCACCACAACAATACTATTCCAGTCAGGGTCAAGGCCCACTGTACCAGGACCTTGGCTTCATCTATGGCATTTTGGAAAGTGTTGGATTCTAGAAGCAGCAACTTGGTCTTCTAGACATACTTTCACTAGACATTACAAGCTTGAATCCTTCTGTAGGTTTAGATCAGGCTTTACTAGGACCATTCTGCAGGGGCTCCTTATAGGTTCATAGATAGGTACTAGGCTATCGGCCCAAGGGCCTAAGTAAGCCTAGCCAACAAGGTTAATTTCCTGTACTCCTGTCCAGCAGAGCCACAGAAGTGATCCTTGGGGTGTATTTGCTATTTCCCATCCACTCATCAAGAATTTTCTTGAAGAGTGCTAATGAGGAACGTTGCTTGACATAGATGGGTAGCTTGTTCCAGAGTATAGGAAGTCTCTGGGACAGGAATCTATTCCTCCAGCATGTCCTGTTTATTGTGGTGACAAAGTTTAGGTCCCTAGAGCGTGTAGCTCGGAGGGATTGGGATTTCATTAGGTGTAGCATGTCCAACAGCTCTGGGTTTAACATAGCTTTATATGTTAGGCAGAGATCTCCTCGGAGTAGGCGATATGCTACAGAGTAAAGCTGGAGTTTTTTGAGACGGTTAGTGTAGGGCATCTGTTTGAGGCCAGTAATCCTCTTTGTGAGGTAGTTCTGTGGCCTTTCCAGCTGCTGCAGATGTCTTGTGAGGAACATTCCAAAAGGGGAGATGTATTCTATAATGGATCTAATGAGTGCCGAGTAGAGGGGAACAATGACCTCTTTTTTTCCTGGATGAGAACCCTTTTGGTTGGTCTGCCACACAGAATAATTTCTTGACTACTGTGGCAATGTGATTATCAAAGGTGAGACTACTGTCCACCTGGGTCTCAAGGTCTCTTATCACACATTCGACATTAAGTAGTCTGCCGTTTATGTGGTAGTTCATGGGTACACAGTTTTTACCAAAGGGGATGACAATGTACTTTTTGGTATTGAGCTTGAAGCCATGCCTCTGACACCAGGCATCTGTCTCAGTGAGGCCCTTCTGTAGGATGTCCACATCATGTGGGGACTCGACTGTGGCTCCTAGTTTGCAGTCATCTGCAAACTTCATTAGTCAGAGGCCTTCTGTGTTAGCCTGTACTTCAGAGAAGTAGATACCAAACAGGAGAGGTCCCATGACTGAACCCTGTGGTTCTCCACTTGTCACTGGTTTGAGGTCAGATTTGGAGTCTGCAACTTTTACAGTGTGGGTTATGTCAATGAGCCATTTGACAACCCATCTTGTGACGTAGGGATTTATACCTAGTTTAGTGAGTTTAGCTATAATTCCAGAATGGGGGATGGTGTCAAAAACCTTGACGAGGTCAAGATAGGCTGTGTGAACCACCTTACCCTCGTCTACGGCTTTGGTGACTGCCTCAAAGAAATCGATCAGGTTCAGAAAGCATGATCTGCCTTTCACAAACCCAATCTGGGTGGGGTCCAGAGTTTGGAGGTTACCAATGTCTTTGTTTATGAGTTCCATGATGATATGTTCCATGGCCTTGTAGACCAGGCTCGTCAAGCTAATAGGGCGATAGTTCCCAGGATCAGTGGTAGCTCCCACTTTGTGGAGTGGGATAATGGTTGCTTTGCACCATTCAGTGGGCACAAAGCCTGATGTGAGACTATGATTGAACATGGTGCTTAGGTGGGGAGCAAGTTCATTCTGAACTTATATAAAATGCAGCCTGGGATGTTGTTCCATGGATGCTGTGTGTATGGTTTTAGAGAGTGCAGCTTTTACCTGCGTAGGTGTGATTACAGGGACTCTGCATTCTTCCTGAATAGATATGGGCCCTTTAGGGGGTGAGAGGGGGGATAAAGTTAGCACTGAACCTATCTGCCAGGATGTTGGCAGTATCAGTTGGTTCTGTAATTTTCGTGCCGTTTTGCTGTAACTCAGAGCAGATCTGGGTATTCCCATTGAGATTCTTGACAAAGCTATAGAATGCTTTGTGGATGCCCTTAGAATCAGTGTCAATTTTGTTTTCATAGCTAGCTTTGGAGGATCTTATAAGGGGTCTCAGCTTCTTACTGAAGGTGACCAGGGAGCTCCTTCACTTATTGGATTTTACTCTCTTTTGCAACACTTTCTTCCTTCTGTTGTAGGGATTGTTTATGGCAGGGGACCACCAGATTGGCTTCCTTTTTTTTGGAGGATAGCGTCTTGGTCCTGTTTGGGATAGCACGATCCATGCATTCATGTCATGTAAATGCTTATAGAGTGCATTTGTGTAGGATTCAGCAGTCGTGACTGTATTGTCCATCTGCTTGGGTGTCATGAAGTTCGTCACTTCTGTCTTAAGAAGCATGAAGTTGGCTTTGGAGAAATATTTTACTGTGGTTTCCTTTTATGGTGAGTGGGGGCGGGATGCAGATATCTAGGGTGATTTAGCTTATGGTTGGATATGACCAACGAGGAGTTGACTTCAGGTGTGGAACACTGGTCACTCATGTTGGTAATGACTAGGTCTAGGATATTGTTGCCCCTGGTGGGGGTGTGGATAAGTTGATCCAGGTCATTGGAATTTATGAATTCCAGAAAGCATTGAGCGAAGGAGTTGGTACATGAGTAGTTTTCCCAGTTAATGGTGGGGGTAGTTGAAATCGCCCATTATTAGGGTGTTTGGTTGAACCCTAATATTGTCCAGTATATCAAGAAAAGAGGAGTGGGAATCCTGGGGAGGGGGTCTATATTATATCATCAAACGCTTAAAAAAGCGAACGATGAATAATCGACCCCATGTAAGCAAAAGCTTACAATCTTGAAAGATCAGAACAGCGATTTTTTTCCATTTTGTTCCAAAAAAAAAAAATTTTGAAAGAATACATAAAGTGCCCCCTACACCCCCCTACTTAAATATACCAAGTCTGTGATCGCACTACAGTGCCGAAAACGGCAAAGTAACTGAAGTGGACAAGCAAATTCTTTCCCTGGGAAATAATTAGCTTAAAAGCCCCTTTGCTATTTTGCCTTTTCGTTGTTTTAAGTTTGACCAAGGCGCATTTGATAGAATGCATCTTCGGTCATCTAATAGGAACCCTCCTGGGGCATGTAGCAAGCTACAATTTGGATTGCAGTTTTGCTCAGAGTTAGTTGCACTTGGATAACCTCAGATGCATTATGCTGCGCAACTAGCATGGAGGTGTGGATATCCTTAATGAATATGGACACACCTCCGCCTTTGGTGTTCTGGTCCAGGTTAGATGGCAAAAAATTGTGGTATAAGTTATAGTCTGGTAATGCAGGGATGCTCTCTAGAGCCTTGAACCAGGTCTCAGTTACTGCACAGATATCAAGGTTCTCCATTTTAAGGAGTGAGTGCATTTTGAGATTTAGACTTCTAGCATTGAGTAGCATTACCCTCAGTTTTTTGCTTGCCTGTTCCTGTTATGGTTGTAAATTTGTCATTTGAACCTTGCCTAAAAAAGGTACTGTAGGGGTGGCAAGAGCCTTAGCCAGTGTCCGGAATCCCAGGGGCGACAGGTGCAGGCCATCTCTGGCAAAGTATTGTGGTCTGTCGGCCATGTCGTCCCAGGCAGATAGATACTGGATCCTCTTAGAATGACACCAGAAGCTTAGCCAGTTGTTGAGGTCATTTTGATCCTTTTCCTTCCACCTTCTAAATGTAGCGAGCTATGGTTGTTTGTCCATATAGCTAAGAATACTGCAGCATTTATCAATATGATAAAAATATTACAATTGTGTTAGTAAACTTACCATAACAGTAGATGTTCAAATGATCACTGCTGCAATATCTGCTTCTTATCTCCACCCTCCTTTTTTGTGCATTGTTTATGCCAGGGTGGGGCCACTTATTTTTTGTTGTTCCCAGCATTTCCATTCAAGGCACAGCCTCCCTTTCTCAGCTGGTGAGAAAGCTCTGAAGGTCTTGGCATACAAACCTGTCTTTTTTGTCAGCTTGGTTCGAGCTGACTAATGGTTTGGGTGTGTGGAATGTACCCTGAAGCTTTCAAAGCTGGATGGCGGTTATATCCTTGACAGGATATAACCCATATAGCTAAGGCTACTGTAGAAGTGGTAATTCAAACATCTGCTATTATGGTAAGTTTACTTACCCAACTGTTCTTCCTTTATGTTAGATGGGATTCAGAAACAGCTTGCAGACTGTGTATGACTGTTCATGTCACCTTGTATAGCATGCATTAATTTCTGGTATGCAACCTGATTCCTCCCAAAACAAATTTCAACAATGGATATGCCCATACTAGTGCAGATCTTTGTTGCAGTGCTGTATGCACTCTGGCATCTGCACTCATTCATATTTATTTATAACAGTAGTAAAGACAAGAGTTCATGGCATGGCCACAACCAGATATATAAAATGCACGCCAAGATGTACATTTTTAAAAATGTATTTATTTCTTTTGTGTACTAGAATTTAAATTAAAATGGTATATTCATCATGGTTTATGATAAATATTTTATTAAATGACATGATCTGAAGTAGGGACTTCATTTGTCAGCAACCTGTGGGTCTTGGATCCGATATCGGATCCGAGCCGGCAACTTGTTTCATAGCTAATGGATCCGAGCTCCTAGCTCCTCCCCTCACCCATAATCCCCTGCCAACCCTCCATGACCCCAGATCTAGTTTGCCGCGCTTATGGATGGCTGGATTCATTTGAGCTCTTAGCGAATTTGTCAGTTAAGTGTAATTTTATTCAACTTTCCTCTGTCGTTAACCTTAAAAAGTGTGTAAGAGTCAGGTTCCCTGTATTTTATATTTTTTTATATAGTTTTTCCCTCCCTTCGCTGGTCGTTAGTGAGTGTGTGTGTGTTTGTGTTTTGGGGCCTGTGTGTTTGTGTAGCATTTTTTTTCTTCAAGTATGGCTGAGGCCCCAAAAGCCATTTTTTCAAAATGTACCGAGTGTGGCCATAAGCTCTCCCCGGCTGATGGCCACACTCGGTGTGTTCGGTGCCTTGGGGTTGAACACCTCTCCTCAGGCTGTACCATTTGTGCAGCGTTCAACCCCAGGGCACTGAAGGAGCGGAGGTCGAAGCTGGTCCTGGCGGGACTTTTGCCCCCGGACTTGGCTCCGGCCTCCGCTGCTCCGGTGGCACTACCACAGGCTGTGGTCATTGCCACTCCTGCCCCCCTTCCTCCGGCCTGGACTCAAACTCCCGCTAAAGTGCCGGAGGACAGGGAGGCTAGGAGGGAGAAATGGAGGGAGAAGCACCACAAGCGGCGGGCCGAGGCCTCCGCTTCGGCCCCGCCAGCTAAGCGGGCTTCTCCCTCCACAGCTTCTAGGTCTTCTCCTCCTCGGCTCTGATCTCCTTGCTTCTCCCCAGGGCCCGAGGAGGAGGAGGCCCGATCTCCATCGAGGTCATCGAGGCGGCATTCCAGGCCTGCCTCGGTGGCCTCGTCGAGATCAACTTTCAGCATGTCAGATGCAGACTTGGACCGGATGATGCGAAGGTTCATCCAGGCCCAGCTGCAGATGGGAGTGCTCTTGCCTCCTCGGGAGCTCGACATCCTTTTTTGCTTCAATTGCTCCTTCTCCGACCCGCTACCCGGGTTCGGAGCGTTCGGAGCCGGGCAGCGTCAGAGCCAGGGGTGGGTTGGCGCCGACAGTACTTGGTACTTCGGATCCGACCTTGCCCTCGAGTCTGTCGGATCTGACCTCTCGGAGCCGTGGGCCGAGCTTCGGATCCGAGGGATTCAGTGTGCCTTTGGCTCTGTCCAGGTCGGAGCACACTGGTCCTTCGGATCCGATGGTCTCGGCGCCGGCTCCGATCCCTTCATCGGATCCGAGTGGGAGTTGGCTCTCGGAGCCCAGGGAGAGTGGTTCCCCCTCGGCCTTCAATGTAGTGGAGAGGGTTCTGTTGAGAGCATCCGGACCCCCGGCCCTTGTCTCGGCTCCACCCTGCACTCCCTCTCTGCTGGGCCAAGCTTCCATCACCCGGCCTCAGGGACAGCCTGCTTCAATGTCCCAGGTTGTTCCATTGGAACAGGATGTTGCTGGCAAGACCTCCTCAGACAGCCCCCCCGAGGAAGTGCCTCGCAAGCACAAGTGCAAGAGGAGGCACGTGGACTCCCCTGAGTCCTTAACTGAGGACACGGACTTGGATGAAGGGGAAGGCTCCCCCAGATCACCCCCTGAGGATGTCTCCTTTGGAGATATCATGGAAATCCTTAGGATCAGAGGTGGGTGGTCTGCCCCCAAGGCTTCCTCTGACGAGTCCGTGTTTCTGGAGGCATTCGAAGCAGGCCCATCTACCTCTTGGATGTCCCCTCCGGCCGACCCCCTGGTGGACCTTATTACCACCAGGGCGTGGAAGGAACCGGACACCGTGGAGCCAGTCCCCAAATGCCCAGGCAAGATACTGAGCCCCCCCGTAGACCGGTCACACTGGAGCAAGGGTCCCCCCGTAGATGCCATGTTGACGGTGGCAGCCACGAAGAGGGAACTAGCTCAGGAGAGCCCCTCAGTCCATCCACTGAGCAAGGAGTCCCGCTCGATGGATCGCTTAGGGAAGCAAGTTTTTAGTTCAGCGACCTTTTCGGTAAGGTCTCTGAACTATATGGCACACGTCATCTGGATGCAGCGGGATCTTATCAAAGAATACGCTGCCTCCCCCTCTGAGTCCATGTCGGCAGAGGACAAACAATTGTACTCCACCCGAATAGCCACTCTGAGATCTATTTCAAATACCTGTATGCGGCTATTGTCCCACGCCACCGAAGGAGCCGCTAGAGCTAGCGGAGCGGGCCTAGCCTTGAGACGTCAGGCCTGGCTCCGTCATTGTGACTTTGTGGAGCCTTTTAAAGCGTCCTTTGCGAACGCCCCTTTCGATGGTTCAGCCCTGTTTGGCAAAACGGTTTGCGAGACACTGGTCCAGAGCGAGAAGGACGGGAAGACGTTGTCTGCCATCGGAGTCCGCTTCTTTGCTCCCCAGCGGTACTTTTCGAAGAACCAAAAGGGTCAGAAGAAGATGTGGTTCCGGAAATCGCAACACTCCCAACCTGCTCCGAGCAACCAGTCCTTCCATGGCAGAGGAGGACAGGGAGGACACCGCCCCAGGGGCAGAGGGGCTCCGAGGAACTTTGGGTCCAGAGAACCTTTCTCTGACCGGCCCATGCAGCAGCCCTGAAGGGTTGCTCGGCTGCTCCACTCTGGAGGCAGTCGGGGGGCGCTTCTCGGAGCACCTAGCAGCATGGGAGTCCATCACGACAGACCGCTGGGTGCTTCGAATTATATCCAGAGGGTACAAAATTCCAATACTTCATGTCCCCAAATGCAAGAACCTCCCCGATGTACCACCCGATCAGAGGGAGGCTGCAGCTGCAGAGATCCAGCAGCTGCTAGAAAAAAGAGCCATCCAGCCCGTCCCCCAAGACCAGCTCGGATTAGGGTTCTACTCCAGGTTCTTTTTGGTGCCAAAAAAGACGGGGGACTCGAGACCAATTCTAGACCTGTCCCGTTTGAACCTGTCGGTAACCACGGAAAAATTCCGAATGGTCACTCTTCAGTCTATTCTCCCCCTTCTAAGGGAGAACGATTGGATGTGCTCTATAGACCTCAAGGATGCGTACTACCACATTCTAATGGACAGACGATCCAGGAGGTTTCTCCGCTTCCGGCTGGGAGCCAGTCACTACCAGTTCAGGGTCCTTCCCTTTGGCCTCACCACAACCCCCAGAGTGTTCACCAAGGTGTTAGCAGTGATAGCGGCCCACCTGAGACTCCAGGGAATGCAGGTCTTCCCGTACCTGGACGACTGGATCCTGACCGCCCCAACAAGGCATCTACTGTGCTCAGCCAGAGATTTCTTTCTCTGCCTAGCCCCCCAATTAGGCATCACCGTCAATGCCGATAAATCTTTTCTGGCCCTGACACAAGTCATAGAATTTATAGGAGCCAGAATAGACACCAGAGATCTACGAGCCTTCCTGACGTCGGAACGACTACGGAATTTGCAACTTCATGTGCAGGCCATCCTTCACTCAGAAGCACCACCGGCGGAATTGGTCCTGAGGGCACTGGGCTCCATGGCGGCAGCGATAACGCTCCTTCCATGCGCCCGTCTGAACATGAGGGTACTGCAGTGGACCCTTCTAGTACAATGGTCCTTTCTGTCCTTTCCTCTCCATCACCCCATCGCTATCAGCAAGGCTTGCAGGAGGGCCCTATTATGGTGGCTTCATGCACCGGATCTCCATACGGGCCGACCCTTCTACATCTCTCCCCCTCTCGCCACAGTGACCACGGAAGCCTCCCGCCTCGGGTGGGGGGGGCATTATTCAGGCAGGACCGTCCAAGGCACGTGGAACGATACAGAGACCTCCCTGCATATCAACGTTCCGGAGATGAGAGCAGTGCTGTACGCGTTGCAAGCACTTCAGAATCTCCTCCCCGTAGGAACTATTGCAATTCAGTCGGACACCATGTCTGTTGTCTGGTACATCAACAAACAGGTCTTACCCTCTATGCCGCAAAGCCATGAGAGTGTGGGAATGGGCGATTTCCACCAACCGCTTTCTGATTGCAACGCACATTCTGGGGCGGTCCAACATCCTAGCGGACAAACTCAGCCGCACCCTTCTTACCCCTTACGAGTGGTCTCTCAACCCACTAGTAGTGAAGCAGATATTCGCAATATGGGGGCAACCCTGCTGCGATCTTTTTGCCTCTCCCTCAAACACCAAATGCGACAACTTCTTCGCTCTGATTCCCCCTCCAGGGGAAACTCTAAGAGACGCTCTGGTGCATGCTTGGCTGGCGGTCTACTTTATGCCTATCCTCTTCTACCCCTGATGCTACAACTCTTACAGAAAGCCTCGCGGTTGGAGAGCAGGATGATCCTCATTGCCCCATTCTGGCCTCGGCAAATTTGGTTCCCTTACCTGTGGTCTCACCTAGTGAATCCCCCCCTGGATTCTGGATCCCAGTCCGGATCTAATCTCACATCCGTCGGGCTTGCCGATCCCAAATCTGGACAGTCTGAAGCTGACAGCTTGGTTGCTCCAGTTCCACTCCTAGTTCGGACTCCCGGTATCTCTTCACCAGTCAAAGCCATCCTCGTGGCAGCACATAAACCTTCCACCAGGAAAGTGTACCGCAGTAAATGGAAACGTTTCTCCGTCTGGGCGGAGCATCATAATCTAGATCCCTTTACGGCTCCTCTTCCATCCATACTAGACTTCCTAACCGGACTTTTTCAGGAAGGCGCTAGTTGCTCAACTGTCAAAGTACAATTGGCTGCCATCTCCCATTACCATGTGGGACATGACACAGGGCCCTTGATGTCGGCCAAGTTGTGTAAAACCTTTCTCAAGGGCACCTTTTTGCTCAGACCCCCTATAAAAGAAACCGTACCCCCTTGGGATCTTTCACTAGATCTTCAAGCCCTGACTACTCCACCATTTGAACCTGCCGCTTCAGTGGATCTCAAATACTTGTCCTGGAAAACAGCATTCCTTGTAGCCATTACTTCAGCGAAAAGAGTTTCGGAGCTTCAAGCCCTTTCTGTGAAACCTCCTTACTTGATTTTTCATCCGGACAGAGTGTACCTCAGGACCAATCCCTCCTTCCTTCCCAAAATAGCATCAGAAACCAATATAAATCAATCCATAAATCTACCGGTCTTCTTTCCTAAATATCAGAATAAAGGAGAGTACAAGCTGCATTCATTAGATGTTCATAGGCAGCTGCGTTTTTATACTCATAGAACTGCTGGTCACAGGCAATCCGACCAACTGTTCATTTCCTTTGCCAAATTTAATTTGGGGAAAGCAGTATCAAAAATCTCCTTGTCACACTGGATTTCCCAATGTATTCTTTTAGCGTACCAAGCTTCTGGGAGACCTGCACCTGAAGGAGTTTGCGCACATTCCACTTGTTCCATCTCTACTTCTGCGGCCTTCAAATCTAGAGTTCCGTTGGATGATATTTGTTTGGCAGCCACTTGGGCCTCATCTCATACCTTTATTAACCACTACAAACTGGACGTAATTTCTAGAGGGAGAGCATCCTTTGGCTCTGCGGTGCTCCGCAATATCCTTCCATGATGGCCACCCAAGATTCAGGTAGCTGGGGACTCTATCCCACAGGTTGCTGACAAATGAAGTCCCTACTTCAGATTAAGAAGTTATGTACTCACCATAACGTTCCATCTGAGTAGGTGGCTTCATTTGTCTGCAACCATCCCCCCTCCTTCCCCCTGGCCTTCGAAATGGATCTATGTGAGTTGTTTTATTGGAATACCCTTTTTGGGTATCTATAGATGGGCAAACTTGATCTGAGGTCATGGAGGGTTGGCAGGGGATTATGGGTGAGGGAGGAGCTAGGAGCTTGGATCCATTAGCTATGAAACAAGTTGCCGGCTCGGATCCGATATCGGATCCAAGACCCACAGGTTGCAGACAAATGAAGCCACCTACTCAGATGGAACGTTATGGTGAGTACATAACTTCTTATTTTCTTCAGAATGCTTACTTCTGTCATTAAGTTTTTTTCCAGTAGTGAGAAGGTATAATGTCTAGAACCTTGGAATATCTGGGGTTGGAGAGGGGTACACTTAATTGGGGGGGGGTACAAATTCAAAACTACTGTACAATTTTGTAATTTCTTGCGGGTATATATTAGATGAACGAACACTTAAAATGTCAAGTACGACATGTTCGACAGCTTTTAAGTGAAAGTTCATCTAAGCAAAACCCCATAATGTTGAAACAAAGAGTTTTGAAAACTTATAGTTGGCCAGCCATCAGGAAGCCAACGGCTGACGGCTAAAATGTACTGTATACCATTAAAACCTCCCAAAAAAAACAAAAAAACCCCCCAAATCAACAAACAAAATAAAGTGGGGGGCTTCGCCACCCACACCCCTCAATGTGGGGGGCTACACCCCCCACACCACCCCTACTTAAATATACCAGCTCCAAGATTGCACCACAGTGGAGGACTGTCATAGCATTACACAGGGTGAACCGCACCACAGTGGAGGACTGTAAGAATGGCTAGGCAAGGTGAATGTTCTGACGTCAGCCATTGGCTTCCTAATGGGTGGCCAACTATAACTTTTTGAAACTCCTTGTTTCGACATTCTTAGATTTCGCTTAGATGAATGTTCGCTTAAAAGCTGTTGAGCATGTCGTACTTGACATTTTAAGCGTTCGTTCATCTAATAGGAACCATTTCTTGCTATGTCCTGGTTAATCATTTAGAGTCACTGTGCAGGAAAGTCTAGTTGCACAATTGTAATAGAGTTATTCTAATAATGTATATATGGGAATTGCATTAAATCTGCACAGTGAAAATTGAATATGCAAGAGCACAGTACACTGTCTTGATTCAGGGCTGTTTCTGACTCTGGCTTTTTGTTGTTAAATAATTACACTGAAAGTAAAAATTTAAAAAGGTTTTTCAAATTGAAAAGCTTTCTAGATGGCATATTTTTTCCCTTGGCTAAGCATGATGAAGATTAGTTGCAACTTTCCCCATGTTCCAGCAAATAATGCAGAAACAAGTCATACTTCTGTTAAAATAGCAAAATGTATACTTTATTTGCAAGGCAAGCCTCCCTGCACTGGGGGTCTTCACTCCCACCCATACTTCTTTATGCCAATTCCATGGTTGAGCACCAGTGGGGTAGAGTGAAAAAGCCACTACAGTACACTGCCACCTCACTTCATATGAGTTATTATGATCTCGGCAAAATACAACAGAACACAGTCAGTCTAAAGCCACTTTATGGGGAATGCCTCACTGAAGTGGAAGACGCACATTAGCTGTATGTAGTTGCATTTTAAAAGCCACTGAATCTTACCATACCAGTGTCTTTATTTCATAGTGACATATTTTTTTCAGAGTGCTATTTTGAGTGTCAAAAGAAGGAAAGAGCAGAGTGTTTCTATGTATTCTTGAACCAGCATGAGAGACACCAGTAATATAAAAGCAACAAAGAAATCCCAGGACAAACATTTGAAAGCAGGCTCTAACAATGTGAATGCAAGTAGTGCACCTGGTTTGCACAGGACAGCTTAACAGAACTCTTAAATTTGCAGTGTAAAGCACTGAGGGCATACCACTCAACTGGCTAGATGCAGAATGTCCAGATTTTTACCTTGTACTTTTGGCTTGTTCCCATTAAATTTATGGTTTTCTGGAGAGTCATTGTAGACTGAAGTCACTAAATAATGACATACATTTGAGTTTCAGATAACCTGTGCCCTGTCCTACAGGGCAGTCTTTGACCCTGCCCTAATGGAAATGCTGCACATCCGTAAATCAAATGGGGCAAGTCACTTGCTTCAGGGATCTCAACCTAGCCTGCGACATTAACAGAACATGTGGGAGAGACAGATATGTCTCCCAGAGATTGCTATTCTTCTGGAATAAGCTCCCACTTCATGTGAAGCAGAGCTCATCGATTTTAAGCACAGCCTTGACAATTCATGGACAGGGGCATTTGGTACTGATCGTAGAATCTCTCTGCAAACAGTGACTAT
Source organism: Protopterus annectens (assembly GCF_019279795.1). NCBI lineage: Eukaryota > Metazoa > Chordata > Ceratodontiformes > Protopteridae > Protopterus > Protopterus annectens. The sequence continues at coordinate 196,842,638 of NC_056734.1, forward strand.
CTAACTATGATCAATTAGGGTACACAGGTTTTTGTTTTTCCTAGCTAGGTTTGTAAAGACCCTTGGGCCATTAGCCTAGTAACCCTTTATGAACCTTTATGCATTTTCTGAAGGATAAAGGTTCATAGAGGGTTACTAGGCTAATGGCCTAGTAACCCTCTATGAACCTTTATCCTTCAGAAAATGCATACTAACACAAATTTTGCTATTCTAGCAACTTTCTAAGTTTATAAGCAATATATATAAGCTGTCCCTAGTTTTTGGGCCTTTTCACAACATTATTTTAGGCTTTGTCCATATTTCTTGCTCTAAGAAGTTGCGAGGTATGATCGAGGGGCACATGCCCTAACTGCCATAATGGAATCCTAAATGTGCAGCCTAGAATTCTCAATTAAGTTCATATAAACCAAAAGTTTAGATCCCACCAGAGGTAATCAAAGTATCAAAAAATCCACTGAATGACTTTGAGTTAGAAATTACAAGCTAAAGCACATCTGCTTAAGTCCAAAGTACTTCTGGTAGTCAGATCTGTATACTTTCTGTGGGTAAAATGACCTTTCATTCCTACGTACTAAAGTATTGCTAGTACATTATAACACAACAGTGCTTGGGAATGTCTAATGGGTTAAATGTTTAACACTAAGGAGTTTGCCGTAAATAAAATTCCAAGAGCAGGTGACACTGACTGGTTTTGCATATTGCTTTTGTCATCCATATGCACAGCAAACCCTCCAGTGTTTACCTTCTGTCTGATGCACTTGTGATTTTTCATCATCATCAGCACCCAAATATTGCAGTGTTAAATTTTGTCTGCTCCCAGACAGCCCAGTGTTGTAGGTAAAATGACTAGACATGGGATTCTGGCAGCCCACTTGCAAAGTGTCTCAGATGTCTGAGGGATGGACAGTGAAAGAAAGGAAAGGAAAGGTGCCTGCGGGATAGACAGTGAAAGAAAGGAATGGAAAGGAAAAGAAAGGGAAATGGAAGGGAAACATTATTAGTTCCAGAAGAATAAGCCCTTATGTCATATGACCAGTAAGCTGAATGCAACACTGAATCATAGTTCCTAGCCTCTTATATTAAGAATCGGGAGACAATGCCAAAGTTTATCAGGGATCCCATTGTAATATTTGCACTGTTTGGCTAGAATGTTGATAGAATAATGGAAGTGTGCATTAACATGCAATTTCAGAGTAAGAAGTCTTATAACAGCAATGACGGTTAATATTTGCCTTTTGTAGCCATCGGTGTTCTGTTATAAAATTTGAAATTTTAGTAGGGAAGGGGGAAGATTTATATCCAAAATCAGAAGTGTTTCAGAAAATCAAAGACACTTGAACTGAAACTATAGACTAGTCTATTGAAGCATTCCAATGTGACTTTAATGCTACATGATACCACTTTACTTCCAGCCAAATTTGAACACCTTGCAGTCTTTGGTTCATAGGTTCATAGCTAGATGCTAAGTTTGTGGCCATCTGGAAACATCATTCAACAGATGAATCTGTTAATTTCACCAAGAGAATTGACTGCAACCCTGTATCCTATGTGTGAATCTGCAATGCCACTTCCAACAAATGAGTCTATTTTTGAAGGTAGCTAGGGAGGTGCTTTGTCTGAATCTGTTCAAGAAACATAGGATACATCAAGCTAAGAAGTATTGTTGTGCCAGTAAATATTGTTAATGCTGTTGTGGAGGTTAAGATCTTAACAGCAGGTGTTAGTTGCACTATTGATTTTATGGAAGTGGAAGAGACTGAAAGGGGTGTGGTCAGTCTTAGCCTGAAAAGTTAAGCACAGATTCTCACAGGTTCATAGGTACTTGGCAAGCTGTTGATCTATGAGGATCTTAAGAAGCCTAGCCTTATATTCTTGTGGTAGTTGTCTGAATGAAATGAGTGTTGCAGTATTCCAAACAGATACGTTTTCACCATTGACATCCGGGTGGAGTAAAAAAGCCTAAACCTTCCTAGGAGCATATGTCTGTCTTATGATGTCAGCTTGCAAGCATAGTGGTATATAAGCAGACATATGAGCATAAATCCTCAGATTGTCTTGCCACCAGCCTGAACTCAGGTCACTCACCCATCACTCTAATCTTTGCATGGTTGTTTGTACTGCAAGCTTTCTTGGATTTGGATAAATGCTCCATTGAGGAAGCTTTCTTTTTTGTCTAAACTGTTTTGCCGTGGTTTTGTTAGATCTAGTCTAGGTGACTCTATAGTCAGGCACACTGATGTTCCACTCACCAGGCTAAACAAGGAGAAAGTTACTGTCAGCTGCCTGTCGGGTGCCAGGATCCGCCACATAACGCATGCACTCAGGTCACTCCACAACAAGTACAAATATGACTCTGTCATTGTCCATGTTGGTGTGAATGACCTGAGATGTACCTCCTTGGACTACATGAAAAGGGACATGGAGGAGCTGTCCGATCATGTAGCCCAGGTAGGTATGACCCTAGCCCTGAGTAGCATCCTGCCATCACCCAGAATGATACCACAGTACAAGGACAAAATGATTGACTTCAACAATTGGCTAAGCTTCTGGTGTCATTCTAAGGGGATCCAGTATCTGTATGACTGGGATGACATGATAGACAAACCACGATGCTTTGCCATTGATGGCCTGCACCTGTCAACCCCTGGGATTCTGGATACTGGCTAAGGCTCTAGCCACCCCTATAGTGCCTCTTTTAGGCAAGGTTCAAATGACAAATTCACCACCCTAACAGGTACAGGCAAGATTTATTTGAGGGTATTGCTACTCAATGCTAGAAGTCTAAACCTCAAAATGCACTCACTCGAGGCACTCCTTAAAATGGAGAACATTGACATCTGTGCAGTGACAGAGACCTGGTTCAAGGCTCCAGAGAGTACCCCTGCATTACCAGGCTATAATTCATACCACACCTTTTGGCCACCTAACCTGGACCAAAACACTAAAGGCGGAGGCATGCCCATATTCATTAAGGATATCCACACCTCCAGGCTAGTTGCTCAGCATAATGCATCCGAGATTATCCAAGTGCAACTAACTCTGGGCAAGACCGAAGTCCATATTGTAGCTTGCTACAGATCCCCCACCATGCCCCAGGATTCCCACTCCTCATTTCTTGATACACTGGAAAATATTAGGGTACAACCTAACACCCTAATAATGGGCGATTTCAACTACCCTACCATTAACTGGGAAAACTACTCATGTACTAACTCTTGTGCTCAACGTTTTCTGGAATTCATAAATTTCAATACCATGGATCAACTTATCCACACCCCTACCAGGGGCAGCAATATCCTAGACCTGGTTATTACCAACATGGGCAACCGGTGCTCCACACCAGAGGTCACTTCCTCATTGGTCAGATCCGACCACAAGTTAATCACTCTAGACATCCACATCCCTCCCCCACCCCTCATTAGGGAAACCATAGTAAAAAATGTCTCCAAAGCCAACTTCACACTTCTTAAGACAGAAGTGGCAAACTTCACGACACCCATGCTGACGGACAATAGAGGTATGACTGCTGAATCCTACACAAATGCACTTTATAAGCACTTACACGAGCGCATGGATCATGCAATCCCTAACAGAACCAAGATGCTATCCTCCAAAAAAAGGAAGCCAATCTGGTGGTCCTCTGCCATAAAAAAACTCTACAGCAGAAGAAAGAAGTTGTTGCAAAAAAGAGTAAAATTCTCCATGAATGGAGAAACTCCCTGGTCAGCCTCAGTAAGAAGCTGAGATCCCTCATAAAATCCTCCAAAGCTAGTTATGAAAACAAAATCGCCACTGACTCTAAAGACAACCACAAAACATTCTATAGCTATGTCAAGAATCTCAATGGCAACACTCAGATCTGCTCTGAGTTACAGCACAATGGCACTAAATATACAGAACCAACTGATATTGCCAACATCCTGGCAGATAGGTTCATTGCTAACTTTACCCCCCTGTCATCCCCTAAAGGGCCCATCTCTATACCAGAAGAATGCAAAGTTCCTGTAATCATGGCTGCACAGGTAAAAAACACACTATCCAAAGCCAAGAACACAGCATCCATGGGACTTGACAACATCCCAGGCTGTGTTCTACATGAATTACAGAACGAACTGGCACCCCACCTAAGTACCATGTTCAATCATAGCCTCACCTCAGGCTTTGTGCCCACTGAGTGGGGCACAGCGACAGTTATCCCACTCCACAAAGGGGGAGCCACCACAGACCCCAGAAACTACCACCCCATTAGCCTAACGAGCCTGGTCTGCAAGGTTATGGAACATATCATCATGGAACTTTATAAACAATGACATTGGTAATCTCCAAACTCAAGACCCCACCGAGTTCAGGTTTGTAAAAGGCAGATCATGTCTCCTAAACCTGATAGACTTCTTTGAAGCAGTCACCAAAGCCGTAGATGAGGGTAAGGTGGTTCACACAGCCTATCTAGATCTCGCCAAGGCTTTTGACACCATTCCCCACTGTAGAATTATAGATAAACTCACTAAACTAGGTATAAATCCCTATGTCATAAGATGGGTTGCCAACTGGCTCACTGACAGAACCCACACTGTAAAAGTAGCAGACTCCAAATCCAACTTCAGACCGGTGACAAGTGGAGTACCACAGGGTTCAGTCCAGGGTCTTCTCCTGTTTGGTATCTACTTCTCTGAAGTACAGGCCAACACAAAAGGTCTTTGGCTAATGAAGTTTGCAGATGACTGCAAACTAGGAGACATAATCAAAGGTCCAAAAGATGTGGACATCCTACAAAAGGGCTTCACTGAGACAGATGCCTGGTGTCAAAGCCATAGCCTCAAGCTCAATGTCAAAAAGTGGATTGTCATCCCTTTTGGTAAAAACTCTGTACCCATGAACTACCACATAGGCGGCAGTCTACTTAACACCTAAAGTGTGATGAGACCTTGTGACACAGGTGGACAGTAGTCTCTCCTTTGATAATCACATCGCCACAGTAGTCAGGAAACCCTTCTATGTGGCACACCTCATCACAAAAGATTTCTCATCCAGGAAAAAAGAGGTCATTGTTCCCCTCTACTCGTCACTCATTAGACCCACTATAGAGTACAATGCCCCTTTTGGTATGTACCTCATGAGACATCTACAACAACTGGAAAGGCCACAGAAATATCTCACAAAGAGGATTACTGGCCTCAAACAGATGTCCTACGCAGACCGTCTCAAAAAACTGCAGCTTTACTCCGTCGCATATCCCCCACTCAGAGGCGATCTCTGCCTAACACACAAAGCTATGTCAAACCCAGAGCTTTTAGACATGCTCTACTTAAAGAAATCCCAATCCCTACGAGCTACACGCTCTAGAGTCCTAAACCTTGTCACCACAATAAACAGAACATGCTGGAGAGATAGATTCCTGTCCCAGAGACTTCCCATACTCTGGAACAAACTACCTATCTGCATCGAACAAAGCTCCTCATTAGCACTCTTCAAGAAAAATCTTGATGATTGGATGGGAGATAGGAAATTCACCCCGGGGATCACTTCTGTGGCTCTGCTCGACAGTGGCACAGGAAAGTAATTTTTCTTGGGTGGCAAAAGCCAGGGTACCCTTGGCTAGGCTTATATAGGCCCTAGGGCCAATAGCCTAGTATTTACCAATGATCGTATGAACCTATGTCAGCTAGGAGGGGTAAGTGTGAGTGCGGTAAACTGATACCTTACAAAGACCTCTATACCCTGCGTCTTTTCTGCTTAGGCATATAACATGACATAATACAGGGAGATAATACTCCCCGTCTCAAACTGCAGTTAGTCTCCCAACCTCATCCCCCTGTTCTTGTTGTGGTATTAATCTTGGTGGCTTTGGAATTGCCCGCCCCTGCTGTAAATCTGTTTTGGACACACTTACTGGGCCCATCTCATTTGCTCACTCAACTGAGTACAGTGAGATCATATTTTGATTTCAGACACTCCTACCAGTCCCATCTCCTCTGCTGTGTACAGAGAGAGCACTTGGGAAGGACATCCCCTATAGCATTTTAATCTGCTCTGTTCCCTCCCTCTCCACAAAATAAAATGTTTTTAAGCTGCTCTTACATAACTGTCTTCTACCTTTAATACCTTCATTTGCTGTTCTATGTGCTTTTAAGTGTTCAAGTGCTCTTATTTGATTTTTCATAAACTTGTTTTTGTCATTTTTAACTTATCTGCATTTATTTAAACTGTATTTACCTTAATATTGCTACACACTCAAGTGTGCTAGCTTGTACTGCATTTAAAGTGTTTTTGCTACTGTCATTAGTGAATTATTTCTAATACAGAGAGAACTTTTTGAGAAAGCCAACTCACTTAACTAAAAAAATAAAAATAAAAAATAAATTCCAAGCTTGTTTTCTGCCTTTCCTGTAAGTAGTCTAATCCAGATACAGATTTGCTGTATCCAGGACTGTTTGTAAGCTTCCATTCCCCCAAGCCTTTCTGTGTTGGAGGGAAGCCTTCTAGCTTATCAATGGGAGTGGTAAGCACCAGGTAGCCTATCTACAACAAGATCCAGATTCTTAGTTTTAGCACTTGAATTTGCTTATCCGTGCTCAGCACTTGTTCAGAACTTGTTGTAAGCACTAAATAAACTACAAATTACTACAGCACTCACCCTTCCTCATTACCTAGAGGAAAACAGTTTTGGTACTTACTTTCCTCACTTGCTTAGAGAAAAACAGCTCTTGTACTCACTTTCCTCACTTCTCTAGAGGAAAATATTTTTTTATTCAGGCATGTCCAATGGTCAGCTCCCAGTGTTCTCTCCTGTCTATCTGATGAATCTGGGCATCTTGGGACAGTGTAGCAATTGCATCATGTACACAGACAACCCTCTCCTCCTACCACCCAACACTACAACCTGTGAGAGATGCACTTAATCTAGCCAAACTGGAGGTAAAGCTCTCTGCAACCAAGACTGAACTTGATAGTCAAGAGGCAAAGGTAAACACTTGCACTACACCACACTTATCACATAGTCCCACTAAACCTACACCACCAAAATCCACACATAGAAACACAAAAACATTCGCGGTGGCTCTCAGTAATAATCTGCTCAAGCAACAGAGACATCCAAAGCAGAAACGCAAGCAACCTCCCACCACCAGCACAACCCAAATGACACATAGCCCACAGACTCAGTGTGCCACTCAACCACAGCCTATAAGGCAAAACAACGTACCCAACACACTAGTCATAGTTGACTCTATAGTCAGGCACACTGATGTCCCACTCACCAGGCTAAACAAGGAGAAGGTTACTGTCAGCTGCCTGTCGGGTGCCAGGATCCGCCACATAACCCGCGCACTCAGGTCACTCCACAACAAGTACAAATATGACTCTGTGATTGTCCATGTTGGTGTGAATGACCTGAGATGTACCTCCCTGGACTAAATGAAAAGAGACATGGAAGAACTCTCCGATCTTGTAGCCCAAGCAGGTATGACCCTAGCCCTGAGTAGCATTCTGCCATCACCCAGAATGATACTGCAGTGCAAGGACAAAATGATTGACTTCAACAATTGGCTAAGCTTCAGGTGTCATTCTAAGGGGATCCAATATCTGTTTGCCTGGGACGACATGATCGACAGACCACGATGCTTTGCCAGAGATGGCCTACACCTGTCATCCCTGGGATTCTGGATACTGGCAAATGCTCTTGCCGCCCCTATAGTGCCTTTTTTAGGCAAGGCTCAAATGACAAATTCACCACCATAACAGGAACAGGCAAGCAAAACTGAAGGTAATGCTACTCAATGCTAGGTCTAAATCTCAAAGTGCACTCAGTCGAGGCACTCCTTAAAATGGAGAACATTGATTGATTGTGCAGTGACTGAGACCTGGTTCAAGGCTCCAAAGAGCACCTCTGCATTACCAGGCTATAACTCCTACCACACTTTTCGGCCATCTAACCTGGGCCAGAACACCAAAGGTGGAGTTGTGTCCATATTCATTAAGGATATCCACACCTCCAGGCTAGTTGTTCAGCATAATGCAGCTGAGGTTATCCAAGTGCAACTAACTCTGGGCAAAACTGCAATCCAAATTATAGTTTGCTACAGATCCCCCACCATGCCCCAGGATTCCCACTCCTCTTTTCTTGATATACTGGAAAATATTAAGGTTCAAGCAAACACCCTAATATTGGTCGATTTCAACTACCCCACCATTAACTGGGAAAACTACTCATGTGCCAACTCCTTCGCTCATCACTTTCTTGAATTCATAAATTCCAATGCCCTGGATCAACATATCCACACCCCCACCAGGGGCAACAGCATCCTAGACCTAAACATTAACCAACATGAGTGACCGGTGTTCCACACTTGAAGTCAACTCTTCGTTGGTCCGATCCGACCATAAGCTAATCACCCTAGATATCCACATCCTGCCCCCACCCCCCATTAAGGAAACCATGGTAAAAAATTTCTCCATAGCCAACTTCATGCTTCTTAAGACAGAAGTGGTGAACTTCATGACACCCATGCAGATGGATAATACAGTTATGACTGCTGAATCCTACACAAATGCACTCTATAAGCACTTACACAAGTGCATGGATCGTGCTATCCCAAACAGAACCAAGACACAATCCTCCAAAAAAAAGGAAACCAGTCTGGTGGTCCCTTGCCATTAACAAACTCTACAACAGAAGGAAGAAATTTTTACAAAAGAGAATAAAATCCCATGAGTGGAGGAGCTCCCTGGTCAGCTTCAGCAAGAAGCTGAGATCACTTATAAGATCCTCCAAAGCTAGCTATGAAAACAAGATTGCCACTGATTCTAAGGACAACTACAAGGCATTCTTTGGCTATGTCAAGAATCTTAATGGTTGTATTTTTCTCTTACATGTAGTATGAAAAACAAATTTGTAAATATCTTTACCATTAGATGGTAGACAACAAAGGCAATTAACCTCCTTACACTCTGTTAGTAGAAATTGGTGCCTAGTGAACTTATTACATAAAGTTTCTAATGAGATGCGGTCGTGTCACAATATATACACTTCTAAGTGATCTTTAGTTAACATTTTTTCTTGCATATTGAAATAACAATATATCCATTGTAGAAGTGTATATAATGAAAATATGTGAATATACAGAGTAAAGAATTTATTTATCTGTTGTATATTCGTAAGCCTAGATAATTTGTACCCAATCTAATATCATTAATAGGGTAATTGTTTCAACAGTACATGATTTTAATGACAACTACATCATATAGACTACCATTTAACATTATAAAAGAGTCATTTTACAGACAGATATCATTCTTCTTTGAAGTATACTATTAGATTTGTTTTTCTTTTCATTATTTTATAGTTATTACCTATGAGAAACAATCTTATAATTAGCTTAAATCTTTATGGATAAGTTACATAGAATGTACTAAACTTGCAGTATGTTATAACAATATGGTTTAAAACTTCAGCTATATAAAGTGATGAGCTTTTTATTTTAGTAATTATAGTATTCCTAGTTACAAGTAAAGATTGACAGTAGCTTGAGTACTGTTGCTATTGGAAAGGATGATAATTTGAGTGGTTATGCTACTCAAAATAGGGTTTTTCAACTCTAGAATGGGGAGGGTTAGTTATGTTATATTAAAGTTATGTTTTAATGATTTGATATATACCATAAATATATAAGATTCTTCCAAAATCGGCACTAAACAAATTACACAAAGTTTTTAATTTATCCCAAAATAACACAATTATTTCCCCATCATGGAAATATACTTTTATTACCCCAATAATTAAAACAAATAAAGACCCCATCAAATGTTCTTCATATAGACCAATCTCTTTATTAAATGTTGACTACAAAATGTTCACGTCCATATATGCGGAGGATTAAGAATTTTTTACCATCCCTAGTTAATGAAGGCCAAACTGGTTTTATAGTTAACAGAAAAACTTATGATAACATTAAAAGAAAAATTACTTTGATAGATGCTGCAAAAACATTAAATAGAAACTTAACCCTAATAAGCTTAGACATAAACTGTGCCTTTGATTCAGTTAATTGGGATTACCTATTCATACTCTTAGAAGAGGTGAATTTCTTGAATAATTTTACAAACCTTATATTCAATTTATATAAAGATAGTCAAGTTTATATTAAAATTGGTACTACCATTTCTGATAAAATACCTATTATAAAGGGAACTAAACAAGGATGTCCCTTGTCACCACTATTATTTACACTAGTTATGGAACCATGGGCCAACTTAATAAGGGATGATGAAAGAATTGAAGGTTTCAAGTTGAATTCTACTACTTCTTCTAAACTACAATTATTTGCTGATGACATTTTAATAACTTTGGAAGAAAATAATAAATCTATCCCAGGAGAATTTGACAATATTATGAAGTTTAAAAAAATAGCAGGTCTAACTTTTAACAATAATAAATCCAAGATACTTCTTGGTAATATAGAAGGAATTACAATTCATCAGAAATACAAAAAATATATCCTTCAGAACAATCAAATAACATATTTAGGAATAGTAATTACAAATAATATCAAAGATATTGCTCAGGTAAACTATAGTAACTGTCTAACTAGAATAGAAGATTTAATAAGTAAATGGAATATACTATTATTTACTATGGAAGAAAGACTGTCAGTCATCAAAATGATTATCCTCCCTAAAATACTTTACATAATTCAATCGTTGTCTTTATTTCCTTCCAAAATTATAATCACAAAATTCAATACATTAATGATTAAATTCTTTTGGCATCCTAATAAGCCTAGAATCGCTTTAAATTACCACATGTATGATTGGACAAAAGGAGGTATAAGTTTTCCAAATTTGGAATTATATACAATATCCTCGATTATTAAAACTATTTCCCTCTTAATTAACAACAACTATTCTTCTAAATGGAAATTACACTTAACTTTATTATGTTGTGATTCTACTATCTCGCTAAATAATCAAAAAACATTAATAATAAAGAACTCTATCCTATGGATGATAAAAGATTTTTTTATAACACAATCAATTAAATCATATAAATCAAACTATATGCTAACTCTTTTTAAGACATTTAGAAATTATATCTTTAAGTTTGCAAATTATAAAGTTTGGTTCTTTCTTCTTTATCCAATATCCTTCACTCAAGGCCTTATACTCTCAACAGATCTCACAAAAATGTTAATTTTCAAAGAGAGGTTTAATTTATTGGTCTCAACTAATGAGAAAGGACATAATTAAGTCTTTAGAGGACCTGAAAAATTAATTTAAAATAGAAAACATATATTGGTTAAATTTACAAGAATGTAGACATTTATCAAATGCTTTAGACTTAATGCCCCGAGATTTAATACAATCTATATCAAAAATAATATTATTTCTAATTACAAGCACTCAAAATGCAAATATTGCTAATATTACATTATCACTTATTTGTAAAATATTAAGAGATGAAACAAATCAATATCCTCGAAAATATTGGGACTACTTTAATACAATTAATTCTCATCTTCCCAATGATCTAGATAAACTTAATATTTTAGAATCAGCTTATAAAACTATATCTTCTTTAAAGTGGAGAATTTATACTTGGGAAATTTATGCACAGATCCTTCATTACACCATATATCATTAACAAATTCAGCAAGAACATAAACATGTGTTGGAGATGTAAAAAGATATTGAAAGCTGGCTGGTCACATATGTTCTATGATTGCACACTATTAACAAAATATTGGGAAAATATAAATTGTTTCTTACAAGGCTTGTTTACAGATAACTTTATGTTAACCAAGTCTTTAATATTATTTAACACTCCAGTGCATCAAAGTGTTAATAAAATGAAATATTCAATAATATGGACAGTACTGTCTGTAGCAAGGAAAATAATAACAATCAACTGGAAGTCTGATTCTCCTCCATCATTTCGAGAATTTAAAATACTTCTCACTGAAGTCTGCAATCAGAACTATTGACTATCAAGTCAAGAACAAATAAAAACATAAACAAAATAAGTTTGTGGAAAAAAATATTTGATTTGCTAGAAAAATATTAACTGTGAAAAACATATTTATTAAAATTTGATATACATGTGAGCATCATTGTAAATAGTTATGTTCCTTTGTTAGTTATAAATTGTTTAACTTTTGTATTGAATATACTTGAACATCTTTTTGTAAATAAATAAATAAATAAAAAAAAAAAAAAAAGAATCTTAATGGCAACACCCAGATCTGCTCTGAGTTATAAGCACAATGGCACAAAAATTACAGAACCAACTAATATTGCCAACATCCTGGCAGATAGGTTCAGTGCTAACTTTACCCCCCTCTCATCCCCTAAACGGCCCATATCTATACAGGAAGAATGCAGAGTCCCTGTAATCACAACTTCACAGGTAAAAGCAGCACTCTCTAAAGCCAAAAACACAGCATCCATGGGACCGGACAACATCCCAGGCTGCGTTTTACACTTTGTGCCCACTGAATGGCGCAAAGCAACAGTTATCCCACTCCACAAACGGGGAGCCACCACTGATCCTGGGAACTTTCACCCTATTAGCCTGACGAGCCTCATCTGCAAGGCCATGGAATGCATCATCATGGAATTCATAAACAAAGACATTGGTAACCACCAAACTCAGGAGCCCACCCAGTTCGGGTTTGTGAAAGGCAGATCTTGCCTCCTGAACCTGGTCGACTTCTTTGAGGCAGTCGCCAAAGCCGTAGACGAGGGTAAGGTGGTTCACACAGCCTATCTTGACCGCGCCAAGGCTTTCGACACCATCCCCCATTCTGGAATTATAGCTACACTCACTAAACTAGGTATAAATCCCTATGTCGCAAGATGGGTTGCTAACTGGCTCACTGAAGAACCAGCACTGTAAAAGTTGCAGATTCTAAATCTGACTTCAAACCAGTGACAAGTGGAGTACCACAGGGTTCAGTCCTAGGACCTCTCCTGTTTGGTATCTACTTCTCTGAAGTACAGGCTAACACAGAAGGCCTCTGGCTAATGAAGTTTGCAGATGACTGCAAACTAGAAGCTATAGACAAGTCCCCAAATGATGTGGACATCCTACAGAAGGGCCTCACTGAGACAGATGCCTGGTGTCAGAGCCATGGCCTCAAGCTCAATGCCAAAAAGTGTATTGTTATCCCCTTTGCTAAAAACTCTGTACCCATGCACTACCACATAGGCGGTAGTCTTCTTAATACCAAATGTGTGATAGGAGACCTTGGGACCAAATGTGTGATAGGAGACCTTGGGACCCAGGTGGACAGTAGTCTCTCCTTTGATGATCACATTGCCACAGTAGTCAGGAAATCCTTCTACATAGCACACCTCATCACAAAAGGGTTCTCATCCAGGAAAAAAGAGGTCATTGTTCCCCTATACTCGACACTCATTAGACCCATTATAGAGTACAATGCCCCTTTTGGAATGTACCTCACCAGACATCTGCAGCAGCTGGAAAGGCCACAGAAGTACCTCTCAAAGAGAATTACTGGCCTCCAACAGATGCTCTGCACTGATCATCTCAAAAAAACTCCAGTTTTACTCTGTAGCATATCGCCTACTCTGAGGTGATCTCTGCCTAACATATAAGGTTATGTCAAACCCAGAGCTGTTGGACATGCTACACCTAAGGAAATCCCAATCCCTCCGAGCTACACACTCTAGGGACCTAAACCTTGTCACCACAATAAACAGGAATTGCTGGAGGGATAGATTCCTGTCCCAGCGACTTCCCATACTCTGGAACAAGCTACCCATCTATGTCAAGCGAAGTTCCTCATTAATACTCTTCAAGAAAAATCTTGATGTGTTGATGGGAAATAGGAAATACACCCCAGGGATCACTTCTGTGGCTCTGTTCGACAGGGGCACAGGAAATTTACTTTCTTGGGTTGGCGTAAGCCAGGGAACTTTGTTGGCTAGGCTTACTTAGTGCCTTGGGCTGATAGCCTAGTGCCTACCTATGAACCTATGACTAGAAGGCTTGTTTCATTTGCCAATCTTTTGTGCCTAAGATATTGCATTCCCATTTGTTTTCATTAAACACTTTTTTGGTGACCCAGTGTCTTAAGCATTTGGCCCACTGTAAGATGGAAGACCGTCCACATGTGACATACCTCTGGATCATAAGAAAAAGCCCAAAAAGCCTAGGCCTGACACTCAGTCTGCCCAGTTTAATTCTGATGTACCAGCAGAGGTTACAGAACTTGTGGTATGTCCGACTGTACCTAATATAGCCTATACTGTGACCCCACTAAAGGGTGGTATGACATCAGAGGAATACATGTCTGAGGAGACTGTTACTGCAACTGAGAACGGGGACCTGCAAATCATTATCTCAGAGTGACCAGAAGGCATCCCACAAATTTTAGTTAGGGAAGAGATTGCTGGCAAACTGATCGAGGTACATCAGGGGTTGGTGTCTCCACTCTTGGTTCAGGTGGATGTCATCCCTAAGTAAAAATACAAAGAAAAACAAGCATGTTTCCTCTTCCCCTTCTTCTAGCGAGAAGGAGTGGATGGATTTCTCTCAAGGCCTGTTGCAGGTTGTTATGGACCTTAACCACCTTCTTTTTCAGTTGCTCCACCTGCTCCATAGAAGGTTACTGTAGAATCTTCTTCCTTTGAGGAGGAGGAGGAGACCTCATTTTCTGATGACCGTTCATTACCTTTCTCCTCTCTGATTTACTCTCCTTACCAGGTTCCCTCAGATGATGAGAACTTTCTTTCTCTTGTGTCTCCTGTGGGAGACTATTTTAAATATGACTAAACATCTTGATTGGGAGTCTAGGCAAATCTCAGATGTCCAAAAGAGGTACTACAGCCTGTTAGAGGTGGGCCCATCAGCTCCACTCCCCCATCCCTCCAGTCATGGAGGCCTTTTTTGGATGCTTTCTCATCCTTGTCTTCAGCTCCTGACTCACAGCCTTCTGATCCAAAAAAGCAAGACAGATTCTATAAACCTCTAGACGATCTTGTGTTCTTTTTAAGAATCCTGTAGCTGACCTTTCAGCTGCTTCCCTATCTTCTGACAAATCTTCTAAGCTACTGCCTAATGCTAATGCCTTACATCCAGATAAGGACAGCAGGGCTATGGGTAAGTGGAAAAAAAGATTTATACTTTTATACTGGTCTTTAGGGCAACTGATTATCAGACCCAGATGACCAAATACCTTTATATATCCTTAACAGTTTAAACAAAGAGCTGTGATGGACATGTCTGGCACAGAATAAAAACAACACATTTTGCCCTTGGTAAATCAGGCCACTCAAGTGGCTATGCATAGTATAAGGTGCAGCTGTGATGCTGATGAGGTTTCTTCCACAGTAGCTGCTACTGGTAAAGTCATTCACAGATACATCTGGCTGTGAAACCAGATCATGCCAGAGAATTTCAAAGCCAAACTCCTTGATTCCCCCCTTGACAAAGAACATTTGCTCATACCACAGGCAAGTGGCCGATTTAAAGTCTTGCAGGAGCAGGGCAAAACTATGATGGATTGCAGACTAATCCTTCTTACCTCTGTGCCCAGATACCAGAGGACTTACCCAGTCAAGCTCACTTCCTTTGTTAGAAGGTAGCATAGGCCTTCTCAGGAGCACAAGAAGGCACCAGAAAAAGATTTACAGATCTGGGAAGCCTCTTGTTTCCAGTAAGTCACTATGACCATCTTCCCAAATCCCTTTTCTCTCACCTCAGTCCTACCCAAACCCTCTCAAAAAGACTCATTCTGTCCTTTTTAATTTGGAAAAAGATTACCATAGACAAGTGGGCACTGTCAATCATAAAAAAGGGTTACGTTATGTCCTGGAAAGAACTTCCTCCCTTAAAAGGCATTCCGCTGCCACCTCACAACCAGTTAAATCTTCTTCCTCTCATCCTTTGGGAGCTAGTCTTTCAAGACACTGTAGAGCAGTTTGTGGGGCAAAGATTCTACTCCAGACTGTTTCTAGTACCAAGGAAACCAGACTCATTTTGGATCTCTCCCCTTGTGGTTCCCTCCAGACACAGTTTCCCTTTATTTCTCTGCAAGCTTTTCTGGTTTCCTTGGATCTGAAGGATGCCTACCGGCATATACCCGTATACCCTTCTTTTAAAAAATTCCTGATATTCCATTCAGGCTCATCACATGTTCAGTTTACTGCTTTGCCTTTTGGGCTCTCTAGAGCATTCACAAAGTGCCTACCTCCTGTTTGACCTGCAACTTGAACAGCACAATTTGTGCTTTTTATTTCTTCATTTTATTAAAGCCTACATTTTAACAGAATTTCTCAGTGAACTTTTTGCTGTGGTGGAAGCCTTTTTTTCATTTGACTATTTTTGCCTATTAAGGCTTCCTCTGGAGGTGGTTTTTGGTTTGATTGTTTGTACCTCCTGTTATAGCCTTTTGCAGGACTCAGGAATTATAAATATTCACCTGGCTAGATAATCTGTTTATCCAAGCCTCTTCACCTCAGGTCTTACTGCATCCCCTCCAATTCACTCTAAACCTCCTTCTGCCATGGAGGTTGCATTTATATTACCTTATCATATGATTTAAATAGCAAACGCTATTTCATCGTACCTAAAATATCTAAACCACAAAATAGCGAACATACACAACAGCAAATTTTTTCCCAGGGGAAAATATTTGCTGTTCCGAAACACAAACACACAACACAAGCACACCAAAATAAATAAACCACACACATACACTTAACAAAACCATAATTCTAACCCTACACTACTATCTATCCACTCACCTTAACCCAACCCTAACCCTAAAGTCCCTAACTACCGCACACTCACCTTACCCGCTCCCTAACCCTAAAGTCCCTAACTATTGCACACTCACCTTACTCGCTCCCTAACCCTAAAGTCCCTAACTACTGCACACGTACCTTACCCGCTCCCTAACTCTAAAGTCCCTAACTACAGCACACTCATCTTACCCGCTCCCTAACCCTAAAGCCCCTAACTACTGCACACTCACCTTACCCGCTCCCTAACCCTAAAGTCCCTAACTATCGTACATTCACCTTACCCGCTCCCTAACCCTAATGTCCCTAACTATCGCACATTCACCTTACCCCGATCCGTTCCCACACTTACCTTAACCCTGTCCGTAACCTCCGTTTGCATAATTACCTTACCCCGGTCCATAACCTTCCCACCACAGTAGAGTAAATAGCGAAGCCATGGAACGGACAACCGAAATCTTATCCTAGGTAAGATTTCAAAATCGATATTGTAGCATTCCAAGTTAAAAACTTTGATACTATAATATAGACCATGGAGGTTCACTGTCAACTTCAAAAACATAACCCATCCAGCCCACGCAAGACCTAGTTTTCTTGGAGTGCAAACTGATTACAAAGAACATGTAGGCTTTCTTGCCCCTGAAAAAGGTACAGAACCTTACAAATTACTTCCAGTCCCTTACCTCCCTCAAAACATGTCCAGCTTAGGAGATTTTAAGAGCACTGGGATTCATAGCATCAACCATACCAGTGTCAGATTGTATATGAGAAAAATTCAGTGCTACCTGAAAAATGTATTGTCTCACCATTTACCCCCTGGGCACACAGATTTTTCTTATGCCTTGTCTCAATAAGGAGATCCTCTGGTAGGTGAGCAGGTGAACCTCAATCCAAAATTTCCTTTCAAGACACAAACCCCAAGTCAAGAAATGTACACAAATACCTCATACAAAGCCTGAGAGGCATGACGGGAAATCATAAGGTCCAAGGTCATTGTCAGTTCAGCCTCAAGAAGGAGTACATCAATTTGAAAGAGATGAGGGTGCTCATTTAGGCTTTGCAAGTTTATAACCACCTCTGGAAACTAGGGCCTCTACAAATATTCACAGAGAGCACAACAGTCATGGTAATAAACAAGCAAGGAGGAAATAGGTCATACCATTATTCAGGTTGACTGAAATTGCTTGGGACCTGGACACCCAGCTGGGCATGTCCCTTATAACAGTATGCATGTGTCACAGGACAACATTCTGACCGACTCCCTAAGGAGATCCATTGAAGACCCCTACAAATGGACTCTCAACAAGCAAGTCTTCCTAGACATAGTCCACAGGTGGGAAACACCACAGATAGATCTAGTTGCCTCGGGGAGCAACAGATAGCTATCCCTCTTTTGCACCAGGTCTGCTTGCCCCTTGGCATGGAGAACAGATGCAGTATCCTTCCAATGGTCAGGAAAGTTTCTTTATGCCTTCCCTCTACTTCCTCTGTTATCAAAAGTTTTACAGAAGATCCTGAAAGAAACCCCCCCCCCCCCCTAAAATACTACTGATGACTACCTTTTGGCCAAGGCAGCACTAGTTTCACCTTCTCTATCACTTAGCAGGGGCAATCCTCACAAGCTACATCATCACACAACAGAAGGACTTATTGCCTCAACCTATCATCCCTCAGCCTAAGCCTCTGGACAATAGGATTCTGATTACTTACAGACACCAGTTTTCTGATGATGTACATAGCCAAATGGAAGAGATTTACTATATGGAACCATGCAAACAATCAGGACCGGAAAAAGTCAGAACTTCCTCTTGTCATATCCTAGTTGTGTGAGCTCTTGGAGAAAGGTCTGGCCTGTTCCTGTATTAAAGCCCAACCTTTCAGCCGTTTCAGCCATTCTTCTCCTCAGCCTGCTTGTTATGTCCAGGCTTGAAGTCAAATAATTTCTAAAAGGGATGCTGCACTTAATCCTTCTGAAGAAACCTGTACCACCTCCTTGGGATCTCAACTTTGAGCTAGAAAAACTCACTCTGCCTCCTTTTTTGGCAGCCACTTGTACTCTCAAATTCTGCACCTGGAAAACTATTTTAGTGCTGTTTCTCACTTCTGCTAGGAGAGTCTCAGAACTACAGGCACTCTTGACTGTTCCACCTTTTCTTATTTTCTATAAGGGCAAGGGTGTTCCTGAAGGTCAACTCCTCTTTCATGCCAAAAGTGGTAAATGAGTTGTCACTCAACCAGGCCATCAACCTGCCTACTTTCTTTCCCAACTCACAAAACAGCGGTAAAATACTTCATTTTTTAGATGTGCACAGACAACTTAAGATTCAATCTGGACAAGACTGAGTATATTCCTAAGTAAGATCAACTATTTGTGTCTTTCATGGAATCTAAACAGGGCCAGCCATGTCTAAACAAACCAGTTCCAGCTGGATATCTATGTCCATTGTCTTTTGTTACTTGCACCGTAGCAAATTCTAGGCTTCCTTCCCAAGGGCTTATTCTAAGAGAGTAGCCTCCTTGGGGGCTTTTCACAAAGAGGTGGATTTCAGAACCATCGTGGAAGATGCTAACTGCTCTTCTTTGCACACATTCACTAAACATTCAAGAACAGATGCCTTTTCCAGGTATAGGGCTGCCTTCGTTAGGTAAATCCTGTCTGGGCTCTTGGACAGTTCTCACCATTCTCAGCTATCCTCCCTTTCTATTCCCTTACATTTTGTGAATCACCCATCTGTTTTGAATATTGCAAGTGATTCCTGTCAGGACATAGTACGTTTGTGTAACAGCTTACCACAACAATAGTTGTCCTACTGATCACTGGTGCAGTTTTCATTCCTACCTTCCTTCTCCCCTTCTTGCATTTTTCCCTGTTCTCCTTATTACCTTCCCGGTCTTGCAGACCATAGAACTAAGGAGGCCCTCTCATCTCCAGTGATGTCTCTCCTAGCTGACTACCTTTCTTTGTCTTTCAGATGTCTTCAGGCTGCTGCCTTGGAGGTAGTATAAATATTTACACTCACACGTCTACTTATATACCCCTATGCTTGTGAGCAGAGGTCATACATCGGACATATGCTTCTGGGAAGTTTTAAGCTTTGGTACTCTGGTCAGATGTCACTGGTGAAAACCCATGTGTTTGGAATACTGCAAGAGTGATCACTAGGACATCTACTGTTATGGTAAGTTCTTACACAGCTGTACATTTTAAGCTCTTGTATTTTGTGTACAAATAATCCAGAGGTGAGCAGAACAAGGAAACTTTAGGATATTTAGTTGTTGCCCCTATCCATGAGGGCCATAGATGCTAAACCAGGGATGAATTTGCAGTTTGCCTTCCATTTACTCTTAGTGAACAGAGTAAGAGAAGTATTTTGCTTTATGTGGAATGGAAGATGGTTCCTTAGAATGTATTCTCTGTGATACATACCCATCCCACCAATATGTTCTATTTATTTACAAAAAAAGATTGAGATCCCTTGAGTGGTTATTCATGCTCCCACTGGACTTGCAATTGTGTATTAGGTCTGACAGGATAGGGTCTGGTGCAGCTGTATATGTAAGGCAGTGGTCTCCTTTTAGTAACCTGTATGATACCAAGTAGAGGGCAAGGCTTTGAGATGGTCTGCATAGTTTTTGTGGTCTAGGCCCTTGATTTCTTTTAGTGGGAAAGCGTTGTGGTCACTCCATCTGTGACAAGTGTTTGGAATGGAACATTATATTCAGTGATCAGTTTGATGAAAGCCAAGTACAGTGGAATGATTACATCCCTGGACTTGGACAGCATATCTTTAGATATAAGCTGTGCAGTGAAAAAAGACTTTCTTACAGTAGTGGATATGTGGTAATCAAAGGACAGTTCATTTTCAACACAGGTTCCAAGATCCTTGACTGCGGAATCAACTTTCTGGGGTGTTCAGCTTTAAACACTTAACAAATGTTTTGACCAGTGAAAGTAAATGGCAAAGAGGAGTGACCCAATGACTGAACCCTGGGGTACACAACTAGTGACAAGTCTTTATGGGAGGTAGAGCTGCCCACCTTAATTTCCTGGGTTTTGTTTGTAAGACATTTTGCTATCCAATGAGTTGCATACAGATTTATACTTAGCTGGGAGACTTTATCTACAATACCTGATTGCGGGATGTTGTTGAATGGCTTTGCAAGGTCAAGGTGTACAGTGTGTGTACTGATTCATCCTCATCCATTTCTTCAGTAACCTTTTCGAAGAAGTCGTACAGATTAAGTAGGCAGGATCTACCCTTGATGAGTCTGAGCTGGCTTGGTTCAAGAATATCCTTACTTACTAATTCCATAATGATCCTTTCAGTAACCTTACAGATGAGGCTGGTAAGGCTTATGGGTCTGTAATTACCTGGGTACACTGACGCCCCACCTTTGCACAAGAGGACGACTGTAGCTGCCGTTCATTCATCTGGCAATAATCCTGTTTGTAGGCTGATACTGAATAACCTCTGTACAGTATCTGACAAATCATGATTCAGGATAACCAGCAGGGAGCCTGTTATGTTATCCATCTCCATAGTAGTAATGTTCTTGGCCTTAGGTAGTGCTTTGAGGACTTGTTGGAGATTTGAGGGTTGTGTAGATGCAGGTATGTGATGTGGGAATAAAGGTGGGAACAGAGTGAGGTTTGAACTAAATTTGTCTGCAAGTATATTGCCATGTCCTCTGGGTCTAAGTATGTGATATCCTTTACTAATATCTCTGCAAAGTATTGTTTCTGAGATTTCTAACATTTAAAGAAGGCTTTGTGGTTATCCTTCACCTGATTATTTTTACCTCATATCTGGCTTTGGTTGATTTTATCTGCATCTACAGTTGCTTGTTAAGTTTAGCAAGATTGTTATTGGTATTTTGAGAGTAAAATTTATGTTTGTGTGCAGTGATTTTTTTTGTTATTATAGTCTGTTTATATCAGGGTTCTACCACAGGATTTTATTTTTAAATTTGGCATTATATTACTTATGAGGGGGATAGGCACATCTATATAACTATTTACATGTGCATAGAATTTGTCTGTAAAGGAGTTTGCATAAGCCGTGGTGTCATCAAGATGGCAGGGCATTTGAATTTAGCTAGGTAATCACTCAGTTTTAGTTAGCCTTGACATAATCTCTGAATACCAAGGAATTGGTAGATGCTTCTGGCTTCAGTTTTTAAGGTGAATTGACTAATTTTTGGTCCAATTTGACCAGCAAGGAAGTTACAATTTGTGGGGGCAAAGCTGCCCCATATTTTAGAGAACCAAGTCCAAGATTTTATTGTCCCTTGCTGGGATGCTGACTAATTGGTCCAGTGAGTTTGCATTGGTGAACCCAGAAATTCCTGGGCATACATGTTTGAGGATGTATAAGTCTCCCAGTAAATGGAGGGGTAGTGAAAGTCTCCTAGGAGAATGATGTCTGGCTTATTGCATAGGGGCTTCATTCTGGTTAAGTAGGAAGTTTTGACAGAGGAGGACATAGAGGGGTCCTAGAGATAGCTATGATAAGATAAGGGGTTTTAAATTGGATGTGGCAGAGTTCCAGGTAATTATCTTGTCTAATGAGTCTGGAGGTAAAA
The DNA here is from genome assembly GCF_019279795.1 of Protopterus annectens. Lineage (NCBI taxonomy): Eukaryota > Metazoa > Chordata > Ceratodontiformes > Protopteridae > Protopterus > Protopterus annectens. The sequence goes on from NC_056734.1 coordinate 196,864,979, forward strand.
TGTTTTTTTATTTAGTAATATGGGTCCACCACCACTTTTAGTGCTTTTATCTAATACGTTGGGCCTGAACGTGTGGTAGGCATTGAAACCCTGCACTGATGGAGTGCTGTTATTGGTCCTGAACCATGTTTCTGTGATGATGCATATATCATTGTTTTTCTGGGTAAGGAGTGCTTGCAAACTGTGGAGTGCAGTTTTTTGTTAAGGGTCCTAGCTTTGAGCAGCAGTACTTTTATATTATCCAGATTCTGTTTTGTTATGTTGGAAGCTTTGGAAGACTGACACTGCATAAAAAAGGCACTATTGGGGTGAACAAGTTTTTAGCCGATATATGAAAGCCTTGGAGGATAGGCGCAGACCTTCCTGCAAAGTAGTTAGGACTGTCTACTATCTTCACCCAGGCTGATATATATTGCAACCCCATAGAATGACACTAGAAGCTCAGCCAGTTATTGAAATCAATATTCTTTTATTCATATTGTGGTATCATTCTTGGTGATGGTAGAATGCTACTCTAGGCTAGGTTCATACCTGCCTCAGACCATATTTCAAGAGTTCCATCGTGTCTCTCTTCATATAGTCCAGAGAAGTTAATTTCAAGCTACTTACACCCACATGCTATATGCAAGAACTTGAGTACATTATTGACTTGATGATTCCTGGCACCTGATAGGCAACTGACCATGACCCTTTTCTTGGATAGCCTGATGATCGGTGTATTTGTGTGCCTTATTATGGAGTCACATGTGAGTAAGATATTGGATTGTGTGAATGTTTGCCTTATGGGCTTTTGAACTGAGTCAGTGAGATTCTTAGATGTATGTTTCATGATGTGTACATTCTGTGTTGTCTGTTTATGAGGTTGAGGAGGGTACTTGTTTCTTATGTTACATTTAGGAGGCCTTTTTGGGTTTTGGAAGTTACTTTTAAGAACCTCAGCATATGTAGGTCTATGTATTTCATCTCAGCTGTGTGCAATGGGTTGAGTGTGGTGTTATGTGGTACTGACATCCTGCATGTTATTTGTTGTAGCTTTGTGTGAGAACTGTAGGCCAGTAACATTATACAACTACATCTCTCACACATTATGTCAGTTGTTTAAGTAGTAGGTGGTTGTCAGTAAACATGTAGTGGTTACTACATAGTCTCATGATGTCCATTTCAACCAAGCTGGCTACAGAGACAAATGCAAATCCATGGTTCCAGGGGCTTACTAATGTGGGTTGGAGAGGAAGTAGTGCCTATGAGGTTTGGAGTTGAGTACTGACTAGGAGGTTTGGAATTAGTTATTTTAGGTGCTGTTTGTCTGGTAGTGGGGATAATGTTTGTCTCAGCACATGTACACTTAGGAAACAATAATCCAGTGCTCCATCTCTCACCAGAATCAGAAGAGAAGCAGTAATCCCAATCTGCTTCCTGGAAAGTAGTATTAACAACACAGCTGGATGTAACTAGCAACCGATGATCCTATGCGCCTTCTGTCACTCGGAGCAAAAGAGTAGCACTAATATCCAGCTGCTTCTGAAGAAGTAGTATTAACAAAACAGCTGCATGCAGCTAGGAAGGAATGGTTCTTTGCGCCTTCTCACATGAGAAGCAAAATCTGAAGTTGCTTCCTGAGGAGTAATATTAACCCAGATGTTCTGCTTCAGACACCTATATGAAAGAAAGCACAGAGAGTTTTCAGATTTTTCAAGATAAGTTAGGTTACTAATACTGCTAATTCCTTTGGTTCAATATCTCTGGGGAATTTCAAGTTGGTCTAAATGCTTAGTGAAGTTCATGAAAAATGATCTTTTTCAGCTGAGATGCTCAAGAGGTGTGATAAAAAGGGAAATCGATTCAAGGGGTGACCCAAATATTCAACCATACTTTTTTAAAGCAAATAACATTTCTCTTTCTCCTCAGCTCCCTTTTTCAATAAGCAATTTAAGCAGCAATGAACTGTTAAGTAGGACCTTAAAAGCAAAGGCAATGAGATTCCAAAAAGAAGGAAAAACCTCAAAAAATCAAGGAAAGTCATTTTAGCATGACTATTTGCCTGTTGAGACTATCCCCTGTCCTGGCAATCTCTCCATATCCTTGAAGCTTCATTTCCTCTTACGGTACCAGACTGTGACAGACAAATGAGTTATAAATGTAATTCAGCAGGGGTATACTTGGCAATGGGAATACCTGCCCCTGTTCCAGGGCATTTCTTCTTGTCCTGTGAACCAAGTCTCCTTGTTACTACCATTTTGCATTTGATGCTTGCACAGGGAGTAGTAGAACCATTGCCACAATGCCAAATAGGCAAAGGCTTCTATTCAAGGATTTTTTGGGTACCAAAGAAGGAAGGAAGGAATGATCCTGAAGGGCTTTGATGGGCATTCCTTTTTAAATCTTTTCTTCAAGATTCCAAAATTCAAAATACTTTTCCTTCATTCACTTTTCCCTCTGCTCTTTTCTCTAGGTTTTATGGTAAAACTTGACTTAAATGATGCTTATCATCACATTCCCATTGCCAAACTGTTCAGAATTTTTGTTAAGATTTGTGTGTGGCTTATGTTATAATTTCTTTGTCCTACCTGTCAGACTTTCCACTGCACCAAGAGCATTCACAAAGTGCCTGGCTCCAGTAACTGCTTAACTGCTTATTGCAGACATTGCAGGTGTTCACATCCTTGTGTATTTGGATGATTGTCATATCTATGCAGACTTTCTCCATCTGTTAGGGGTGTTTAGCAACTGTTCAGAAACACTGACTTGGTCTGGATTTTCAAATCAAATTACAAAAATCCTCTCTCATCCTTTCTCACAAATTTGTATTCCTGGGGTGTCTGACAGATTCTGTACTGGTAAGAGTCTTTCTTCCTCCAGACAAAGTACAGATATTGCAACAGTTCTTTAGAACTTCTTAAAGTTAGGTTTCTGCAAGGTAATTTTTCTGGGTATTGGGATACATGACAATGATGATTCTCTTGCTTCCCATGGCCAGATTCCACATGAGGAAAATCCAGTGGTACCTCAGGTAAGTCCAGACTCCACATTTTCACCCTTTATCTTGATCTGTTTTGGGATTTGTAAGAAGTGAAATTCTGTGGTGGGTGGACCAGATCTCTTGCAGTCCAGATCTCCTATTCTCCACTCTGATCCCTCTCCAGTCTGCACTACAGATGCTTCAGACATGGTATGGGGAGTAGTGTCCTAAGGGGAGAAAGTGTAAAGTCTGTGGAACTTTCATGATAGACATAAGCGTCAGAGAGAGGTTGACAGCGATCAATGCTTTTAAAGCCTTAAGTCATCTCTCGTCCCCAGGACAGCAGTTTATACAGATGACACCACAGTGATGTACATAAACAGACAATGAGGTACCAGATCTAACCCTCTTTTCAGACTTGCTATGATAGCCTAGGAGATAGCAACTCAGTTCAGTTTAACTTTGAAGGATTTTCAGATTCTGTCAGAGCAAAACTTGGTTTCAGATAACTTAAGCAGAACCAGGACAGACCCTCATTAATGGGCCCTTCATCCTAGGGTCTTCCAAGAATTGATGCACTTCTGGGAAACTCCTCAACTAGATCTGCTTGCTTCCTATTTGAACAGATAACTAAACAAATTCTATCTACTCTAGGACTTATTCCCAATAGGACTGGAAGACAGATGAGTTTTAAATCCCTTGGATGGGACTGTTCCTGTATACTTCACCACCTTTTCCAATGATTTCCATAGTTCTTAAGAAGCTCCAGAAGGACTCCCAAATATAGTGGTGGCCCATACAACAGTGGTTCTTCCTTTTCACTCTGGCCAAGGGCAGCTACCACAGGCTTCTACCAAGACTGGATTTGTTCACACAAGACAGGGGTTGTTTGATAAACCCTAACCTAAAAACTCTTCACTTCACTACATGGATGATAGAGTCTTGACAGCTTTTAGTCACTTTTTTCTATGGACATGCAGCAGGTATGACAGGATATAAAGACAAATGCTATTCAAAAATCATATATGTGCAAGTGGAATATATTGTCTAGTTGGAACCAATCCAAGACCCAAGGACTCTCTTCAGGCCTGGCCTCCTCTGATTCTTGATTATTTTTGTGAGTTACTGTCCTCTACCCTTTCTTATTAATGTTCACTTGTTTGCTATTTCTGCTTGTCTGCCCTTAGATACTCTCCTTTTCTGAACATCAAGTCAAACAGTTTTTAAAGAATGTCGCATAGCTGTCTACTTAAAAGCAGGTGGCTCCTCCTTTGGGTCTTAAATTTGTGCTTGAAAAGCTTACTGTTTTTCCATTTGAACCAGCTCATCAGGATGAATTGAGGTTCTCAACATGGAGGACTGTTTTAACTCATTGCTCTGACTTTTGCTAGGAGAGTATATCAATTGCAAGCTGTTATGGTGAGTCTAACCCTTATTTAAAGTCTAAACTGGTCTCGGAATTGACTGTAAGCCAGACTATTAATCTTCCTGTCTTCCTCCCTGAACCCAAGAACAAGGGAGAAGAATTTATTCATACTTTGGATGTCTACAAGCAACTCAGATACAACCTAGACAAAACTTATGCCTTCAGGAAAGCTGATCAACTGTTTGTCTCATATGAATGTAAGAGGAAAGGTCAACCAGTATCAAAGCAGACTATTTCCAGATGGTTGGCTTATGGTATTGCTTTTCGTTGTATTCAGCATAATAAAGCACTTCCAGGCAGGGTTAGGGCCCATTCCACACGGGCTTTCTATTCTTTCATGGCTTTCTGGAAAGGAGTAGGCTCTAGAAGTATTATAGAGGCAGCAACTTAGTCCTGTGTACATACATTTATAAATCACTTCAAACTGTATTCCTTTTTCAGGTCCAAAACAGGTTTTGCTAGGACCATTCTCCATGGGCTGCTGGATTCTTAATTTATTTTCCTTTTCCCTTCATGGGAATTGACACAAAATAGCTTAGGCTACTGCAACAGTGAAATAAATGCTGAATATAATACAGTTGTATAAATAAAATAAGTTGCTCTCCTCCACTCTCCTTACTTTGGCTGCGTTCCTTTTTGCATTGTCAAGATGTGGTTGTATAGACCCATCTGTATATAGCTGACATTCAGATTAGTTTCCTAGCATTATCCTTTCAGAATTCTTGCTTTCCTTTTGCTAGGCAAAAAGATCTGACTAAATTGGTGTTCTGACTGTCTTTATATTGGAGCGCTCCTCAAGCTCCTGACAGTTATAGCATGTGGGAAGTGCTCTTAGGCTTTGAAAGCTGGACGGTCACTGGGGCAGGACACATATAGCTTGGGCTACTACAACAGAGATCTGTTAGAACATCTACTGTTATGGTAAGTTTATTTACACAACTGTATTTTCTCTGCCTGCAGCACAATCAGTATTAGTGACCTGGATAATAAGGTAATTCTTCAACTGCAGCATCAGTGGCCTGGATTATAAGGTAACGTCCCGTCTACATCATTGGCTGCATTGGTGACCTGGATAACACAGAGGATTATGACTGTCTCCAATTATAACTGGTTCACTGTGTGTTTGAGACATAAATGACAAAAATTCACCTTGAGAATGACTCTAGGCATCCGTATCTAAAACATATGATGAAAGATTACGATTAAAGATCTGATCATAATTCTTTGTAGTGCATGGAGTTTTATCTGTTCCAAATACTGAAAGTTACAGAAAAACGTATAGGATCACAAAGTGTTTTACTGGCTCTGAAAGCTGGTGAAGCATTTATTGCTATCAGACAGAAAGCAGCACACCTCTCAGCTTTTTTGTTTAAGGATTCTGGGCAAATCCAAAAATAATGCAAGGACAGAGGATCAAAATCAGGGGCAGCTTTTTACATATTGCTCTTATTCACTTAAAAGGTTAATAGAACAACAGGCTTTACATCAGTACTTTTTTTTTCTGAATAATAATAAGTATAAGACTCTAATGTCTGGCTTTCTTGACTAACTAAGCCTCACTCATTTATAGAAATGCTTGAAAGGGCACATAAATCATATTTGGGAAAAGTAAAAAAAAATCATCAAACTTCATATGCTGGCATGCTTAGTAACTAACAAACCAAAGAACAAAAAAGACTCTGCAGCTCACAACACTGGTGTGAGCTGCAGTGTCATTTTTGATGTTTGTGGATAGTGCCTGCCTTCCTACCCCCCAAGGAAAAGAAAAGATAGCTGCCTTTTGTGTCCCTCCTAATGTTTTTATTGGAATAAAAGTGAAAGAGCAAATGACTACAGTCATATATTTCAGAGTGATACTATCATACATTTAAACAGCATACTTCATCACTTCTACCCCCAACCAACTTCTGTATTCCTCTAATGTTGGATTGGAACAAAAGTGAAACAACAAACAAAACACAGTAACACATTTCAATATTTTGCTCTTATATATATATACTGCATGTCTTCTTATCACTTCCTCCAAAAGCAACCAAGTGTTCAGTTTCACAGTAAGGTATTCCAGTTTGTTGCTCCTAGACAGTGCACTAACACTAGACAAGTTATAGTAATTTTCTGTGGGCACTTCTGAGGTTTGATTGTGAGGAAAGTTAAATAATGACATACTGTCTGCAACCCCATAACAGAAGCTGTAATGATCTTTTGTACACACCTCTGAGGTTTGATTGTGAGAAAAGCTAAATAAATAATAACCATATTGTCCCAATCACCTACACAAGCTATGATGACCTTCTCTGCACACCTGTGAGCAAGGCCATTGTTATCTGAATCCCAAGTTAGAGACCTCTACTAAGCCTATGTTGAAATCCACTTATATAGGTAAGAGTGTAGGAGTCCTTAGGCTCTCAGATGCTCTGAGAGCTTACATGCTGTGTGGATTTTATGCATTAACCTTGAATGATAATGACATGTAAACAAGTTTTGTGTCACCCAGAAGAGGAGTGCCTGTGCTTGCCACTAATGAGTTTGTGTGTGTATGTGTTTATCCACAGACAGCCTCTATACAGATCAATTATAGACTTTCTGACTGTTTTCACCTCAGATGTCTAACTGAAACAATGTCCCATGTAAAGTGTTATAACTTGCTCTAAACAAATGCATATTAATCTTGTAAAACCGTATTAATGACTTTTTAACTTGAACATGACAGCAAGGTCAGTCATTTCTATCAACAGACACCTTTTATATCTAGCAATTATAGCCACATTATTGACTGTGTGTGTTTTTAGATGTCTGGTTGTGGTGTAATTATAATAGTTATAATAATAGTTAGCAGAAATAATGATAATACTAATAATAATGGTCATGGTAATGTATTTCAAGTTTGTTTCAAATAAACACACATCTACTATAAAGTATTCCTTTCTACTTCAGATAGATGAACACTAGCCCAGCCAGCAAAGTCAGATTAAACTGATTAAAGATTTAAACTGAGCAAACAAAAACATATCTGTTACTTTCTTACAGAGATACCTCCTTCAAGCAGCCATTATAGCCACTTCATTGATGGTGTGTACCTCAGACGTCTAATTGGGATAGAAAATAATGGCCACTTTAAGATATTTGAATATTTTTTCCTATAAACAGTAGCCAAAGTATTCCAACTGGCATCACATGTATCACAGTAGTCCTGCAAAGGTAACACACAGAACAACAGGGTTAGTTTCTCTCATCCACAGGTAGACAGACCAAGTACCCAAAACTTACAGATATTTTGCTGTCTGCTTACATCTTCGATGTCCAGTTATAATAAAATTTAAAATATATCAAGAGGTTTGATTGTGAGGAAAGCTAAAGAAATAATAAACACATTAGTAGCAAGCAGAGGCGTGCCTCTTCTGGGTGGCAGAAAAAAGGTTACATGGCATTATCATTCAAAGTTTGCCACTCATACATTTACATCTTATGGTCATCCTTACAAACATCATTCAACATATAATTTTAATGATGATTTTAGCCAGTTACATGCCCCTGCTTGACCTTACTTTTTCTTACAACCCCCATCAGCTTCCAAATTGGAGGAACAGGGAATGACTAATGCCTCCTTATACATTTTCTGTAAAATTATTGGGTGATTTTTCTACAGTGAACACCATAATATATATATTTTTTGGTCCTTACATCATTCTACGGAATTCTTACCCAGTGCCGCATGTACTTACTGGGTCTGCCAGCTATTCTTCAGCCCCGCTGGACTTCCTCCAATATTAGCTGGGGCTAGTCATGGAGCCTAAGGATGGCCTGGGGTCTCGGCTGTCACCACTCCACTATTTTGTCCTATGTGCCCTACCCATTATTTCTACCTCCCCTAATTATTAAGGATAGTGTCCATAGATGGGTGTGAAATGGGGGACATTGTGGTATATTGCTGTGCCACTGCAGCAGCTCAGCCATATCCACGCAGTCACCACCAGGTCTATGCCACTCTATGCATGAATTCCTCAGTCTCCACAAGGGATTATCAGGGGAGATGCTGAAGTCACCATCCCCTCTCCCAGGATGATAATGACCATCCTTCCCTGCTGCTCTGTCACTCCCCACAGCTGCTAGTCAAACCTGGGATGTCTGGGCCATAGTTAGGGCTTTATCCCTGTATGCCACTGGAGTGGCAGTAGCTGCATAATATTAAACCTTCAGCATATTATTCCTCAATGAAAAAGAAATTGCCATAGCTGTCTCTTCAGATGTTACTCTTACTGCATCACCATTCTATAGCTAGAGGGCCAACATAACACCAGCATATATACATACTCCAGTTTCATTACTCACTCCTCCTTCTGTCAGTCAGTTGTCCCATTTTTCCCCATTTTACTCTTGTGTTATGTACCTTCCACTCCTTGTTGGCCAACTTCATCTTTATTTCATTTTTTGCTATTCTATTCCATAATATTTCTTTTTACATAACTGTATCTAGCTTATATTTGCATACTATATTTAGTCATTGCAAGTATCCTTTAATTCCTTTATTTCCTTATGTGGATGTATAATATTAATACAATGGCCTCAAGACCACTGACAGTGTTAAATACTTTAAAGTGGCACGGCATAAAATTGTCTGTTGATATAGCATTTCTCAACAGTCATTATTAAAATAATCTTCTGTGATATGAAAGAAATACATTTCATATTTTAATGATCCTGTATAATAATTCTTTCAAAACAATATTTCATCCTGTTTATCATCATATCCCCCAGGAAGGGGGGTGGGGTAGCTGTACTCTATAAATCTGAGTTGAATGTCACCTTAGATGTAATACAACCTCCTCAGATTAATAACTCAGAGATTCTTGCCACCAAATTGCAACTTAATAAAACTAAATGCATTAATATCATCTGTATGTACATTCCCCCAGGTAACAATATATCTACATTTGAAGATATCCTGCACTGGCTATCATGTCACTACCCCCAAGAAACCCTACTACTTGGAGACTTTAACATAGACTGGGGCACCGGTTCCTTAGAATCCCCAACCACCCATATTAACCTGCATGCGTTTACACAAATCATATCCACCCCTACCAGGATAGATAAACCCAACCAAAAAGAAAGTATACTTGACTGGGTACTCATAAACAGTCCCCCCCAACTGTACACCTCTGGTACCCTCCTTAATGGCCTAAGCAATCACCTTCTCACATATGTAATTAAGCACAAAACCATTAATTCCCAACAACCCTTACTCAGAAAGGTTAGAAACAATAAAAACTTTGACCCTGCCAAATTCCAACAAGAACTAAACTCATGTAATTGGTCTATTCTAAAACACTTCCCCTTAGAGGAAGCAGTAGCATACTTTAACAACAAATTCCTTGAGATCCTTGATTTGCATGCACCTGTTCGTTCAAAGAGAACCAAGGCAAAAACTGCACCATGGCTTTCTATAGAGTCTAAACTCAAAATTACCCTTAGAAACAAAGCATGGGCTTTATGGCGTTCTTCTAAAGACCCTCAAGATCACATTAAATACAGGCAATCCAGGAACGAAACCAAAAATCAATTTTACAAGACAAAAACAATACTACTGTAATTTACAGACAGTAAATCAAAATAACCCTCAGAAGTTTTGGGCAGGTTTAAATAATTTACTACATCCTGGACAAACTTCAACCCCAATCCCTGCTACTACTATTGATAAAACCCCTGAAGATGTTTCTGATAGTTTTAACCAATTCTTTACTGAGACAATTAAAGCCCTAGCTAGCCAACTACCTCCTAGCTCCCCTGGTCCTGAAAGTAGCACCCCTAGAAACCTACTTGCGTTCAGCTTCCAACCAGTCGCCACTTCACTTATCCGTACCTTGATCAAAAAATTAAAACCCACTACACTTTCTGCTGATCAACTCCCTGCCGAGTACCTACAAAAATCAGCTGATGCCATTGCTTGCCCCATCTCAATACTAATCAATCGAACCATAGTAGAAGCTAAAATTCCCACCATCTGGAAAATATCCTATGTAATCCCACTTCACAAAGGAGGCAGCTCTACTGAATTCTCCAATTATAGGCCAAAAGCTATACTCTCGCCACTTGCAAAGATTATGGAAAAATGTATTCATAGACAACTCATGCACCACCTAATCCAAAATCGCCTTATGGCAGACACTCAGCATGGCTTTCGTCCTCATCACAGCACTACTTCAGCCCTCCTAGCCTTTACTAACACCATAAACCATAATCGCAACAATAATTATATATCCTCAGCCCTCTTTTTGGATCTTTCCAAGGCATTCGATATGGTTGATCACCAACTTTTAATCCACACCTTGCAAACATTCTGTCTAGATACTGGAGCCCTCCAGTGGTTTCAATCCTACCTGAATGGTCGACAGCAGGCTGTCCTCTGGCAGAACAAACTCTCTAACCTTCTACTTAACACCCTCGGAGTACCACAAGGCTCTATACTAGGGCCCTTGCTGTTCTTCATCTTCATTAACGACCTTTATACTGTCATCCCAAATGTCAGCTGTATCCAATATGCTGATGACTCTACTCTGATTTGCTCAGCCACATCTCCAGTAGAGTTATGGTCAGCTACCCAGACCACCTTTAATACAATAGAAAACTGGCTTTCTGAACATCGTCTGATCCTAAATCCCAAAAAAACTAAAATGTTATTTTCACCAACACGTAGGTCTACCGCTTTCACCTTTACCATAAAATCAAATGATGGCACAATAATCTCCCCTGACCCATCTACAAAACTATTAGGTGTCATCATAGACAATAATCTAAAATTTGACCTACATGTTAACCGAACTATCAAAACCATCAATAAAAAACTAGGGTCACTTTACAGAATAAAAGCCTTCCTAACCCCTCCAGCTAAAATTGCCATAGCTCGCTCTCACCTTCTTTCAACCCTTCTGTATGCATCCCCTCTACTCTCAAATTTGAACAAGACTGTCCTTAACAAACTCTCAATTTGCTACAACCACATTGCCAGGTTTGCCACTGGGCTGCCTTTTAGGACACATCATTGCATCAATCTAAATCAGCTTGGTTGGCTTGAACTACCCAGCTTAATCCAGTATAACCAACTGATTATGGCCTATAAAATCCTCTATAATCCGGACAATACTCCGGCACTTAAAAATATTATCACCCCCTATAACAATCCTAGACCGCTTCGATCCTCTAACAAACTACTAATTCAGACTAGCAAAATTAATAACACAGCCGGTGATTCTCTCTTTGCAAACTCTGTAGGTAGATCCTGGAACTCTCTTCCAGCTGATATTACCTTACTTTCCACCTTAGGTCAATTTAAAACTAGACTCAAATAACATTTGTCACTTAACTGGCTATGTCAATGTATCAAGCCTGGCTAACTCTCTCTAGAATGTGTAAAAATCTGTTAACCAGTTTACTGTGTAATTTAATTTAATCCTGACTTGTGCTCAGGATTAACTGTAACCTGTGGAACTTGTTCAACTTGCTTACTTATGTAATCTCTGTAAATAGTCTGTTTGTAATATGTAATGCTGGTATTATGTAATGCTGTATCTGCTTACCCTTGGAGCTTTTCTCCCCGGGCCTCCGCTGAAAATGGACATGCATCCAGTCGGACTATCCCGGTCAACAAATGTAAAATAAAATAAATAAATAAAAATATATATGTCTTCTTGATTGAAAACTGTATTATCAGTAAGGATTGTAGTATTAAAAGGGAAAAAAGATTCCAAGCTTTCAAATGTACAGTACGAGTCTATACTGTATACTGCCAATTATAATGTACTGCAGCACACACATAGTTAAATTCCTTCACATACTGTTTGTCTGCCTTTCCAATAGGAGATAACAGAACACATTTTCCCTTTAAAGTAAAATTGAACTGTAACCTTTTAACATCCCATGTCACTCACTTTAAATTTCCATGGAACTATTTAAGCATAGCTAACTTTGGCAAATAAAAATTCTATTTTATTTGAATTGGACTAATGTCATAATTGAAGAGACAACCTATACAAGAAGGAGTTACCAGACATAGAAAATCTTGCCTTTATGACACATTCAAAAAGAGTATGCAGCTTAATCAGTTTGTTCAACCTCTTCTTCCTGGTTGGGCACAGCCCACATCTGGCTCTTTATTTTCCAGGCTTATTTAATACTTTGAAGTTTACAGTCCTTTAACTCCCCGAACTACCAGATCTGAAGTAGTTACTTCATTTGCTCTGCAACCTGTGGGTATCAGATCCGATCTCGGATCTGAGCCGGCAGCTTTCCAAGCTACAAGATCCGAGCTCCTAGCTCCTTCCCCTACCCATAATCCCCTGCTATGTGCTACATTACCTCAGATCTTTTTCTGCCGTGGCTGAAGCAGCTACTTTTGAAGAGCTCCTTGGCTTTTTGGTGAGATTGAACCTTTTTCTTCTTTCTGTAAAAAAAAAAAAAAAAAAAAAAAATCTTTTTCTTGTGTGAGAGTGTTTAGTTTTTTTTCTGGGTTAGTTAGCGAAAGTGTAGTTAGTTAGGTACCTTTGTTCCCCCTTTCTAACTAGTTTTTTTCTGTTAGTTCCCGCCTTTCACCCTCCCCCCTCTTAGTGTTTGGGTGTGTTTTTTGGTGTGAGTGGTGTTATGGCTGAAGGGCCTAAGGCAGTGTTCTCAAAATGTACTGAGTGTGGCCATAAGCTTTCGCCGGCGGATGGCCACACTCAGTGCGTTTTATGCTTGGGGGCGGCCCATTTGTCATCGGCCTGCACAATCTGCGTGGCCTTTAATCCCTGCGCTATTAGGGACAGGAAGAACAAGCTGATCCTGGTGGGCTTGTTGCCTCAGGAATCAGCTTCTTCTTCCTCCCCCTCTCAGGCACAGGCTGTCTCCGCAGCCCTCATGCCTTCTGGGCCCCCGACTCAACCTGGGACTCAACCTCCCTCTTTGGGTTTGAGTTCGGGGGATTCAGGTACCTCCACTATGGTGGAGAAAAGACACAAAGACAAGGGACATAAGTCCCACAAAAGGCGTGCTGAGACTCAACCCTCAGCCCCACCGTCTAAGCTGACTAGGTCTCCCTTGAGGGGCTACAGATCCTCCCCCTCTCGGCTCCGTTCACCTCGTTTTTCTCCGGAGCTGGAGGAGGAGGATCGGTCTCCCTTGAGGTCGTCGAGGCGACCCTCCCGGCCCGCCTCGACGACTTCTTTGAGATCAACAAGAAGCCTCACTGAAGCAGATATGGATCGGATGATGTGCCGATTCATCCAGACCCAAATGCAGATGGGGGTGCTCTTGCCCCCCCCCTCTGGGGGGGAGCGCGGCCCCCATATTTGCTCCGATTACTCCTTCTCCGACCCGTTTTCGGGTCTCGGAGTTATCAGATCCGGGCCCTTTCGGAACCGGGGATTCATTGGCGCCAATAGCACCGGTCGCTTCGACGCCGACTGTGCCTTCGAGTCTGTCGGATCCGAGCTCTCAGGGCCGAGGGCTGAGCATCGGATCCGGGGGAGCTGGTGTGTCTTCGGCTCCGTTGGGTTCGGAGCACACCTCTCTCTCGGCTCCGGCTGTATCGGCTCCAACCCCGATCCCTACCTCGGAGCCGAGGAGATTGCTCTCGGAGCCTGGCGAGAGTAGCTCTCCTTCGGCTTTTGAGGTTGTGGAGAGGGTACTGTCGAGGACCTCCAGGTCCCCGGTCTGGGCGTCGGATCCTCCCGTACCCCTGCTGCATGTGGGTCTATCCTCCATCATCCGACCATCGGGACAGCCTGCTCAAGCCCTCCAGTTGGTTCCCTTAGAGGAACAGGACCCCGTTGACGAGCCCTCTTCGGACAGTCCCACCGAGGAGGTCCCCCAAAAACGTCGGTGCAAGAGGAGGCACCTGGACTCCCCCGAGTCCGTCACAACCGACACGGATTTAGATGAAGGGGAAGGTTCCCCAAGGTCACCCCCCGAGTATGTCTCCTTCGGAGACATCATGGAAATGTTGCGTATTAGAGGGGGGTGGTCTGCCCAAAAACCTTCTGCAGATGAATCCGTGTTCCTGGATGCGTTTGAGGCAGGCCCTTCTACCTCCTGGTGCCCGACACCGTGGAGCCTATCCCGAAGCGACCCGACAAGATCCTTAGCCCCCCAGTGGATAGATTGTCTTGGGCCAAGGGAACCCCAGTGGATGCCATGCTGGTGGCGGCTGCCACCAAGAGAGAACTCGCGCAGGAGAGTTCTTCGGTTCACCCGCCAGATAAGGAATCTCGAGCATTGGACCGCATTGGGAAGTGGATGTTTAGTTCAGCGACCTTTTCTGTAAGGGCGCTTAACTACATGGCACATACCATTAGGCTGCAACGAGACTTAATTAAGGAATACGCTGCAGCCCCCCCGGAGTCCATGTCGGTCGAGGACAAAAAAGTTTTCTCGACTCGTATGGCCATTCTAAAATCCATCTCTAACACGTCCATGCGTCTACTCTCTCATGCCACGGAGGGAGCCGCTATGGCCAGCGGAGCCGGGGTCATCTTGCGACATCACTCCTGGCTCCGTCTTTGCGATTTCGTGGATCCCTTCAAGGAGTCCTTCGCGAATGCACCCTTTGACGGATCTTCGCTCTTCGGCAAGACCGTTCGCGAGACGCTGGTCCAAAGCGAGAAGGATGGGAAGACGCTGTCTGCCATAGAGGTCCGCTTCTTTAATCCCCAACGATCCTTTTCTAGGAATCAGAGGGGACAAAAGAAGCTGTGGTTCCGTAAGTCCCAGCAATCCCATCCGGCTTCGGACCCCTCGTCTTCTAGAGGCAGAGGAGGACAAGGAGGACGCCGGCCCAGAGGCAGAGGGGGACCGCGTAACTTTGGGTCCAGGGAACCCTGCACGGATAGACCCGCGCAGCAGCCCTGAGGGCTTACCCGGCTGTCTCTCTCTGGAGGCAGTCGGGGGGCGGTTGTCGGAGCACCTGTCAAACTGGGAGTCCATTACGACAGATCGATGGGTGCTCTGCATCATATCCAGAGGTTATACCATCCCCTTCATAAACCACCCTCCCTCGACCAGACACCTCCCCGATGTTCCACCCGATCGAAGGGAGGCAGCAGCTTCAGAAATCCTGCAGTTGCTAGAAAAAAGAGCCATCCAGCCCGTCCCCCCAGACCAGTCCGGATCGGGTTATTACTCCAGGTTCTTTTTAGTGCCAAAAAAGACGGGGGACCTCAGACCCATTCTAGACCTCTCCGCTTTGAACCTGTTCATTCCCAAAGAAAAGTTCTGGATGGTCACCCTCCAATCTATTCTCCCCCTTCTGCGGCAGAACGACTGGATGTGCTCGATAGACCTCAAGGATGCGTACTACCACATCTTGATGGACACACGATCCAGAAGGTTTCTCCGCTTCCGGCTGGGAGCCAGTCATTACCAGTTCAGGGTTCTCCCGTTCGGCCTCACCTCAGCCCCCAGGGTGTTCACCAAGGTCATGGCAGTGGTTGCAGCCCACCTGAGACTTCAGGGCATTCAGGTTTTCCCGTACCTAGACGACTGGCTCCTTACCGCCACCAACAGGCATCGGCTCTGCCTGGCAAGAGATTATGCTCTTACCCTTGCCCAGAGCTTAGGCATCTCTGTAAACCTTCAGAAATCCTCTCTTTGCCCCGTACAGGTCCTGGAGTTCATAGGGGCCAAGTTAGATACCCGCATTTCTCGAACTATGCTAACTGCGGACAGGATAAACAGCTTGTTGTGTCAGGTGCTAATACTTCTTCAAAGCCCGGCCCTGAAGGCGGAATTAGTTCTGAGGGCACTAGGATCTATGGCAGCAGCGATCAGTCTTGCCCTTCACGTGCGTCTGCGAATGAGGATTCTGCAGTGGACCCTTCAAGTTCAGTGGTCGCTGCTACTCCATCCGTTGAATACTCCGATTCCCCTAAGCAGAGTTTGCAGGCACTCCCTTCTTTGGTGGCTCCACGCCCCAGAACTGAAGGAAGGGAGGCCTTTTGTTGTCCCTCCCCCCAAGCCACGCTGACCACGGACGCTTCTCGCCTCGGGTGGGGGGGGGCATTGTTCGGGCAGAACCGTCCAAGGCACGTGGACTCCCCTGGAGACCGCTTTGCATATCAATGTCCTAGAGATGAGGGCGGTGCTTCTAGCATTGCAAGCTCTCCACAATCTTCTACCTCTGGGGACTATTGCAATCCAGACAGACAACATGTCAGTGGTCTGGTACATAAACAAGCAAGGAGGAACCAGGTCCTACCCACTTTGCCGGGAGGCTATGAGAGTGTGGGAATGGGCGATATCCACCAACCGCTTTCTGGTAGCAACACACATTCCGGGTCGGTCCAACATTTTGGCGGACAAACTGAGCAGAGTGATTCCCACTCCGTACGAGTGGTCTCTCAATCCATCAGTTGCGAAGCAGATCTTCCGCAAATGGGGTTGGCCTTGCTGCGATCTTTTTGCTTCTCCCTTAAACACAAAATGCAGCGAGTACTTCTCAATACTTCCCCCCGAAGGGGAGAATCCCAGAGACGCTCTAGTCCATGCTTGGCCATCCGGTCTACTATATGCCTATCCACCCCTTCCGCTCATGACCAAGTTCATACAGAAAGCCTGTCGGTTGGGGAGCAGAGTTATCCTCATAGCCCCATTCTGGCCTCGCCAGATCTGGTTCCCGTACCTGCGGTCTCGCAGTGTATCTCTGCCCTGGATACTGGATCCCATTCCAGACCTGATTTCACATCCGGCGGGATTACAACCCCCGAACCTGGTGAACCTCAAGCTTGCGGCTTGGTTGCTCCAGTTCCACTGATGGTTAGGACTCCCGGTATCTCATCTCCTGTTAAGGCCATTCTAGTCGCAGCACATAAGCCGACTACTAGGATGATTTACTACAGCAAATGGAAACGTTTCTCTGTCTGGGCCAAAGATAGAGGCCTGGATCCATTTACAGTTCCTATTCCTACTATTCTAGACTTCCTGTCTCTGATATTCAGACAAGGAGCAAGTGCTTCAACAGTTAAGGTGCAATTGGCAGCCATCTCCCATTTCCATGTGGGAGACGGACTAGAATCTTTGGCTTGTACAAAATTATGTAAAACCTTCTTACGGGGCGTTTTCCTCTTGAAGCCTTCGGTGAAAGTGGTGGTGCCTCCATGGGATTTGGCCTTAGTCTTACAAGCCTTGACAGGCCCACCCTTTGAACCCGCAGCTTCGGTTCCATTAAAGTTCTTGTCCTGGAAAACAGCCTTTTTGGTGGCCATTACTTCAGCCAAAAGGGTATCAGAACTTCAAGCCTTATGTATGAAGCGTCCTTATCTCATTTTTCATAAGGATAGAGTGTTCCTCAGGACTAATCCGTCGTTCTTACCTAAGGTGGCTTCGGAGTCAAATATCAATCAATCAATAAACTTACCTGTGTTCTTCCCAAACTTTCAGAATCAAGGAGAATACACATTGCATAAATTGGATGTGCACAGACAACTGCGTTTCTACCTGCACAGGACTAAGGATTTTCACAAATCGGACCAGTTGTTTGTGTCATTTGCTAAATCAGCCATGGGTAAGGCCATTTCCAAAGTGACTGTAGCAAATTGGATTTGTCAATGCATAGTCCACGGGTACTTATCTGCAGGCAAACCGGTACCTACGGGAATTCGCGCTCACTCTACGAGAGCTGTGGCCACCTCTGCAGCCTTCTGGTCTAGGATCCCCTTGGATGACATATGCTCTGCAGCTACCTGGTCTTTTCACATACGTTTATTTCTCATTATAAGTTGGATATGGTATTGAGAGGTAGGGCTTCCTTTGGCTCTGCGGTGCTTCGGAATATCCTTCCATAGGCCACCCAGGGTTTCTCCCTAGGTAGCTGGGGACTCTGTCCCACAGGTTGCAGAGCAAATGAAGTAACTACTTCAGATAAAGAAGTTATGTACTCACCATAACTTTCCATCTGAGTAGGTACTTCATTTGTCTGGAACCGACCCCCCCTGCCATCCCCCGAACCTTTCGGGATTCCTGATCACCAAAGAGATCTTGTTCTGCTTTAGGACAGTTTATCTGGTGTTGCTTCCTCTATCGAAGGTAGGAGTTGTGTAAGAGGCAAAAAATTCGATCTGAGGTAATGTAGCACATAGCAGGGGATTATGGGTAGGGGGAGGAGCTAGGAGCTCAGATCTTGTAGCTTGGAAAGCTGCCGGCTCGGATCCGAGATCAGATCCGATACCCACAGGTTGCAGACAAATGAAGTACCTACTCAGATGGAACGTTATGGTGAGTACATAACTTCTTTTTTATGTTGCACTTTTTAGTATGTCTAACCATTTGTACCAGGTGCCACCATTGCAAATAACAGTTTCCTGTATCAAATTAGTCTTTCCAACACTCATCTTTTAATTCTTTGGATGTATCAGTGTCTCAGTGCAATTATGTCCTTTTTTGCTTGCTCCATTTTTAGCTTTGTCAGTCTCACTGATAATTTTATTTCCTCAGCTGATTATCAAACACTAACCCTCTTCCTTTCCAAAACACCTTTATTGCTGCAGGAAATGGCAGCTTAAATTTCATTATTTTACATTTGCATTAAGTAATTACAAGAGCAAATCAAGAATGGCCCCTTAAAATTACCCAAGTTTGTTTGTGCCTCAAACATGTTTCTCCTTGCCACTGTCAGTTTTCTGTTCAGTTACCACAGTTGTCACAGCAGTTGTCTTTCTTATAATAACCTGAACACTAAGTCAACATTCAATATTGGTCTTTGCTTTCCATACCTGATCTGTCTTTCTGGGAGCAGTATTTTGTTTATGCAGATACTGATGGTGTTGCTAGTAAAACCTGTGCATTCTATCGCTTTAACCTGCCACATAATCTAGTAAGTCTTTTGTTTTCTTCTCACTCCAAATCACCACCTAACCTTGAATTTCTCCATTATGCTCCCCCCAATAAAGTAAGATACCGTGACTTCCAAGGTGACTGCACACTGATCAACAGCTTGACTTTGAATCTCCGACTGTGAAAAAAATAGCTGAGAGATAAGGGCTAGTAATTCTGCCAATTTTAGTAAAACTCAATTACTGGCTAGTAAGTACACTGCTTGGATGCCAGCAAAGAAAAAAAAACTTGGAAAGGTTGAAAGAAAATCAGCTAGAAAAGGTGAAGAGAAAACACTGACTAGGAAGACTCCTCCAGCTGTTTATCAAAAAATTAGTTCAAGCTCCAGATTTAGTACAAGAGATGGCTTCCAGTAAATTAATAAATCAAATGTACTCAGAGCCAGTTAAAATAAATTAAACATTGAAAGAGTATATCAGCTCAGATAGCAAAAAAAAAAAAAAAAGGAAGAAGCTTTAAACAGCTATTCAGAAGAACTGATAACACTGCAAAAATCAAATATTTAAATAAAGAAATGGCTGTCTGGGTATGAGACTGTTCAAGTAGAGCTGTTTCAAAAAATGGTAGAGTTAGAGGACAGAGCGTGCACAGAAATCCTGGGATTTTCTGCTTTACCAGAGAAACTGGAAGGAACAGACTGTATTAATTTTAGGAAAGCATAAATAAACAACTGAATTGGTATTTCACAGCAAGATTTGTTAAATGAAAGGGCACATTACAAGCTCATGAGACAGCAACTAAGATCTGTATTGGTAAAGATGCAGTCATACCAGCAGAAAAAAAGTTGATCCTGACAAAATTGTAGCAAAAGGACAAAGTATTAAAAAGTGGAGACAGTGGAGTTTTTGTGGAAATTGATCATTCATTGTACACCAGGCAGAAGCAAAGCAAATTTATCCTAGCAGTCAGGGGTATACTGGGGGTGTTTATTTTTTGTTTGCTGTACGAGAATCAAGCTGCTGTATCCATCTGTCTTCAGAATATTTTTTTCCTGGAGGATGCAAGTAATTTTTTAATGCAGAACAGGCAAAGGAGGAACTACAAAAGTTGTCACAAAAAGTGAGCCATCAAACAGAAGGGGACTCTGCTTCCCATTCTTCCAGTAATAAAGCTCATAGAGAGACTTTGCCAGTAAAATCTTTTCCAGTATTCCAAAGGAAAATGCTTGAGAGACAGAAAAAAGCACAGGAGTTGACTAGAAGTATTGGGAGTACCCTGGACTTGAACCAGAGTTTGAGGTTGTGAGATGGAGATCAAGAGGTGCAAGACCAGCAGCAATGAAATTAGTAAATAAATGTGAGGCTATAAAACATCAATCACATTTGTAAAGTATGGCTTATACAGGTAAAAGTTGGTGAGAAAGAATGGACTTTTGTTGACTTTGAAAAGCATATACCCCACTTCATGTCATTAATGTATGGAAGGACACTAAAAGGAAAAAAAGGAAAAAATAACTAAGTAAAACAATTTTTGTTATTATTTGTGTAAAACATTCATGATATAAATTGTGTGTTAGTGATTGCTGTATGTGATAAAGATACTAAAGAAAATATACTTTTGTTTTGTTAGTTTTATGCAATGTAGGCATTACAATGTAAAAGAGAGAAGAAAGGCTGGAAAAATCATGTTTAAGTTAAAAATCCTGTAATTTTGTGCTGTTGAGATGGAGGTGGGGTGTAAAAGTGCACTGATTATAATATATGTAGAGTTGAGATGTTTTCTCTTACTTTAGCATAGAAGAATGCCGGGATTTAATGACCTTGGCATAATATAATAATGTGTGTGTGTGTGTGTGTGGGGGGGGGGGGGGGCTTTAAAAATAAGAAAACACTGTGACTGTAAAGAAATGTTTGCCTTTAGCAAATAAATGCTTAGTATGAGTAGTTGAGAAGTCTGCAGCTCAAGGCAGCTGTACATTTTCTTCTTATGTTTCCATGGAGATAAGCTGACTGCAGGTGCAGGCAATAAATCTTGAGAATTCTGGACATTGTTTGCTGAAAGAATCATAAAATTAAATGGTATGAGGTTAAGCAGTTTAGTAAAAAATAAAGTTTGAAATTACTGGAAGTGAATAAGAGACAGCAGCTTCTCTGCTACCTACATACCTCAGTGCATTTACTAGAACATTGTATAATTTTGTTTTATTGAAAGATAGCCAGTGCACTTTGTCTTAAGGTTAAAATTAATGTTTTCTTAAAGCATACAACCTGTTTTTCATACCTGGGAGGGGAATTAAAATAAGACAAGAACAGACAGCAGTTAGTGCAAGTAGGTGCACAGGCTATAATATGCACCTTAGCATGTATAACCTTAATTTTAGGTTAGGTAATGCCTGTGGGTGGAGCTGTCAATTTGGGAGAAGTGTTCCTACCAGGAGGGTTAAACTTTATTAATTGAATATGTACATGGGGGTTATACTGGGGGTGTTTATTTTTTGTTTGAGGGGTTTTAGTAAATCAATAAGTCTTGTAAAATGTGACATAGGTTCAAATGGAGATGACAAGAAACAGCTGTATAAAAGATCAATCTGCCAAACATTAGTGGGTGCATGTAATGCAAAAACTGGAAGTAGACATTTATAAAAGTTGTCATATATAATAGGTGAGAAAAATAGCTTCTTATCATAATGGCTACACTATCCATATTATTTTGGAATGTGAATGACATGAGTATAGACAAATAAGTATGATTATTGAGTTATATTAAGGAAGGCAGAGAACAAATAGCAATGCTACAGGAGACAGATTTGGAAGGAAGTGCCCATGTGAATATGATAAAGAAAAAAATTCAGGATGGATATTCAGTAGAATAATTGGGACAAAGGAAACAGGGAGTACTTATCTAATTTCTAGAGTAGCTCCAATAGTGATAGAAGAGGAAAAATATAATGATAGTATATTTGTGGTAGTAAGGAACTACTGGAAGGGAGAAGGATTATATTGGCATGTATTTATATTCTATGTAAGACTACTAATATGGAGCTTAAGAAAATTTGGGGATAAATAATCAACTTTCAGCAGGGGATATTACTTATAGATGGGGACTGGAACATACTTTGCAACAGTGAGGATGTATCTTTGGGACCTAGAAGGCAACATATGACAAAAGATGGTAGATTTCTGAAGGAGTGTGTGAAAATATTTGGTATGGAATATATGAATTCAGAAGTAGAAACATATTATTCCCCAAGGTACAATAACTGGGCTAGACTAGACAGAAATTATATTTCACAGGAGCATGTGCATTTGATTGGCAGCTTTGTCACACATCAAGTGCCAATAACAACTAAGATAAACTGCAAGGTAATGAAGTAAAAATGAGACACTGGCACTTCTTCACCCACCCGTTAAAAAGAGAGGAATTTAAGGACGGGGTAGTGAAAATTATTCAAGAGTTATTATGGAAGATAGAAATTTCTTTAGAAGTTATAGCTAGTGATCATGATAAAAAGAAAGTAGAGTTTAAAAATAGAGTAGAAATAAAAGAAAAATAAATGTGGTTAAGTAGGGGTTGTCAAAGGTTAACGTGTTGCAGAATAAGGGGAATCTCAAAGAACAAGAAGAGGCACAATTGCAGAGTGCAAAAGAGGAATTGAGGGAGTATCTGGATAATACACATGAGTTTAGAAAGATTCCTTTTAAGCAATTGTTTTTTGATAACAGCTCCAAGACACAAAACGTTTAGCATAATGACTTCAGAAAGTAGAAAGGGTTGTTGCCAAACTTAGGGAGCCTGTAACAAGAAAAATAACCAGAGATCCTGTAGAGGTATTAGACATATTTCAGAAATATCACAAAAGAGCACAAATGTAAATATTTACTGAAGATTTAAGTATGCAATGGTTAGAGGTAGATGATGCTCAACAATTAACAGTTAAGTTAAGATAAGAGGAAAGTCTCCGGGAATAGATGGTATTCCTGTGTAAGTTTGGAAGCTAGGAGGGAAGAAAGTGATAAAGATCTGGAAGTTTTGTTAACAGTATTTTAAAAAGAGGGGAAGCACCAACATCCTGGAAGAAAGTTGTGGTAGCTGTAATACCTAAAGATAGCAAAGACCCATCAGACCCAGCTTCATATAGGCCTATTTGAATTCTAAATTGCAATTATAAAATGTTTGTCTATAAAAGCTAAAAGAATGGCAAAGGTGTTGCCAAACTTGATAGATATGGACCAGTGTGGTTTTGTGGAGGGTAAGCAAACATCTGATAACATTAATGGAACAATGATGATCCAGAGGGAAGCAGAATATAAGAATGTATTGCTGTTGTTGGTGGGTCTTGATACAGAGAAAGTATTCAACAGAGTAAGCTGGGATTTTATGATTAGGGCAATGGAAGCATTTACATTCCCTGATACAATATGAAGGTTAATTAGGAAGATATATGAGGGATTGGAGGCTGAACAGAGGAACTAGCCAGGAGTGTTCTCTTTTCCCTTTGTCATTTGCTTTGTATTTAGAGCCATTGGCAAAGAAAATAAAGGACTCAAAAATTCAAGGATATAATTTATATGGTAATCAAGAAAATTTGGCTTTATTTACAGTTGATATTATTTTGTAACTGATAAAACCAGAAAAGGACATCTCATTGTTGTGTAATTTTGAGACAGTTTCACTTTTCTTTGGGATATAAAATTAATGAAGTTAAATATAAACTATGTACCCACACATGAATTGGTTTAGCAAAACCCATATTTATTTTGACATGATAAAATTAAGTATTTAAGAGTATGGATTATAAAGGATTCTGTTATGGTAGCTAAGGATATGTGGGAAGATACTGAACAAAAGATAATACAAAAGTTGAGAAACTAGATATTCTTGTTTATGGATATGGATAGCAACATACAAGCAGTGAAATGTTTTATACCCTTTAGTTTTATGTACAGATCAGGCATTGTTTTTATCAACCAGAACAGACGTTATGGACAATAATTAATGAAGACATTTATCTGGAAGGGGATGAGGGTCAAGTGGAATAAGTTGATTCTTCTAATAGAACAAGGTGGTTTAAGATTACCTGATTCGAAAGGATATTTTAGAGCTACACAGTTAAGGCTTATATATATATATATATATATATATATATATATATATATATATATATATATATATGTATGTATATAAATAAATAACACAAGCAGAAAGCTATAATTCAGGGTAGAAAGGGAAGATGATGAAGCGGGGGAGGGGGTCAACAAATAAGGAAAGAGTGGAATTTTGGATGCAAATCTCTAAGGAGTATAACAGAATCTTTAAAGAATATCATATTTATAAAATATCAGGAAATATTGTAAAAACTAAACTAACGTGACAATAGAGAAAGGAGATTTTGCCAATAAGGATGACTGCAATTAGGAGTACAGAGAATAGGAAAGAGGGGCTGGAATTTACTGGAGAAAACTGGCAAAGGTACCAAGGTGTTAGAAGAAAATAACTAGAGAGGGAAAGGTAATAGAATGAGAAGAGGCCAAGATGACATTTGGACTTCAGGTTAGAGACTCCCTTCCCTGAGATTGATATCAGAGTATAGACAAAGAGAAAAGGATGGGGAATACAAAGTGAAAGCCTGCTCTGGTATACTTTTTAGTTGAATCTGAAACAGAAGCTGCTGTTAAAAAGGGGGTAATTAGTAGGGCATAGAAAATATTGCACGATAACTATTGGAACCAATCAGATGAGGTCAGAAAAGATTAGGGAGAAACACTGGATAATCAATTCACAAGGAAACAATAGGAAGACTTGTATATGGCTCCCAAATACGCAACAAAGTCTAGAAGATTTAGGATTTTTGCTTGGAAATGTTTGCATGTATACTTTTATATCCCAAGCAGACTACAAAGAATTTTTCCTCATGTAGATTTCAAATGTTGGAGGTATGATGGGGAAGAAAGAGATAACTGGGAACATATGTTTTGGGAGTGTAATGCTTTGGCAGACTTTAAAAATTCCCTACAGAGTACTCTGTTAGAAATGTTGGGTAAGCAAATGGGTGTAAATAAGGAATGATTTTTTGAGCTGGCATCCAGGATCTGAATTGCCTAGACATATGAAGGCCTTGTTAAGTTTAATTGTTGTGGCTGCTAAAAAGCTTTTTATAGAAAATGGAAATCAGAATCTAAACCAGCTGTATTTGAAGTACTGAATATTGTAACATAGATAAAATAAGTGGAGACTTTAGAGAAGGGCAGGAGCAAATGACAAAAAAAAAAATAGAAATTGTGGGAAAAATATTGTACATGCAGAATAATGTTTTAGAGGAGGAGTGAGGTTTAAGGGATGGCAGGAACTGAACAATTTATGTAATGTTGGATTGATGATAATTATACAAAAGAATACACGTCTATAATATTTGTAACTGGGAACATGCTAATGTTGTTTTGTTTTCTTTTATGTAAGTGTACATTTGCCTCGGCCTTAAATGATAATTTAATAAAGGTGTTAAAAAAGAAAATAAAGTAAGATGCTGGAGTCTCTTAAAGTTTGAAACTCTGCATGTGATAAGTTATGTGCTGCAATGCATTTTGCCCACTGTCACTCACTAATTTTATATATATAAATATATACATGGGCTATTTTATTAGTAAATAGCTTTGTAAACTTTTTATTAAAAACTGCACTAACTGCATTAAGCCTCCTCCAGCCATTACCTAGATCTTAGGGCCTTCTTGCTATTTCCCCTTTTTCTCTGTGTTACTCACATATTTCTATTACAACTAATGACCTTCTCTCCTGATCTCCATCTCTATTACTCCTACTCTTCCTACCTCTACTGTTGCCACTCACAACTTCTTACATGTTCCTTCTCATATTCTCCACTCATTTATTTTTGTATACTATAACTACTGGAGCCTCTTAATGTCTTCCCCAGCTTTAAATCTCAGTCATCATCTGAAGGCTAATCATTTTTATTCACCCATACTACTAAATCAACTGTAGTTGCTCTACACTACAATTAGTTTATTATGTGTGTATTAAATGTATGTACATAAGCTTTTTATACTCACCTATACTACTACAGCAACTATAGTTGTACTACATTGTAATTAGTTTATTAAGTGTTTATCAAGTGTTTGCATATACTCTAAATGTACTAGTGTTTTAAGAAGTTTTTCCTCCATTTGTCCTGTATATTCTCAAAATGTGTACCTTGTTATTTACTATGTATCCTATTTGTGTTTCATATGGAGCTTTTCTCCCCAAGCCTCCAATGAAAATGGGCTCTGTTTGGCCTAGTGGACTTTCCCAGTAAACAAATGCCAGTAAATAAATTAATACGTAAATAAATCATGGCCCATATAAATCTGTGGAATCCCAGATGACAGCACAGAAGGGTCAGCATCAGAGTGCTTTCATAGTCTTTAATGGATTCATCTCATGCATGCTTGAAGTACATCCAATAAGGTTTATGCTGCCTCTCCACATTAACCCTACCTTGATGCCAATAGGCACCACATGCAATGGTGTGAAAGGTAACTAAAATTAATGTTTCAGATCACTTTAACTGTCCCTGCTGCATTCTCCTAAATCTCTGCATTTGCTGACACACTCCATCACTTCCTACTGGCCTGGCTGGTAATTGTTGTTATCAGTCATGGCAACTTTGAGCCTTTTCGTGTAAACATCAAGCATTTCCATCAAATTACATAACTTGATTCATTTTGCTTCCAAACTGTTGGCCACCTCACTTACATTCAGTCAAAATGCCTGTTTTATCTCTTTGGTTGGTGAATGCTGGACAATCATAGTGACTCAACTCCATGTCTGTAACTGACTCCCCCTCAAAGTATTCTTTCTCTACCATGCAGTCTGTTTTCTCCATAACTAGTCCATGGATAACACCCTTCTCCTTACTTTTACAAAAATATCTTATAAAATTAATGTTTAATACATATGTAAAGTGGTTTTCACTCAGATGTGAATGGAGAATCCCAGGAAAGCATCCAGCTTCAGGCAGCACCACTCATGCACCCCCTACCCTTACTTGTTTTCTTCAATATAACCCTCTGTGCAAAGACACAAGCATAGCTTTGGAAGTTGTCTGAATTGTAAAATAAGGAGAGGGCACAGATGACTAAAGGTGAAGTCTGAGACCAATGATCTCATGTGCAGTTACAGCTAATAAGACTGAAAGAAATGGAAAGGTCACCACTGGTGGGTGGTATAAGATAACTCTCATGCATTTACCTTTATAGAGGTACGTATTGCTGCATCTTGGAGTCATCAGAGAAATTAGATTCATGCAGACATCTTATTCAACTTTAATCTGCCCTTAAAGTCAAGCAGTAGAGGTTGGGTTTTGTGAAAGTTATAGAAATTGTATTTAAAGGACATTTAAGTACAGTTGGCTAAGGCACAGCAGTTGCTAATGAGCTTTGTTTTGTAGAATCTGGTTTTGAGTGTTTCCTTACACACAGTGACATATGAGAAAAAATCTCTTAGTTGAATCAAGGTTCTAGATTCACCCCTGAAATAAATGATTGTGCCTTCTTTGTCTTATTGGGTTACACAATTAAAAAAAAAACGTGTATAAAAATGATTCTTTCTTGTCTGAGTACTTGCAGTGCTGGGAAGCCAAATATAGCTGAACTCACTGATCAGAGAGGCATGAACCTGCACTTTGCAGGCTTATTGTAAAGTTATTCACATATGTTCCAGAGCTAAAATGCTCTGTACTGCTGCACAAAACCAGTAGTTATGTGTTCATCCCTGTTATCCCAGTGGTCCACCCCTTCTTAATCACTTGTGTTGTTTCAAATTAGCTAAGTAAATGATAAAAAAATGTATACTGTCTTATTCTTCCAGCGAAGAAGACATTACCTGTCATGGTTCTTATTCGTGCATTAGTTCCTTAAGATTCCACCACAATGACAGGGAGCTGGTCACAGTTTATGTTTTGGGTGTGATGCGACTCAGAAATCTTTAACAGTTAACAATGTTGAAACTCATAGCTCAAGCAACAGCTAATTAACAATCCCACCTATGGCCACTGAAGCCTGCGGAGAGGGAAGATAGCAGTAATAGGTGCCATGTAAATGCGATGAACACAACTGGCAGTGCCAAATGGCAGTGGGGGAGGGTCATATGCCACCAGCACCAAGGACTCCCTCAACACTACTCAGATGGAGCTGCGTGTGGCAAGCAGGGATGCGACTCTGGAAGTCACAAGGGGAGTCTTTCCAGGTGGCTGAGGTGGGCTTCAATGCACCACTCCATTAGCTCCCCATCTCTTCTGCCAGCTGCTTGTAGGTTATGTACATATCACGCCTGGTAGAGCCACCAGCAGGAGCAACAGCTCTACCCACCAGTGAAGTCTCTCCAAGGACAAGGGAGGAGGGCCTATAAGCCTTACCGAAAGATGTCACTGGGAGGTGACCCCAGCTGATGGAGACCCAGGTGTTACAGGCAGTGTCTGTTTGTGGGGATTGGTGGAACATAGAAGAGGCAGTGGCACTGCTGTGGCAGCCTGTGTACAAATAATGCAAAATAAATGGAGAAAACATAAACAGTTCAGCATAAATGAAAAAGAATGGACAGCAGCAAAGGGGAGGGGGACAAAATGGAAACATCACATGAAATGCAGATTGATATCCATATAAACATGATGTAATTCTACAACATAGTATAAAAATAGCTTTAAAAATCCCAGATGAGAATTCTGAATCCCAGACATTCAGTCATCAGAAAGTACAGTTCTATAAAATCTTACTATAACAGTAGATGTCCTTCTCTTCACTATTGCAATATAGGGATCTCTTGCCTAGGGCAGCCTGATGTTCGACCAGTATACCAAAGACTTATGATCTTGCGTGCGCACATGTATGCTTCCTGCACAGGACACAGTGTATAAAAGTGACGTACAGATATAATTGCCAAGAACTGAATTGCCCCAGTAGAGAAGAGTCTCCATAGGAAAAAAAGAGTCCTTGCACATCCAGAAGGAGAAAATGCAGAAGAAAAAGGGGAGACCCTCAGCCAGAAATGAATCCAAAACAAAAACCAGAACAAAAAAGAGGGGGTTGGAGAGAGGGAGTAAATACTGTAATAGTGAAGAGAAGGACATCTACTGTCATGGTAAGATTTTATACAACTGTACCATGTCATTTTATATCACTGTTTCGGTATTCTTTACTATAAGGAGAGTAAATAAAGCTAAAAAAAAACAGAATTGGAGGTGGAAACCTGAGAAGAGCCCTCAACAAACCCATACAATATGGCTCTAGCAAAACGTAATCTGGCCCTAGAAACCATATCCATCTTATAGTGCTTAGTAAAGGTATGCACTGAAGACCAAGTAGCAGCTTCAAGGATGGAACTGGTGTCCAACCCCTTGAAGAAATAGTGGAATGACCTCTAACAGAAATAGACAAAGATTTGTCATGAAAAGTATCTTTCCAGGAGGAGATGGTTTGCTTAGAAACAGCCAGACCCAATGTCTTGGGATGAAAGGAAACAAAAAGCTTATTAGACTTACGAACGGCCTTAGTTTTATCCAAATAGTACCTGAGCTGTACAAATCCAAGGTATGCAAGACCATCTCACTAGCTGACTGAGGAGAAGGGAAAAAAGAAGGGAGTTGTAATGACTGATTCAAGGACAACTCGTTTACTACCTTGAGCATTAAAGCAGGATTAGTATGAGGGACACCCTGTATCTGTGAAACAACAAAAAAGGAGGAATGGTCATAAGGGCCTGGAGCTCAGAAGCCCTCTTGAGCAGAAATAAGAGCCAACAACAAGACAGTCTTCAAGGTAAAATGTTGCAAAGAAACAGAATCTGCAGGCTCAAGAGGATCCTGAGTCATTTTTACAAAGCAAAATTAAGGTCCCAAGGAGAGGGAACAGTTTTCTTGGAGGCCTAAGATGCAGGACGCCTTTAAAAAAATTGCTTAACCTCAAAACGAAAAGCCAAGGGAGGATTCAAGGGCAGACAGGCAGAAATGGCTGACACAGAAGAATAGGCTAAGCCAGACTGGATCAACTCACACAAATAGGAGGGGACCAAAGAGACCCTCACTGAAAAAGTGTCTTAGTTACGAGCATAGCACCAGACAGAAAATCTTTTCCATTTGGGCAGAGAAGATTTTCTGGTTGAAGTTTTCCTTGCTTCCTGTAAAACCCTGAGCATGTCCTCAGGAAAGAGGTGCCTGAAAGGGATCAAAAACTTATAGCCTACAGTGTCAGTTGAATGAGGATGGATGAGAGACCCTTTGTCCTGTGTGAGGAGTTTCAACTGGTGATGTAACTTGTGGTTATTGTCCTTGGACAGATGCACCAAGGGGGAACCAGTGCTATCTTAACCAAAATGAAATCACTAGCTAGATATTTGTGGAGTCCAGGTGAAATATCTGCAGTACTTTTGGAGGTAGAGAAAGAGAAGGGAAAGCATAAAGAAACATCCCCTTACATGGAAAGGAAAGTGCATCCAGCTTCCATACCAGATGACATGACACTGAAACAGAAGAGAGGGAGCTGCCTATTCAGTTGTGAGGCAAAAATATCTACCTGAGGAATACCCTACCAATGGACAATGTCCAGACACACATCTCTGTGAAGCATCCATTTGTGAGCCTGTGTTTTGGAGCTGCTCAAAGAGTCTGCCACTAGATTGTGCTCTGAAGGAATGTGTACTGCCTGAAGGACTAACTGATAACTGAAAGCCACCTCCAAAAGCCTGAAGAGTCATTGCACAGAGGAGGTAAGATTTTGTCTCCCTGCTTATTGGCATACCGCATAACTGTAGTGTTGTCTCTGTACATCTTCAAGGGGCTAGGAGAAAACATGGGTGAAAAACTTGAAGTGCCAGAATCAGAGCTCTCATCTCTTTGATGTTGATGTGATCTGATTAGTGATGGGTGGGCCAGAGACCCTAAACTTAAAGGTGACCACATGAACCCCCCCCCCCCAATGTTTGAGGCATTGGTAAACAATTCTTGAGAAGGTACTGGAGGCTGAAAGGGCAAGTGTGGGTTGAGAGCAAACTGTTGAATTCACCACTCAAATTCCTTTTTTAGACAATGAAGGAGAGGTACACTGAAATCTAGAGGATGGAAATGCTGCAGCCAAATTGACTTGAGGTACCACTGAAGCTTCCACATATGCAGTCTGGCTAGAGGGAGCTTTGGAATAGAAGAGGCCATGAATTCCAAGGCCCAAAGAACTCTCTGGCTAGAATGTCAGTCAGAGGAAGAAAAGACTGAAAAAGGGCTGTCAATGACAAAACTTTTGAAGGTGTAAGAGGGCAGCATTAGCACTGTCTGAATCCTGCATCCCAGATACACATGACCCTGACAGAGAGTCAGGACAGACTTTTGGAAGTTGATAGTGAACCCCACACTGAAGAAAAGAAATAGTGAACTCCAGATCCTGTAATAGGTGACTGGGAGAAGGTGCCTGAAGCAACAGGTTGTCTACATATTGAAAAATCTGAATAACTTGGGGCCTACAGAAAGCAATCACAGGAGCTAGGCATTTTATGAATACCCTTGGGTTACCCCGGAGGCCAAAGGGCAAAGCAGAGAGCTGAAAATGAGAGGAAGAAACAAAGAAACATCAAAACTTTGTGAAAATTGAGTGAATAGGGATATGAAGGTAAACATCCTTCAGATCCAAAGACACCAGAAAAGCCTGGGGTAGTAACAAAGGAAAGACGTTTTAGAGAGTAAGCATCTGAAAAGAGGGACATTGAGAAAGGTGTTGAGCAGGGAAAGATCCATAATAGGTCTGCAAGTGCCCTCCTTTTGAGGAACCAGGAACATCTTGGAATAAAAACAGTTTCCCACTTGGCAAGGGGGAACCTGCTGAATGGTTCTTTGGTTCACCAGGGACCCTAGAACCTCCGGGAAATGAGGAAGTTGCTCTAGAGGAAGTTGAGGAATCCCTGAAAAAGGAGGGAGAGACTTCCATACCACGAAGTAACCCTGACAGATGACAGAAAGAACCCAAGAGTCTGAAGTGATAAGTCAATTTGGAAGACAAAGGGAAAGCCAAAGGAACCTGGTCTAAGAGTGTGCTGGTGTGTGTGTGTGGGGGGCAAATTGTCAAAGAGAAGCAGGTTTCTTATCAGATAAAGGAGGCTTCTGGGTCATAGAAGTCTGATGAGTCTTAACAGAGGAGGCTCGCCTACCACCCTTTCTTCCCTTGGAGGCCTGGCGGGGCTGCTTGCAGTCAAAAACATATCTAAAAGGATAATTCCACTGGAGCTTAGGGATAGGAGAGACAAAAATATGTTCAAGGTTCTGCAGTGCTTTGCCTTTCTCTTGAGGAGACAAACAAGTCAGCAGCAGCAGTACCAAAATGATCTTTATTATCCAAAGGAGCATTCAACAACTTGGCCTTAATGCCCTCAGGCAAAGACTGGAGATGAAGACAAGAGTAATGCCTCATGACAGAACCAAAATCCGGAACCCTGGAAGAGGCATCAGCAGCATCATGGCCACACTTAATAAAGTAGTGAGCCACTTGTGAAGTAGAACCTAAAATAGATGAGGCATAAGATTTGCTTCAGAATTAGGGAGATCAGAAATAACTTGACAAGCCTGAGCAATCAAGGCCAAAGCATATCTGGTCATGTGGGTCAGATAATTAATATCCCTAAAGGTCATAGCAGAAGCAGTGTAAAACTTCTTACCATTCCTCTCCATTGGCCTACTATCTTATCAGAAGGCAAAAGTTTGTAAGAGGGCAAGAGTTTGAAAGGTCTTCAGAAGAGACTGACACCACAGTAGGATTACTAGATGGGCACTTAAATAAAAATTGATTTCTTAGGTGCAGGAGGCTGAGAATCAGGAGACTTGGAAGCAGCAATAAAAGTGTCTAACAAGGCAGTCAACACAGGAGGAACTGCAGAGGGTTTAGGAGTATCCACCTGAGGCAACTCATAATATCTTCCCTGAATATCAGACACCTGAGAAGAATCCTGCTTAAAGTATCGCTATTGTATCCCCAAAGGACAGTTCCTGAAAAGGAGACTCAGGGCTAATAGACTCCTCCTCATCAGAATTATAAGCCAAAGGTGAAAGCATCTGTAAAGAATAAGACAAGGACCCCTCATCAAACTTGGAATTGTTATCTGAGGATTCAAGTTCCCTAGGCCATTTAGAAGGGGTAGGAGTCCGAGGAGAAGCAAGCACCGAAACCTCCATGAGAAGGCTTCAGGGCCCTCAAGGTAGAAAACAAGCCTTGAGTAAACTCTTGCCATTCCATTTGAGGATCCTACGGGTGGACTGAAACATGCTTCATCTTTTGTCTTTTCTTGGAAGGGATGTCAGCCCTAACAAATAACAGAGGTTCCTACCCTTGGAGAGATTCAGTAAAGAGGATCTAGAACTCCTCCCTGACCAATATCTGTGGAATCCCTCTAGGACCCTCTGAGATAATCAACCATTGTTCCTCTTTGATGTCCAGAGCAGATGTCTGCAAAGCCTCAGAGGACATGTAAAAAAAAGGATCCATGCTGGCCTCTGATGGGTTTGAGGCAGAGGAATCCAATGTAGATGCCGAATGGCCTACAGAGCTATTACCCGCTTCTAGAAGGACATCCGGTAGAGGCTGGACAGTTAAAGAATTTAGCTGACACTTCTTGGCCTTCTCCTTACCTAGCGGGAGTATCTCGGAGTTAATGGATTCTGCCATGCTACCCTGGGCTACCTGTTTAAGCTGTGGGTTTCAAGATAAATGATCAGGGAAGACAAGAAGACAAATGGCTTATGAGTGTTTTAGGCACAAATGCCTTACAGATAATACAAGAGGTATAGTCGTGGAAGCAGCCAAATAAAAGAGACACTGTTCGTGATGATCCTTATGGGGAATCTGCCTCCCACACTGACATTTTCCATTCTTGGATGACATGAACTCTAGGTAAGTAAGATAGAATACAATACCAAACAAAACAAAAGTCTGTATGTCACTTTTATGCCCTATGTTCTGTGCAGGAAACATATATGTGATGTATGGAGCATACAAGATCAGGTAGAAATATCCATCCACTGAGCTCCTCTGTGATCGATATTGAAAAGCCACCCTTAGTGGCAACTGTCTTCAACCTAGCATTATGGACAGTTGGACTACCCTTGTTTCTCCTGCCAATCTTGTTGATTTGGGTCTCTTGAGGCAGTGTAGCAATTGCCACATGAACACAGACAACCCTCTACTAATAACACACTCTAGTACAGAGTGCGAGAGATGTATTTACACCAAGAATCTAGAATCCATGCTGTCTGTCACTCAAAACAGTAACACAGAGTAGTTTGTCAACTTACCCACCACTACATATGCACATAGTACCACTACTCATACACATAGTACGCATCAAACATGTAAATCCACATACGGGGAAGTTCTCTTGACAAACTTATCGCTAACGCAGTCCCAATGACACACAGCAACACCAGTGTCTTACCCACCAAGGCCATAAGGCGTAATGCACAAAAATCAAGTTTTCTTGTCATTAGAGATTCCATAGTGAGACACACTGATGTCCCACTCATCAGTCTGGACAAAGAGAAAGTTACGGTCAGCTGCCGGTCCTGTGCCAGGATTTATCAAATCATCCATGCACTCAGGTCTGTCAGCAACAAATACTATTATGACTCTGTCATAGTTCAGGTTGGTGTGAATGACCTGAGATGTACCTCATGGGACTTTATGAAGAGAGACATGGTTGAGCTCTCTTGAGT
This sequence comes from Protopterus annectens, assembly GCF_019279795.1. NCBI lineage: Eukaryota > Metazoa > Chordata > Ceratodontiformes > Protopteridae > Protopterus > Protopterus annectens. The sequence continues at coordinate 196,899,893 of NC_056734.1, forward strand.
ATGTGTTCCAGGCAGGTATGTCCCTAACCTTGAGTACCATACTACCCTCACCTAGAATGATGCCACAGTGTAAACAAAAAATCATTAGTTTCAATAATTGGTTCAGTTTTTGGTGTCATTCAAAGGGGATCCAGTTCCTGTCAGCCTAAGAATCCATGGTCGACAAGCCTTGCTGCTTTGTCAAAGATGGTTTGCACCTGGCACCTCTAGGCATTCAGCTGCTGGCAAAGGCTGTTGCCTCCCTCATAGTGGCTTTTTAGGCAAGTCTACTTCACGTTGTCGTAAGCTGACAATATCGAGTCTGATATTGTCTGCACGACAATATCGAAAGTGAAGAACATCGTGCAAGTAAACAGAAATCTCCATAAGGGGAGATTTCCATTTACTTCAATGTAGTGCGGTCTTGGAGTTGGTATATTTAAGTAGGGGGGGTTGCAGTGGGGCTTGCCCCCTGCCTACGCCATTTAGTTTTTTTTTAATTTTTTTTTTTTTTACGTTATTTGTTTTACTTAATCGATCAATAAAGTTCGACCTTTATTGATTCAATTAAGTAAACTTTCGATAACGTGATATAGACGCTTTTAGGCAAGGTTTCGAAAACAACATTACTGATGTAAAATTAACCAAGCGGAACAAAATAAGGGTCATGCTAGGAGAGTAAACCAAAAACTGCACTCCCTGGAAACACTTCTATCACTAGAAGATGTAGATGCTTGTGCAGTCACAGAAACCTTGTTCAAGGCCGCAGAGAGTACCCCTGCCTTGCAGGGCTACAATGTTTGCTGCGATTGTAGATGTGAAAACCAAAGGAGGCTGTGATTCAATCCATATTAGAGATAAATTTACCTCCCGTCTAGTTAGACTGGACAACTCTATGGAGTTACTCCATGTCCAGGTTACGGTGGGTAAGACCCTCATTCAAGTCATAGTCAGTTATAGGTCCCCCTCTTTGGGTCACGACACCCATGAAGCCTACTTGTGCAAACTGGAGACAATCCAAATTTTACGAAACGCACTGGTTATGGGTGATTTCAGTTATCCCACCATCAACTAGGAAACCTATACTAGCCCTAACTTGCTAGCACACAAGTTCTTGACTTTAATTCAAATGCCCTGGAACAAATTGTCCATACTCCGATGAGAGGAACAAACATTCTAGATCTGGTCCTTACCAACATGTCAGATAGGTGTACTGCTGCAACTGTTGGATCCTCATTAGTTAAAACTGACCACAAATCAGCCTCCTTTGAGCTGGCACTAACACCAGAACTCAAAAAGGGTGAAATCAAACTAAAAAACTTCACCAAGGCAACCTATACCCTCCTAAGTGAAGGTATAAATGCATTCCAAGCCCCACCCCAAGCTGGAAGTGGTAACTATGCTGAAGCTTACAATAAAGCCCTGTACAGCCACTTGGATAAATGTATAAACTTGGCTGTACCCGAAAGAATCAAACCCAGAGCCCCAAGCAAAAACAAGCTGCCATGGAGGACATCCAGTATCAATAAACTCAGAAAGTTGCTGTCCAGGAAAACAAAGGCAAGGCCCCAACAATGGAAAAGCGCCCTCCTCTGCCTCAACAGGCAAGTGAGACAACTTGTCAAATCCTCCAAGGGCTCCTTTGAGAGAAACTTAGCATGTATAGGCAAGGATAACCAATAAGGCCTTTTACGGCTACATATGTAACCTAAAGGGTAGGACCCAGTCATGTGCAGAACTAGTGGCCAATGGTATCACACATACTGACCCCACAGAGATAGCAAACCTACTAGTGGATAGGTTTAGTGAAAATCTCACTCCCTTATCCCCTCCTGAATTAAAAAAACCTTTCCCCAACCCCCCCCCCCCACATATCTGAAGAGCAGATCTTCAAAGCCCTGTCCAAGGAAAAAAACACAGTCTCTATGGGACCAGACGACATCCCAGGCTGTCTTTTAAATAAGCTAAAACATGAAAGAGAATCACCACTAAGTATCCTTTTCAATCATAGCCTAACCACCGACTTTTTTACTGCGGAATGGAGAACAGCTACAGTTATTCCCATCCACAAAGGTGGCCTCGCAAAAAACTCAGGGAATTACAAACCCATAATCCTGACCAGCTTCATCTGTAAGGCCATGGAACATATCATTATGGACCTCATAAATAAAGACATAGGTGACCTCCAAACCCTGGATCCTACCCAGTTTGGCTTTGTGAAGGGCAGAGCCTGCCTGTTAAATCTGGTGGATTTTTTTGAAAATGTGACCAAGGCCATTAATGAGGGCAGATTTGTACACACAGCCTTGACTTGGCAAAGGCTTTCAACACAATCCCACATTCAGGCATTACTGATAAACTTGACAAACTGAATGTAAACCCCATCATTGTAAGATGGGTTACCAACTGGCTTGCAAACCAGACACAAACTATGAAAGTGGGTTACTCCACATCAACCAGCAGACCTGTTACCAGCAGGGTGCCACAGGGGTTAGTGCTGCACTCCCTACTGTTTGGTATATACTTCTCAGAAGTTCAGGTCAAAACTAAAGGGTTGTGGCTGACCAAGTTTGCAGAGGACTGTAGGTGCAGTCATCGACTCCCCAGATGATGTCAGTATACTCTAGGAGGGTCTCACACAGACCAACAACTGGTGTATTAGTCATGGTCTCAAATTGAATGCAAAGAAATGCGTCATCATTCACTTCAGCACAAACAATGTCCCTTCACACTCTCAAATCAACAACAATACCCTAAGTACCCATGAAGTGGTAAGGGACTAAAGAATGCATGCTTACTCTGATTCTCAGGCGCCCTTACTCTGACCTCTTCTTTCCATTGACTAAGAAGTTCTGAATTGCAACTCTGCATGTCACTGTAGTAATGCCTTTATTGTTCACCAGAGTGAGGCATGCCTTTGGCATCTGTAACTACCCTGGTGAGATAGTGCAAGGCATACATCTTTTACTGGGAAAACCTTACAGGAGTCCCCAAGCAGAAATTGGGAAGATTTTTGCCTCCTTTGAGCAACACTGGGGTGCTCTGTAAAAAACACTACCATAGGAAGCCACGGCTGTATTGCAGGTCTCATATCATTAAGTCATGGCTGGCATCTTGTGGTCATGCCCGTTTTATGTTCTGAGAATTGCTGAGCAACACAGGCCAACTTAGTAGCCCTGTGTGTGTGACATGGCCTTTGCCATTCTAATTACGCAGTAAAGTGGAATGAAAGATGTGAGATATGGTAAAAATGATTATGTTGTGTACTATGCTGTTACACCATTTGAGAGGTATTGCTATTTAGCTTCTCCATAGTCTGCAAGCTTGTGACTGCAACACCCACTCATGCATAGTCAATAGACACAGCAGGTGCTCATGTGGGTGCACAACACTATGTAAACCTGTATGAGAGAGTCTTCCGGCAGGTGCAGCAAATGCACTAAATGATTCGGGAACATTCATGAGTGGAGGCCTCATTTGCATAATCTTCTCACTCAGAGGTCCAAATCTGCCTGATATATACACACCAGTGCCTGCTTTGAGGCTCGTTATGCTGTGGAAAAAGAAGTAGAGTACTGCTTGACACTGTCTATTTCTCTGTTAAGCTAACTGAGAGGGAGAAAAGCAGTACTGCTATCAGTACTTTACCTCTTCTTCCATAGCAGGATAAGCCCCTAAGCTGCTGTTGTTTATATCATGCAGATTTGAGCCACTGAGTGAAAATATTATGCAAATTAGGTCTTAAGATAAGTTCTACAGTTTTCATACAGTGCTTTTGCTATAGTGGTTAAATCAAGTATTCCTTGTGCTAATAGTGTGGGTAAATATTTTCAGTCACTGAAAGAGGAAGGAAGGTTTTGTGCAACAAATGAACAAATGAGAAAACTAAGAGGAGACACAGGAATGCTGTAAGGAAGCATTTAAAGGTACAAGGCTAACACAGGCTGGGATATGCCTGGATGCACAAGAACTGTGTACAGCAGTAAATTGTCAATGTGTTTTTGGCTGCTGGCCAGCATACAGATCCCTGTTGAACATAAAGGAGGATACTTAACCACTGTACTCATCAAGGTATCAACACACCTAATGCATTTCTTAAAACCTTGTATGCTGGACATTTCTACAATACATTCACTGTTTTGGAGACCGGCAAAATAAGTTAGATGCAGTTATATCGGTTAATATGCACAGCATGTCAGGCCATGGTGTCTTCTGGCAGTCAGTTTTTGCTACAGTTTCAAGTGACAGTTGTTTTGTGCGTGGGTAGCTGTGAATATTTAGATGTGAAGCAGTGTGAGTATACAACTGAGTGTTACTTGTGTGATTGTTATTGTTGCACTATATAGTTGTGGATAAACTGTGTGGGGGAAGTGGTATTGTTGGGGGGGCATTTGAAAGGGTTGGCCTCTGCCTGTGCAATATAGTAGAGTATAGAAGTATAGCAAACTGTTGCATGTATATATTAATATGACCAAGACCCAGGCTGGGTAGTATACTGCAGATAGTCTTATTTGAGAAGCACTCCTTACTGACAAATTCACACAAATTCACAAAAACACAATCTATTCTTTCTCCACTCAGCATGATGTCTGGGAAAGGAAAAATATGAAAAAGACAAGCACTCCCACATGTGCAAGTTATAATCTCTGTGTCCTGCTGTTCGTATTTTGCTATTTGTTTTGCATATGTCTGACGCACAGTGTACTGACAAAGATCAAGGCAGCAACTCCAAATTTATTTTTGGGCACACTGTGATTAAAATCATGAATTACTCTGAACATAGTCATACTTTAAAGAACATAGATGCTTTTTGGATACCAAACTTGTTTAAAAAATGTGTTTGTAAATATCTCCTCTTCTTTTTTTAACAGTTGTAGAAATAGAAGTCATAGGGCTAACATTTATCTGTTTATTTATTTGGTTATGTATTTTTGTGTTTTAGGGTCATAATTCACTTTCAGCTGCGGGATTCAGCTTTACAAGTGCAAACATCTCATTTCCACCCTCATTCTATGATGATCCTCCAAAAAATGTGCCAGAAGAAGGTGGAAGAACCCCCCTTCATATTGCTTGTGAGAGAGACAATGATTATATGGTAAGACTTCAGAAAACAGTTTATCAACACTGTTCTGTTTTCATGTTGCATTTTAAAACTTGTGTAACTTAGTCATATACTATTTACAGTTATTTCTGACTTGTAGGCTCATGCAGTTTACTGTTTCTGTGTTTCATTTTTGCTGGGAGGTTAACACCAAATTCTTTGAGGTCTATGAGGTACCATACAATGTAGGTAGTGTTTTTTTTATCAGGTTAACATCGTGGGAAAAGAGGTATATTTTCAGATGCAGCTTGGATATTATAATGCAAAAACATGGTTAGTCAGAATGAAAATACCACAACTGACAAAATCTTATCCAGTAACATTGTAGTAGGTTTGTGAATGGAATAGCCAATGCAAAACTGTCTGACCATAAATAAACATTGTTTGAATTAAATATCTGCTGGCACTGCTCTTCCTGTGTTGGGGTATTTGTCCTCACCACCCCAAATGTTTTTCATTATAATTACAAAGAGTTAGCAGCAGAGTTAGATAGCATAATTTTTTATTGCAAACTGTGGTGAATTCTACAAAATATAATAAGAAACATAATAGAGGCCATAGCAAGGTTAGAAAAACTCAAACCTAGAAATGCAAAACTTCAAGTCATGCTCCATTTTAATATGAATTCCTATTTTATATATTCTCTAAAGTAGATAATTAGGCATATTACAGAGTTTTGATGAAAATCCACTGCCAATCATTAGCGGGCCGGAGTTCCGTTGTGGCGACCCCTAACCGGGAAAAGCTGAAAGACTAGAAAGACTAGGAGTGGTAGAGTGGTGCAGTATGTAGCATTATCACCTCTCATCAAGAGTTTCTCTGGTCTGGTTCGTAGATGTGGCTCCCTGTGAGTGGAGACTGTGTGTCATGGATTTATAGATATTCCAAGGCTATTGAGTCTTATGACCATTAATGCATTTCCTGTAGGCACCCTCAGGCCACACCTCCTTTCTTCAGGAGATCCAGACCAGTCAATCCTAAAGAAAACTTGTGAAAGACACTGAGGCCCTATCCGAATGAGTTAGTGGTAGCTCAAGTGGAAGTAAAAGATCTCATGGGACTTATTGAAAAGAGTAGGGGTTGCTTTATTTATTTAAATTGCTCATTATTTATATATCATTGCATTCTTTATACATTCATGTTCATAACTTACTATTTTGCCATTTTCCCATAGTGTACACAGATAAAAAATATTTTCATTTTCATCATTTCAATAAAAAAGACACAAAAATCAGTTTTTCTAAGCCAACATAAACTATTTTTTAATTATTTATAACACATCCCTTATTCCGCAACCATCTTTTTGATTTCATCTACCATATCCTTAGCATCTGTATTTTTTAATATATAATAATCAGTTACACCTTCTTTTCTATAATCTCCAGATTGCTAAAACGATATTCTGTCCCATTTTGCAATTTCACATTTTTTTTCTAATATTTTGTTACATTTTAAATCATTCTCATTTATATTCCCTTTTAAAACCTCTCCTTAACTGTTCATTTTTTTACATTCTACAAACAATTATTTGTTGTTTCTTCCACATTACCCTTATCATATTTTTTCTTCCAGTACATTATGTTTCATATTACTTTTAACTGGTAACATATCCAACAAAAGTCTACACATGAAATCTCCTGTTTTATAATCATAAAATTCCTCAGATCATTTCCTTCTATTCTTTATAGCATTCCTTACATCTTATTTTAATTCCTTCTAAGGGTAAGGCATATAATATTCCCCCCATAATATTGGTGTACCACAATTTTTTGTTTTAATCAGTCTCAGTTTTCACCATCCATAATTGTATGTTATTCGCATAGTATTTTTCTTCCATCCTTTCTTGTTTACATACCACTTATTTTCCCTTTTTCATCTTTTTATAGATATTCATACCTTATAGATAATATTTCACCCATCATTTGCAACTAACTTTATTTCACCTTCTGTAATATCCAGAAAAAATGCATAGGCACTAAGTATTCTACATGTTTTTTTTTTAGATTCAAACCTCCTTCCCCTTTTTATTGTATAGAATCCCTCTTTTCACTGGATTCAGTCTTGCTTCCCAAAAGAAATAAAAAAAAATATTTTAACATCTGTTTCTCCATTTTAGCTGGAAACATGTACACCCCCTCCCAACATGGCAGTTTGCTTAATATGTATGTATTTAATATATACATGTTTTGTTAAATTATGTATTAAAACCTCATCATGATAACATTTTTTTTCTTCCAACAATATTTTCCATTGTTCTGTACATTTTCATACTCACCAAATCTCACTTATTTCCGTCCTAGTATAATATATTCCAGTTATTTTCTTAGTTTCACCAAACCCTTTGCTTTTTGTCTTATTTAAATGTAACCCAGCTTTCAGTAATAGTACCTCTCTTTTTATTTTTAGACACCATCACTAAACCATCTACATATGACAGACAGATTGGTATTATAACTTATTTTTCCATCTCTCAATTTGCTTCTAAAATTTTACACTTCCATGTTTGAATTATTGCATGCATTACTAGTACAAACAGGCATATACCTAATGAACATCCTTGTTTAACTCCTCTCCTAATTTTTATCTTTTTCTTCCATTCATCCATTTACCATAATTTTTACCTGTGACATTTCATGGCGTATTTTTATAACATTCAGTTTTTCTCCTATCTCATACGGCTCTAGAATCTTCCATATTGCTTCACAACTAACTTTGTCATATGCCTTCACCGCATCACATTTTACTAGTCTCACTTCCTTACTTACCTTCAAAATCACATCTGCTACTACTTTAATTATTATTATTAACATTTCCTTTACCTCTGCCCCTTGATTCCAATAAATAAATAAATATCTTGTATAACTTCACCTAAAACCATCTGCATCCTTTTTTGTATTCTATAATCTGTATTTCCCAGTGGCATTGTCTCCAATTTTTTATATCTTTTATTAAATCTTTTTTCCCTATAAACTTAATTACTTCACCAAAAAGCCCTCCGTTTGTTATTGCTTTCTCTGTGCATTCATTTAATATTTTACAGAATATTAAGTTCTCAGTTTCATTCATCTGTTTATAATATTCATAATCTAATTCTAATATTCCTGGTACTATTTCTTCCTTCCTTCCTTCCTTTCTTTCTTTTTTATTTCTTTCAATTTGTGTATTGTAATTTCCTTTTCTAGAAAATCCTTAACATTTTCAGATATTTTACAGTCCATATTTCTTCTTATACTATTTCGTTTTCATACATTCTACACACACACACACACACACTTTTTCACTATCGCTTTCTGCCTATATCTAATATTTCTTTCTTCACCAGACATTGCATCCATTCTTCCTTCTGTCATACTACGCCTTTTCAAAAAAAAAAAAATGGTGAAACTTCTTTTCCTTTTAGAAAAGATATTTATCTAAACAACAAGTTTTTAACTTTTTTCTCTATTTTTATACAGCTTAGGTTCATAGGTAAGTACTAGGCTATTGGCCCTAGGGCCTATATAAGCCTAGCCAAATGGTACCCTGGCTTTTACTACCCAAGAAAATTATTTTCCTGTGCCCCTGTCAAGCAAAGGGGCATTGTACTCTAATGGGTCTAATGAGTGATGAGTAGAGGGGAACAATAACCTCTTTTTTCCTGGATGAGAAACCTTTTTTGATGAGGTGTGCCACATAGAAGGATTTCCTGACTACTGTGGCAATGCAATTATCAAAGGAGAGACTACTGTCTACCTGTGTCCCAAGGTCTCTTATCACACTCATTCCATTCTCATCCCCAGTTATCACCTGTAAATAAATATTAAAAGTGCTTCCCAGTGCTAAAATTAACAGCTCTATACATCTAGATAACATATCAGTCCATTTCCTGGTCAGTATGAAATATGCCCATGTCAGACATCAAACTGTTCAACCACAGCCTTGCCAAATGCACGCATACCAAAAGCATGGAGAACAGCTGTAGTAGTTCCATCCACAAGGGGTGCCCCATCATTGATCCAGACAGCTGCAGGCCTATCAGCTTTACCAGTATCATTTACAAGCCAAAAGAAAGCATAGTTATGGATCAACAAGGATATAGTGAAGCTGCATTCCCTAGTCTCTGACCAATTTGGTTTTGGAAATTAGGTGTATGTAAGAGTGGGACTGCAGTGCCTAGGCTTCAAAATGTGTGATGTGCTCTATTGCTTTGTAGCAAATTATGAACCTATGACTTTTTTTTTTTGTCACCAGCCCTGATGTTTTACAGTTGAGTATATTCAAACCCATGCAACCCTACAATAATGAGTTATAGACCCATATTAATTATGACAATAGGCACATAACCACCATTTTTGCTGCATCTCTGCATAACATGACTGACTCCATGAAAATATGCAGTCAAAATGCATGCTACAATTCTTACATATAATGTTATTAAATAGAAAAATATATATCAGCAGTATCCACCAACTTGGCATTTACTGCCAAGCTACCTGTAATTTAGGCACAGCCAGTCCAAGCAATGGGTTAAGTTGTGTTACGTTAAGTATGGATCCATCAAGCCATCGTTGTGGAGCCACTGGCAGTTAATGGCAGCTCTATGTGGACACTGGAATGTACCCACACAAATGAATCTCATCTAACAGCATCCCTTGTTAAAATGAAGGTGTGAGAAATAGGAATGAAATCTGAATAAGGTAGATAAGAAATGTTTAAAGGGAATAACACAGAATACTAACTCTGGGTCCCTCTAACCTGCAAAAGTTATCAAACTAGGTGCTGAAAAGGAATTTACTGTTCCTCCCACACTTTTTTCAGGTTTTTGTCTTCTGCAGCAGACAGCAGTTAGGCGAAGTGTAGACCATCATACTCTTGTGAAGCAGAAGGCATGACTGAAACAATAAAATATCAACCAATCCTCATCATGGAGGCATGTAAGGAGGCCTATAAAGAAAGACATAGAAATATCTTCTGCAGGATATGAAAACAATTTATGTGGCTGCAGTTTTAGCTGATGTAGAAATTTCAAGTTACACTAACCTTTAGGTGTCTTCCTGCAACTTTATCGGCCTGCTCTAGGATCACAGCTGTTACACTGTACCCAGTACTTCTCGGTCTAAAAATCTTACAGTTTCACTCTATTTTGAGACAAAGACTACTACCTAACTGTACCACTTAGGGCTGTTGTACTCCATTGGTATCAACTTTCTTTCTGTTTCTTTTATTATGTCACCACATTGTTCCATTTCTTTTCCGTGTCTTTTTATGATTTTGTGATGCAATCTGTTCCTTTGCTTCACCTTTTTTCTACAATGAAACTATTTTGTGGTATTTTTCTGTGTTAAAACTCTATCAGTCTGTCCAGTTTTCATAACGTACTCTCATTGTCATATGCTGTTCCATTAAAATCTTAACCTGTTTTAGCAATTTCCCCAGTCAATTTTTTTATCCCCTTCCTTTCATTTATTGCTTCTCTATCATCTTGTATTGTAGCCCATACTGCTTTATGATATGAAATCTCAGCCTTTTCTACCACACCTGTTATTTCTTTCACATCTTTTGAATAAACCACAGTCTATTTCAGTTCTCAAAGTCCCCCTTTTATATGTCCATGTCTTGTAACTTATTGTATTACTTTAATATCTTGTGTTATTCTTCCCCATACTTTTTCAAATTGCAGTTAAGATTTACCACCTTAATAATTGAAATATTGAATAGAACGAAAGTTCTTCAAACATCTTTTTCATCTCTGTCTTATTGGTGCATGTATAAATTATAATTATCCTACACAACTTTCCCTTTTATTTTATCACATACCACTAGACTCTTAGGTACTTGTACTGTCACAGTCATTATTTTCTCTTCACTTTAAAGAAAAAAATCCTATTTCTGAATACGTATCACTCTTCACTGATCATATAATCTTTTTACCCCTTACTGCCTCAATTATTTTCCTTTTTACTTCTTTCAAGCATCTCATAGATAAAAAACATAACATCCATACTTAATTTTACACCATTCATTGACTTCTACACCACTGATATTGTTTTGGATGCTCTTTACATTTAGTGCCAACATTCCTGTTATCCCTTTCTTTTTGTGTCTTTACAGTTTTTTTATTTTTATTTTCCTTTTTTGTACCTTACCCCAATTGCTTTAATGGTTTCTACTTGTTTTTTCTTCTCCTGTCTCTAAATCTCTCTCGTCCCCTTCTTCACTTCTTAGTGCTATATATATGTTTTTATACAGCACTTTAATACTTTCTGTTTGTAAAATATTTCCTCATTCCCTTCACCCTTCTTCATACTAGGTACACTTTCTTCTTCAGTTAGCCCCCATAACACTTTCTCCACTATCTTCAGTGATATTACCTTCAGATTGTCTTTCTTCTGAAATATTGTCTTCTTTTTCTTCTAACATTTACTTTTATAGTAAAATATAGTCAAACCAAAATGTACAAATTCTTTGCATTTTATACACTTAAGCCTGCATTTTTTGTGGTGTGTACTCTTTCCCCACGTTGACCACATCTTCTTTTATTAGAGTCTTTCACCAAATGCTATTCATCCCACAAATAAAATGCTTTACATTAACCCCAATACATCACTGTTCCCCATATCCCATTCACAGTTATGACATTTGAAATATGCTGTATTTGTCCTTCATGTACATCCCATGTCACCAATACCTCCCACCCCCTGTCCAAACATTTCTTTCATCATACATGTTTTAATCTCATGCACTCTGTTAGAAACAGACAGAAAAAAGTCAAGTTCTTCTATGGCAGATGTTCATAATGGCACATCTATTTTCTTCCTTAACTGCAGTCCCAAGTTATGAAAAGTATACTCAGTCCATGGTGCAAATGAGCTCTTTCTCTACTTCATCCATACGTTTTTCAAGTAAAATAAAAGGTTCAAAAGTAACTTCACAAAAGTCTTCTATTCCAAAGTGTATTAATTCTCTTATGTTCTGTACATTAAACCGTAAAGGTAAAGTAATACTGTCTGTAACGGCATACCTGTTAATAATGTCACTGTTCTTTGTTTTGATTTTTACCTCTATTCTTCTCTTCTGGTTTTGTTGTCCTTGTTGCAATCCTTGTGTTTTTTTCAGATTCAGTCACATCAGCTTTATTTCCTTTGTTTAACATTTCTGCATATGCAAACATTTGTTTACTGCTCACAACAACATCCTATTGCAGGAGCATACTTTTAAATCAGCTACTTCATGAACCAAGCAGACTCCCAAACTGCTATCAGAACTTCTGGTAATCCATCTCCTTTTCCTGATTAATCTGGCAGCACCTCCTCTGTTACCTGTCCCAGCATGCCATCCAATATAGTACTCCAACTTTCTTCCTAATCAGCATTTGGCTTATCTTGATCCATCATCTCGAGCAGCACAGGAGTTTTCAGACCTCCTTTCTCAAACTTTTTAAAAATAATCTCTTCTATTACTGAGTCTTTGTGATATTTCAGTTCTTTGCAGCATTCCACTTTACTCATTTATCCTTTCCTCCTTCATCTAGGCAATTTCCAAAAATTAGTAACAGACCTCTGGTGTCATCTACTGCTCAGAAAGAGTAGGGGTGCTTTATTAACATTTACATAAATTTTATACCACACACACACACACATATATATATATATATATATATATATATATATATATATATATATATATGGGTCTACTTGAAAACACCGACACGCAAAACACTGATGACGAGAACACAGAGACCGGAAGATTGACAACTGAGATGACCGACAGTTTAAAACCTGATGCTGAGAACACTGACATGTTCAGGTAAGTGTGCGATAGTGACAGACTTTAGGGTTAGGGGCGGGTTAAGCGAGTTAGGGTTAGGGTGTGGGTAAGGTAAGTGTGCGATAGTGACAGACGTTAGGGTTAGGGGCGGGTTAAGTGAGTTAGAGTTAGGGCGCAGGTTAGGTAAGTGTGCGATAGTGACGGACCTTAGGGTTAGGGTTTGGGTTAAGGTTAGTGCATAGACAGTTGTGTATGTAAGGTTTAATATACGTTTGTAAGTTTTTTGTTATGCTTGTGTTGTGTGTGTGTTTTTCGGAAAAGGTATTTGTTTTGTTTTGTTGATTGTCGGGATTGTGGTTTGTCGGGCATGTGAAGTTTTGTGCTTTTAAACTGTCGGTTATCTCAGTTGTTGGTCTTCTGGTCTCGGTGTTCTTGTCATTGGTGTCTTGCGTGTTGGTGTTTTAAAGTAGACCCATATATATATATATATATATATAAATATATATATATATATATATATATATATATATAAATATATATATATATATAAATATATATTATACACATATATATATATATATATATATAAATATATATATATATATAAAAAAATATATATATAAATATATATATATATATATAAATATATATATATATATATATATATATATATATAAATATATATATATATATATACTTTAAATCATTTATGTATGTACTCATTTTTACATTCATAATTAAAATTATTTGCAGGTTATCAACATAAAAGAACATAGATGGTTCTGTTTATTTTATTCTTTTTTGTTTTATATTTACCCTGTATCGCCCACCCTTTCTTCCGTAACAATCCACTTATTTCAGCTAATTCATCATCCTCTTCCATTTTCTAATTATATAACAAATACACACATCTTTTTTCAACAGCACTCATATTGTCAAAAACAATACTTTATCCCATTTATCAATATCACATTTGTTTACTTTATTATGCTTGACATATAATATAATATTCATATTTACATATTTAAATCCTTCCCATCTATATTAATTTTAAAACTTTTTCCAAAATTATTAATTCTTTTTGCAGTCCAAAAACACTGTTTTGTTGTTTCTTCATCTCTGCAGTCATACTATTTTCTTTCCTCGATCACCTTATATTTTATATATCCTTTCACTTGTAACTTGACTAATAAAATTCTCTGCAAAAAAATCCTCTGCTTCATAACAATTTCAAACCTTTTTCATCTATCTTTTCTTGCCTTTTTTCATCTTATTTAATTCCTTCCAATGTATCCCAAAAACGTCATATTATACCATTCTTTTATGTTCCCATCAACCTCACTTACTGTTAACTTCCATAATTTCATTTTATTGTTATATTCTTTTTCTTCCCCGTATCCTTTTTTCAGTTCTTTTCCTTGTTTTTTTTCTTCCTATACATTTTTATATTTTTCATGTAGTTGTCTAGCATTTCTTTTTGTCTTTCTTTTACCTTTCTCATTACCCAAAATAAATGCATATATACTAAGTATATCACTAGATTTTTTTTAAATTCAAAACACCTAGTTCTTTTTAACTATAAATTATCTCTTTTTTCACCGGGTTCAGCCTTGAGTCCAAAATGGATCTAAGACAGCTCTAATAACTCTTTTTCCATTTGAGTGGTAACATATATATACAGTGGATATAAAAAAAGTGTACACACCCCTGTTAAAATGCCAGGTTTTTGTGCTATAAAAAAAATGAGACCACAATAATTCATTTCAAAATTTTCCCAACTTTAATGCGACCTATTCAATTGAAAAACAAACAAATCTGTTAGGGGAAAAATATAAAAATTAAAAAATGTACATTTAGTTTTTTTACATTTGTAAAACAAGCCTGTGGATTACATTAATATTTACAATGACCTAGAATTATCTACAAAATTCTGTCTAGCTAGGCTGGCAGCCCTCACATATCTGCCCCCCCCACCCCCACCCCAAGTACTCAAGCTAGTTTTTCAAGTGATCATTGAGAAGCGTTGCTTGAGAAGGTTAGGCCTGTCTAAGTATTCCTTACCCCATTCCCTGTCTTGAGAGCCCATCTGCATTGGCATTGCTAATCGCACTGCGGTGCTGCACTAACATATCATATGCTTGCAACCCTAGGCTCCATTTTAGCAACTTGGCATTTTGCTGTAACCATGTTATTAGATTGTGATCTGTAACTACAGTGAATTTACTTCCATACAGATAAGGCTGAAGTTTCTGCAGTGCCCACACTATGGCTAGACATTCATTTTCTACAGCTGCATAGCATTCCTCCCTGGGTTGGAGCCTGTGACTGAGATAAACCACTGGGTGCTCTTCTCCTTGTGAAGAAATCTGGCTAAGTACAGCCCCCACCCCATGGTTTAAAGCATCCACCTGCACAACAAATTCTTTGTTGTAATCTGGACTGGCTAACACAGGGGGTCCTACCAAAGCTTCATTAAGCTTCTGGAATGCCTGCTCACGTGCTGTGGTCCACACTACCATATCTGTCCTGTTTTTCCTTGTCAGGTCTGTGAGCAGCTATAGTACTATAACTGGGGACAAACTTTCTGTAGTGCCCTGCTGTCCCTAAGAATGCCCTCACCTGCTTTTTGGTAACAGGTCTAGGCCATGCCTGAATGGCTTCCACTTTGGCAGGTTCTATCCTATTCTTACCACTCCCCACTCTGTGTCCCAGGTAGGAGACCTCTGCCATACTCACCTGACATTTGCTGGGCTTAATGGTCAACCCTGCCTCCTGTAGTCTTCCCAGCACCTCCCTGACATGCTGAAGGTGCTCTTGCCAGGAATGGCTGTAGATGGCAATATCATCTAGGTAAGCAAGGGCAAACCATCTTGCTCTTGCTAGGATATGATGTACCAGCCTCTGGAAAGTCACTGGGGCATTTTTCATCTTAAAGGGCATCTATGTGAACTCATACAAGCCAAAAGGAGTCACAAAGGCTGACATCTCTCTAGCACTAGGCGTCAAGGGCACTTGCCAGTAACCCTTGGTAAGATCAGTGATGGTAAGATACTTAGCCCCACCCAGCTGCTCTAGGGCTTCATCTGTCCGAGGCATGGGTAAGCATCTGACTCGGCGTGACTATTTTATTTCCTGTAGTCCACACAGAACCTGGTGCTGCCATCCTTCTTTGGCACCAGCACCACTGGGGAGCCCCAGGGACTGTTGGACTCTTGAATTACCCCTAGTTCCAACGTTTCCTGTATCTCCTCCCTCAGATTCTGTTTGACTCTCTCAGGCACCCTGTAAGGGGCCTGCCTAATAGGCTTTTGGGGTCCTGTATCCACGTGGTGTTGCACCAGGTAGGTGCACCCTGGTTTCCCAGTGAACATATCCCCAAACTCCTGTAACACTGCTCAGATTTCTCGAACCTGGGTAGGAGATAGACGCTGGGACATTGCTACCCCTTCCACTGCGGTGTCAGTCCCAGCCTCACTGAGGAGATTGGTCACCAGATTTCCCTCAGACTCCTCCTGCAATCCACTGTAAATACTCGGCACAAGGGCCACCCTATCATGGTAAATGTTCATCATATTAACATGGTACAATTTGTGCCCCTACGTCCTACCTAGCAGTTATACCATGTAGTTAACACCATTGACCTTCCTTACCACCTTTTAGGGTCCTTCACCAAGCTGCTTGCAGCTTGTTGTATCTGATAGGAATGAGAACAATTACCTGCTGCCCTATAGCATACTCTCTAGCTCGAGCATTCCTGCCATACCAGACCTTTTTCTGTTGTTGGGCTTCTGCTGAACCTTGTCCTGAGGTTTAGGACATATGCCACAACAGACTCCTTGTGAGATTCACACTCACCTTCCAACTCATCATGAATTAAATCTTGAGGCCCCCTCACCCTGTGCCCATACAACAACTTGAAGGGTGAAAAACCTGTGAATTCCTGGGGAACCTGTCTGTAAGCAAACAACAGATGGGTCAGATATTTGTCCCACTCCCTCTTGAACTGGTCTGCAAATGCTCGTAGCATGGACTTGATTGTAGAGTTTAACCTCTCAACAAGACCATTAGTCTGGGGATGATAGGGGTGGTCTTTAGGTGCTTCACCACACAGTACTTCCACAGACAAGCCATTAGGTCTGACATGAAATTGGCATCTCTGTCAGTCAGTATTTCTTTGGGAAAACCTGCCCTGCTGATAATCTCTAACAAAGTATTTGCCACCTTTTCCAACTCAATGGAGGACAAAGCCACAGCCTCAGGGTATCTTATAGCATAATCTACTACCACTAGGATATACTTTTTCCCTGTGGACCTTGGGGTATTCAGATGCCCCGCAATATCCATAGCTACCCTCTGAAATGACTCCTCAGTCACAGGCAAAGGCATCAAAGGAGCTCTCACCTTGTCTCCTGCCTTGCATACCATTTGGTACTGCTCACAGGTCCTGCAGTACCCTGTTAAATCTCTGGAAATTCCAGGACAATATAAGTTCTGCATAATATGTCTCTTTGTATGTTTTATGCCCATATGACCTGCTAAGGGAATATCGTGAGCTATGGCTAGAAGCACCTGACGGTTGGCTCTAGGCACTACCAACTGGTGTATTCTCTCACCTTCTAGCCCTCCCTCAGGGGTCCACTCTCTATACAGTAAGCTTTGTCCCATTATACAGATTCCCCCTTCCCTTGAGAATCAGGTGCCTCACTAGCTACCTGCCTCAGGCCTTGTAATGTAGGGTTTGAGAGCTGAGCCTGTCTCAACTCTCTGTTTGTAATCCTTCCCAGCTCCCCTTCCACAGGAAGTTTGGCATCCTCTGACAGCGGTGCCTCAATGTCAGCCTGGGTACAGCTACTCACCTGTGCCCTTGCAATCACTCTGTTCAAGGGACCATCAGTACCAACAAGTGGCTGTGGCTCACCTTCAGTCTCACTGCCACAGGATAGCTCCCTCCATGAAGTAATCACCTCACCAGTCCTGGCTGAAAGTGTGCAGTCTGTCTGGGTCTCCCCCAGGCTACCAGACCCACATGCTTGTCTCCAAGCCTGACTGCATGTAACTGCATGTGCACATGGTCCTGCATTATCAAAATCCTTCCCTATCAGGACATCTGCAGGATGGTAGTTTGGTACACTTGTTGTCTCAGGACAACCTACTGTTGACATTTTGTCCTTCCCACTTACTGGCTCCCTCACCTTTTGTTCCTCACCTTGCCCCCATGGACATCTGTATGCCACATGGCCACACTGGTTGCATTCAAAACATAGGTCCTGGATGTGTACCTGGACTAGTGGCTTCCCCTGCTACTGGCAGATTCTGTTGGGGCAGTCCCATGCCCACCATGGGTTACTTTAGACCCATGAGCAGCACTAGGTGTCCCTTTCCTGTGCAGTGATTCCTTGCTTGCTAGGTATAGGTCTCCCTTCTTCCCCAACTCATTTTAAGTAACACATTGTCTGTCAGCTAACCAGATCCTCATGTCCTCAGGCAAAGTGCTAAGGCCTTTTTCCCTCACCAAAATGTCTGCCAGCCTTTCAAAAGTGGTCACCTGACATCCACTCACCTACCTATGAAAATAAGTGGTCAGTTAAGCAACATATTCACACATACTTTCATCTGCTTTGCATCTATGCTCAGCAAATCTTTTCCTATAAGCTTCAGGTGTTAGCTTAAAAAAGTATAGCAAACAATTCTTAACAGTAGTATAATAAAAAAATTAATTATCAGAAAGTTTAGACAGCACAGTTATAGCTTTACCATGGAGTAAGGGGATCAGTAACCGTACACATAGCCTTTGGTCAACATCATACTGTTTACATACCTTCTCAAACATATAAATGAAACTATCAAAATCTTCCCTTTCAGTAAACTGTGGGAGAGATTTTCTGACCTTTTGTGCTTCTGGGGTCTGGTTACTCCCTTCCCCATTACCTCCATGACTCTGGGGAAGAGTCAGCATTTCCTTTTTGTGCTGCCTCTGCCTCTCCTTCTCCTCAACTTCCAGGCGTAGCAGTTTCTCATTCTCCTCAGCCTGTAGATGTCTCAGTCTCTCTGCTGCTTATATTTCCAGACGCCCGGCCTCCAACTGAAGTCTCTTTAGCTCCAGATGGATTTTTAAGTCCAGAAAGGTTGAGCTGTCCATTCTCTGAGTGTTGTACATATCCACGGCCAGTCTGATCATCCTCCTGGTTGATATTTCCTGATGCAGCTGGGACTAAAGCTGCAATCATGTCTGCCTTAGTCAGGTTTCCTTGCACCATACTCCTCTGCTGACATGCTTGCCTGCTCTCCCTGACTAACTAAGCTAAGAAAAGAAGTAAAACAATTGTGATCTGAACTCTGAATGTTCACTGCATGGCTGATTTAGAGTACAAAAACACCTTCAGTGATCACTGTACACAAGCTATAGGAATTCACTATCCACACCACTACAAGCCAATTAGTATGTGATGTGGCTATCTGACCACTATCAAACAATTAATATTTGATGTGGATATCCCGCCACTGCCAAACAATTAATATGTGATGCCTGCGCACTGGCCCAGTAATCAAGGAGCCTCTATCCTCAGCACTAGCACCAGTGAGGGGAGTGCACATTGGGAAAGATAACACGTATACACTTAGTAAAGTAGAATTTCCCTTAAGAGGACAGAGAGATCACAGTTAGTCTGGGGCTGGTGAGTTGTTGTCCGCTTCAAACAAAATCCAAAATGCCCAGTCTTTCTCTCTGAGAACGTCTTAAATTGATACTACCTAGTATTGCTGAGTCATTTCACATTACACCATTTTTATCACTTCTCCTTTAGTTCCCAGGCTAACCGAAACTCAAAATTTTCATTTCTTTGTAAGCTGCACCTGGCCAGGAAGCCACAGCAATAAAAGACACATTTACATGTAAAATCTAGTAATTATCTCTGTCTTAATAGCAATAGAAATAATTTGCTAGCCCAGACATCCTGTCTCCAAGTTTGAGATCAAACACAGTTGTAATTCTTTACGTAACAGCTTTCTTCCAGCAGGGTGCACTATGGTTGCATTTTTTTGGAGTGCAGCATATAACACAGTATTCTTACATTTGTAAAGCACGCCTGTGGATTACATTAATATTCACAATGACATAGAATTATCTACAAAATTCTATCTAGCTAGGCTGGCAACCCTCACAATATCATCCAGATTTAAAGAGGTCATTGTCCTCTAATGTTCAGCATTGATTAGGCCATTTATAGAATACTATGGCCCCCTTTGGGATGTACCTGACTAGACATATTAAACAACTAGTAAGACCACAGAGGTTATAAGATCATTGGTGTACAAACCCTAAACAACCAGAAAATACTGGAAGCACTGTCCCTTTTTCAGTATCTTAGACTCCTGAGGGAGATCTGTGCCTTGCCTTCCATACCATTAGGGAAGCAGTGGTTCTGGATCTCATTTATCGCCACAAATCAAACAGTTCCACAAATACCAGAACCAGGGATCAATAGGTTCATAGGTGTATAGTAAGTTAATGACCACAGGGTCTTTTTTAAGCCTAGCCATGCATCTAAAATGTATCTGACAAATTTAAGAACTTTAAGATTATTCTAAGGGCTATATGTAGGCTAGGGCTAGAATGCTCAAGCATTTTCAGGCTACTTCTGTCCATTAGGGACATAGGTGCCAGACCAGAGGTGAGTTTCTGATTTCTCATCCACAGTTCCAAGTTACACTTTAATTGAATTAGGGAATAACTCAGCTTCACATGGATGGGAAGCCTGTTCAAGACAATAGGTATTCTCTAAGACACGTATTTGTCCCTTCAACATATCCTATTTATGTTGCAAGCAAGGTTTAAGTCCCTAGATTGGGTAGTTCTGATGTTATTTATTTTGTGGATATGCAGAAGTTCCATCAGTGGGATCCAATTATGCCTTGTATACCAGGCATAGCTAGCCCCTCAACAGTCTGTAAGAGACTGATTGTAGTGATAGTGCTTTGAGTCAGTTCATGTAGGACATATTGTTTACATCCTGCATCCATTTTGTAAAGAACCTGTGTGAATGTTCCAGTTGTTGCATATGCTTGGTCAGGTCCATACCGAAGCGGCTTTGTACTCAATGATTGGTTTGATAGACGGCTGAATGCAGTGTAAGAGTGGCTTCCATGGACCTAAATGCCATATTCTTGCTTATTAATTGCATAATATAGAATGATTGCACCATTTTTTCTCATCCATTACTTTAATGAATGTCTTGAAGAAGATCACCAGGATAAATAGGCAAGATCTGCTGTCAGTGAAACCAAACTGGGCTGGATCCAATGCCTGAAGATTTCCTATATCATTGTTAATCATTTCCATGATAATTCTTTCCATAGCTTTGCATATAAGAATAGTCAGAATTATGGGTCTGTAGTTACATGGGGCTGTAGGTAGCCTTGCTGTGTATAGAATGATGACCACTGCAGTTCTCTATTTGAGTGGCACAAAGTTGCTCTGGAGGTTAAGTTTAAGTATTGACTCTAGAAGTCTAGGTGGGTCATGTTTCATGCTATTTGGAAGACATCCTGAGGTATTACTGGGGCTTATCAATGTGGTATTCTTGGCCTTGGACAGCACAAAGAGGATCTGCTCCCTAGTGATAGTTGGGGGTGTTATGTAAATTGGTATTTCTTGATGGGCAGCTGGGGTGGAGAGGAGTAAAATTGGTGCTGAATTTGTCAGCCAAAAGATTTGCTATATCTTATTGTTTCTCCCTTGTTTTAATTTCTCCATATCTTTTGGGTTTCTAATACCATGACGGGAATGGACCCCATTCTTAAGTCAAAGTATGATTAAAGTTCATGAAAATAGTATTGTTTCAGCCTTTGATGTTAGCCAGAAGTGCTTTTCACAGCACCTGCAACGGGCCCAGAATTGACTCCTCCTGCTGTTCATTTGAAATTACATGTATTGGTAACATATCTAAGTATGATTGTAAATTATTTTTTATAGATCTATTGCTCCTACTACAATTGAAACTGTCTGGGTATCCTTCTTCCACATTGCCCTCATTTCTGTCTGCAAATCCTGGTATTTTATGATTTTGTGTCTGTCTGTACGTAAGACACTGTAGTCACTAGGTGTAGCAAATTTCAATGATAAATGCTACTTTTGTCTTCTTTTCATTGACTGCTATATCTGGTTTTCTCGCTTCTATATTTTGAACTATTGGCAATGGTTAATCCCTGTGATATAAACTTAATTTTCTATAATGCTTTGTGGCTCAAGTTCCCAATGTTTTTGGCTGCTTTGCTGTTATAATGTTTGCACAATCCCCAATTCGACCTTCTTATTCTTTCATACCACATTATTATGGCTTTCAGTATACAGTCCTTCTGCCATTAGTATATCACAGCCAGCAACAAATGATATGCAACTGTTTCCAGTTCTGTTTTACAAAACCTTCATTTGCCTGTTTCTCCCACATGTTCAGTGGACTTTGTAAACCAGCATGTACGTAGTTCACTATCTTGGGCGGCCAATATTAACCTTTCATCTTTTGGTTTAAATTCACCTCTTCTTAACCATTACTGCATTTGATCTTGATAAACATGAGGTTGTTCCAAGAGTTTTCTGTACTTGCCAACTATATTTATGCATTTTTCACATTTCTTGGCTTCTCTCCAACACTTCACTTTACATTCTTTCGTTTTTTTTTTTTTGGCACTGATTTTTAACTACTTCTGGTTTAATTTCCATTCATCTTAGACTTATTCTCCGTATCTTTTAAAACTTACACTATGCTTGTGTCTTGTGAGGTCAGCAGATATGTATGCAGTCCTATGATTGCATATCTATACATGTAATCAGTTTCGAGGAGGCCCATATCTCCTTCAGAATGGGGAATATATATTGTCTTGATATAAACTGATTTTTATAAACCATTTGATAAGCTTGAAGCATCCTTCTTGTTTTCCTGTCTATCCAATCCAATACCTTTTGCGGCCAATCAATCGCACCAAAATTGTAAGTTAGGATAGGAACAGCAAATTGGTTTATGGCTTGTAATTTGTTCCTAGATATCAGGTCTGTTTTCAGTATTAATTTAGTCTTCTAAAATATTTCTTACTAAGTTTTATTCGCATTTGTTCATGTTTTAGGGTTGATCCTTCATCATTTCCCAAATATCTATACACTCCCTCTTGCTCAAGTTCTTTTACATCACATTCCTGTCCCAGGCTGATGTTTTCTTGGTGCTGCAGCTTTCCTGCTTTAAAGGTTGCTTTTGCACATTTATCAAGACCAAATGACATTCCTAGATCACCTGAAAAAGTTTTGACCGCTTGCAGTTGTGCTTCCAGTTCCTCATCTGATAAACTATATAGTTTTAAATCATCCACAAAATGAAGATAGTAAGTTTTTACACTTTGTTGTCTTCTGGAAATCAAATTGTAGCCATGACCTAATCTGTTAAGTAGACAGCTTAATGGGTTAAGGACAAGTCAAAAGAGCAGCAGTGCAGTCACCCTGGAATATCCCCCTTTGAATTTTCCCTGGTATAATAATTTGTCCTTTATCATGGCTTAACTGCAAAGTGGTTTGCAACTGTTTCATGGTTGCTGTAATGTAATTGATCAATGTAGGGTGTATTTTACACATTTTTAAGCACTCTTTTATCCATGAATGTGGGATACTGTCAAATGTTTTTTGTAGTCTATTCCTGCCATACTTAGAGTCTTCCCCTTTATACAGTTTTCCATTATGACTTTAACAACAAATGATCCTTTATTCCATATGACTTTCTTTTGTTACCCTTTTGTTCTGTTGCTATGATTGAGTTTTCTTCTAAATTACTATAAACTCTGTTGGAATCAATTCCAGTGTATAGTTTATACGTCGTCGGAAGGCAAGTTATTGTTCTATAGTTTTTAGGATAACTTGCAGGTTTGCTCTTAAGTAGGACTATTGTTTTTCCAGTTGTTAACCAGGTTGGCATCTATTCAGGGTGTGCGTATAAATAGTTCTTACTCATGGCTAAATCTTCATGTTTGTTTGTTTGTGTTTTTCGGCTTTTCCCGGTTAGGGCTCGCCACAGTGAAACTCCGGTCCACTAATGATTGGTAGTGGATTTTTACGTACCGGGTTACCAGCCCTGACGCACAACCTTCAACGAAGGCACGCCCCATTCACATATGCCTCCACACAAAAGACACTCTAGCTGAGAATCGAACGGGACAACGTCTTGCTATGAGGTGACAACGCTACCGCAGCACCACCAATCTTCATGTAAAGATGTTAAAATTTTTAGCTAGAAGGTAGGTACTGCATCTAGGCCTGGGGTTTTCAATTAGGAGATTTTCTTAACTTTGTGTCAATTTCTCTGGCTGTTACTTCATCCCATTTCATATCCTGTACATTTGACCTTCTTATTCTTTTGCCTTGATTCCCAATTCTGTATAAATTTTTTTGGAGCCATCAATAAATTGCTTATCTTGTACTTTTCCTTTATATTTATCTGCATATCTTCTAAGTTTTTCTGCCTGTGCTGATATTTTTTAGTTTATTATTTGTGATAGTGCATGATAGATCCTGATCTATTCTGATACTGCACATTGCTTTCATAATGTCTGTCTTTGAATATTTTTGTTGATCTGTTCCCTCTTCTGAACTGTTCTAACAGTGACACTTTTTGCCTTAATTGCTTTATAGTTTTCTCTATTTGCTACTTCCACAATGGTATTTGATTTCTTTCCTTCCTTTCCCTTACTGCCTTTTGTTTTTGTGGTAAGACTTTGTTATTAATTTAGCTGCACAGTAATATATCCTGTTTACTTATGTTATATTGCATGACTTTCTGTGACCAGTCCTAATTAATGTGTTCATTTGCTTTTATCAACCTTCTAACTTTTTGGGTTTTATTGACTTTCTGTAGTCTTTTTCTTTCACTGATCTTAATATGTCTATTTCTGTTAAATCAAGTAACTCATCTCTTTGATCATTTTCTTTTAAACTGAGGGCACATTCTTTGTTCTCCATTTCCTGTGGACATTTTGCAGAAAGTTCCAGAGCATCTTCCTGTGCCTTCAGTTTCATCCTTTGTCATCCATTTCTTTTTTATATGGGAACTCACTGGCATATCACTCCACAACATTTTTTGCTTCAGAGTTGCCACAGTTTCATGTTCATTCCCTTGCTGTGCAACTCCTACTGAACTTTTGTACTGGTTTCCTATGGAGGTCTTCAAAGTATCTTCATATGGCAACTGTTCAGAGTTTCTCGCTCCACTGGTTTCTCATTAATGTTGGGATCCATTGCACTATCCTGCTGTGGTGTTATCAGAGTTAGATTTTCTGCACTAAATCCTTCACTTCACAAGTAATCCGTAATCTCTTTTCCTTTACTAATCCTGTTAGTTTTCTTATTTTTTTTATTGTAAAATTTTCCATATCTGGTGCCTTTGCCTGTATTTCTCTTCAAATATAACTGGTGCTGCCCTTTTGAATTGGTTAGTTTTGCTTTCTTCTTTGCATAAATATTGCACCATATTAAATCTCTTTTTCTTTCTCATGTCCACATTTCTTCTTCAGATGTCTCCTGCTCCTCCTGTTTCTCCTTACTTGGGGGACTTGTTCCATCATGCTGTGATATAACTTGTGTTAGACTTTCTACACTAAATACTTCACTTTGCAGGTATTCCATAACTTCAGCTTCTATTTTTTAACTTCTGCTTTACTAATCTTCTGTTCTACGTTCCCTCTTTGTGATCTTATTTTTTGTATTGCACCATATCAGATCTCTCTTCCTTTCCCTTGTCCAAATTTCCTTTTTATACCTTTCAAAAATCTCTAGATTTTGTTGTTTATATTTTTGCACTTCCTCAATCGCTTCTTTTTACAAATGGCCCATGGTTTCTTGGTCTATATAACGTTTTTCATAAATCTGTTGTATTAATGAACAGAATTTTGTACTGAAGCTTTTGTCAGTTTTTCTTGTGCAAGTATTTTTCTTTCTTCTAATTTCTCTCTTAATCCTTTTGTTTATCCTCTGTCTGGAAATTCTGTGCTTATTGCATAATAGTAACAATGCATAATTTCTTTCTTATCCTCAATAGTCCACTCTGTCACCTTTATGGCTCTTTTATGGCCTGTCAGTTTTTGTGGACTACTGCTTCCTTCTATGACAAGGGGGCCATCCTCCCCCTGAACTTGGCCTAGCTCCATTGTAGGAATGTTTCCTACTCTTGAGGAATCTACACTGGTATTTTTTCCAATCCTGGTACCAGTGTGCCTACCAGGATTGAGTACTTTTTTATCCCGGGACTTGTACACTCAGCTATCTTGTTTTTTTAATTTGTTATGTGCTTATTCCTGCTAGGCACTGCTGTCTCTATGCATTTATTAACTTGATTGCACTTAGGCAGCAGTGTTCTCAGGGCTTGGTGGGGTGGGGTTGAAATTTTGACAGGTGATCACTTCCTGAATGTTACTGGGTTAGCAGGGGTCCTGGATTTTATTTTTATTTCAAACAATTCAGCTTTATGGTCTAGCATTGCCAGAGAGGACATTACAAAAGGGTGGGTGCAGCATTCTCCCATGTTAGTGAGGACCAGATTCGGTATGTTCACTCCCCTAGTGGGCATTTGGACTATCTGGTCCAGAGTGTTTGTGTTGACAATGTCCATGAATCTCTTGGCCTGCAAGTTTGGGGTCATGTATGATTCCCAGTTTATTGTGAGGTAGTTAAGGTCACCTAAGAATATGGTATTGGATAGAATAGTGAGTGCCTCCAGTACGTTTAAGTATGTATTATTGGTTTCCTAGATCATAGAGGGAGACTTATAACTTGAAAGGATATGGTATGAGACTATACCTAAGGTAATTTGTACACAGAGAAATTCAGGCACTTCATCCTGTTTGAGCAGCCTTAAAGTATGTTTGTTTTTTATGTAAATCGAGATGCCTTCACCTTTAGTCCCTGCCTTTGCAGTAGCTGTTCTAAGTGTATAGAAGGTATCATAGCACTGCACTGCCAGGATGCTCTCCATGGCTTTAAAAAATGTTTTGATAACTGTGCAAATGTCTGCAATCTTCAGGGTGAGGAGAGCTTGAGGGAAGTGGAGTTTCTTTTTTAGACTCCTGGCATTGGACAGTAACACCTTTAGATTTTCTATAGTTGTTTTTTGTTATGTCATAAGGTTTGTCAAGTTTAGCATTGCCTAAAAAAGGCAAAATGGGGCTGGACAATGTCTTAGTCAATAGTCAACAGCTTAGAGAGGACAGGTGAAGACCATTTCTGGAAAGGCAGGATGGTCTGTCAACAATATCCTCCAGCACTGACAAATATAGTACCCCCTTGGAGTGACACCAAAAACATAGAAAAATTATTAAAGTCAGTCATCTTCTGTTCATATTGTGGTATCATCCTTGGAGAAGGGAGAATGCTGCTCAGTGCTAGGCTTATACTGGTCTGGGACACATAATCCGAGAGCTCCATTATATCTTTCTTTATATTGTCCAGAGAGGTAAATCTCTGATCATTTAGACCCACATGAAGTGGTAACCTGAGTGCATGTGGGATCTGGCAAGTCCTGGCCTCTGATAGTCAACTGATCATGACTTTCATTTTATTCAGCCTGGTGAGTAGGAATCTGTGTGTCTCACAATGGAGTCTCCTATGAACAAAATATTGGATTGTGTGGTGCCTTGCCTTATGAGCTTAGAAGCTTCATGAGATGTGGCTGTTTGCATTGTGGTGGGTGTTGTTTTGGTGGAGTGATTTTGGAGTTGATGTTTGTTGCAAGTGCAATGTCTGAGAGGTATTTGGGGTTTATTAAGATTTCATTTAAGACCCTCAACATATGTGGCCTGATCCTTATTTCATTTGGTGAGTGTAGTATGTGCATTACTGACAACCTGATTGGTAATTATGAGTGCCTTGTCCCTACTGACATTGTATAATTTCATCCCTCACATACCTTACCAGTTTGAAAATCAAACCAAGACTCAGGATTACAATGAGGCAACCAGGCCTTTGGCTGAAAAATTCAAACAGCATATATTCTTCAAACAGAAGGATTTATCCATGTAACAACAAGTCCAGTCTGTGTAAAATTCACAACTCACAGTTCATTTATTTGAGTGACATAAAAATGGTAAGCGTTTTCGCTAGATAGCTTCCTCAGACCTTCAAGAACAAACACACCTTTCCTTTCCTTATATACTACCTTCAAATATTTCAAAATGTGTCATTACTAATCAGAACACTTCTTATATGGTCATGTGTCTAATTTAAATATTTATACAAAAATGCAAAAATAAAAGTAAAGATAAAAATGCAAAAGTAAAATGATAAAAGCACTGCAACAACTTGCTCAGTATAAAATGTATAAAAGTTATACAGCACAAATATAATGAACATGCACTAATTTATACAGAAATAAAATAATAAATGCACAGCAACAGCTTGCTCAAAACACAATTCAAGAATACATTTCAAGAACACAATTCAAGAATATAGTTCAAAATATGTAAGTGTCATGCAGCACATTTATAACACATATACCCTGCACTGATTTATAATATAGCCATACTACAACTATAAAAGTCAGAAATCAAATAATTTCAGTTTCTGACTTCACTTTTTCATCTTCCTATTCTTTAGGTAAGGTTTAATAGAGGCTCTTTCACTGAGTCCTTTTCCTTTGTCTGCTCTAAAGGCTATTATCCATCGTGCCTCTCTATTTTCTGTAAAATTTCTGATGTCACCTTCTCTAATACTTGGTACAATAACCTCTATAACTCTGAATTTAAATTTGTGTGTCTCCCCTTCTTGCATAACATGTTTGGACAGAGCATTATGCTCACTTTTAGTACGACTATTATAAAGATGTTCCCTTATATGATCTTTAAAAACTCTGTTGGTTTTACCAGCATAGAATGAGTGGCAACATTGGCAGTCTGCTAAGTAGACCACATGAGATTCATAGGTTCATAGGTTCATACTAGGCTATCTGCCCTAGGGCATTTATAAGCCTAGCCAGAATGTGTTTGGCTTTCGCCACCCATTTTAAATAAATTTTGCTATGCCCTTTTTCGAGGTTAGTATACTGTGCCTCTGTCTAACAGTGACACAGAAGTGATACCCGGGTTAAACCTATGATCTCCCATCCACTCATCAAGATTACTCTTGAAGAGAGTCAATGAGGGACTCTGCCTAACCTGGACTGGGATTTTATTCCAGAGTGAAGGGAGCCTCTGGGTTATGAATCTGTCCCTCCAGCATGTCCTATTTATTTCAGTGCTGAGGTTCAAGTCTCTCGAGCGCGTAGCTCGATGGGATTTGGATTTTCTGAGGTGCAGCATGTCCATTAATTCCGGGTTGGACATGGCTTTATACGTCAGGCACAGATCGCCCCTGAACAGGTGGTATGCCACTGAGTAGAGCTGGAGTTTCTTTAACCGGGCAGCATATGGCATCTGTTTGAACCCTTTGATCTTCTTGGTGAGGTACTTTTGGAAGATGTCAAGCAAGTAGCTGCTGAAGTAAATATGAATTCTTGACCTGTATCTGGATGTACAAATTTATTACTGGTATTAATATATGAACAAAAATTACATTTACCACAGGGATGAGTACTGTATTCTTTGTCTTTATGTGTTTCTGCATTTTTTTCATGACAAAGCAGTCTTTTTAAATTCTTCTTATTTTTATACAAGAAACTGGGTTTTGTGCCTAGCAGACTATTTATATCAGAGTCACCTGTAAGTATGGACCGATTCTTCATAAACACTTCCCTCAGCACTTTATTATCACATGTATAAAACAAAGGAATTTTCAATTGTTTATTTACTGAGGTATTGACAGACTCTACAGCGTTTTTCTGTTGCGGTTCATAGTATGGTTGGGCCCTGCTATCCCTAAGACTAGTGACATCACTTACATTTCTCGTGATCTCGTTGGTGTGATAGCCCCTGTTTGTCAACCTCTTTTCTAAGCCAACAGTTTAATTCTTGAAGCCTTCTTCTGTGTGGTTCAGCCTTGAGGCTCTCATCCCTGTTCCTTTCATTAAGTTTCTAAAGACATAGTTTGGGTGCATACTTTGTCTAGATAATAAAGAATTCCTATGACAGGGTTTTTTGAATACCCCTGTATTTAAAGAACCATTATGTAGTCTCTATATATATATAGATCGAGGTATTCCACTCTTTTACTAGATGAGGCCATGGTAAATCTTAGACATTCAGTTAAGGTGTTAATCTGATTCTTGAAAATTAGTAACTGTGCCTGAGTTCCTGTCCAAATTAGGAAGAGGTCGTCCACGAAACGATGGTAAAACATAACATATTGCATATACATATCATTCTTAAAAAGGACAGTGTGTTCCCGGTGTGCTAAAAACATGTTGGCGTAGCTATTGGCACATGATGTGCCCATAGCTACGCCATCGCACTGGACATATATGTCCCCGTCATAGGTGAAGATGTTATTCTCGAGTATAATCTCGAGGAAATGACATGCAAGATCTATTTGTATCAAACTATAGTCACTATTCATAACCAGATATTCATGTATATATTTTATGCCCAACTCATTTGCTATGATAGTAAATAGTGATTGGACGTCTAATGTGACAAAGATGGTTTCTCCTGGAGTTCTCTCTACATTCGTATTCTCATATAAATCAATGAGAAATTGTTTAGTGTCTCTTAAAACTATTTTATTTTTATCAATGACTGGGCGTAGATGTTTTTCTACAAACAGAGTGGCTCTGTAGCCCATCCTTGTACCTGCCACTATAGGTCTCATTGGAGGTTTTTTGCAATGTTTGTGTACTTTAGGTAAGTCCTGTATTATTGGGATCAAAGGATTCTCCACTCTTAAATATTTTTAAAGTTCTCCATTAATAACACCACTTCTTAAATCATCCAGTAAGGTGGCAGAAATAGAATCCATCACTTGATGAACATAATCTATAGATACTAACTTGTAAAACTTTTCATCACTTAGCATTTCTCTCATAAGTGCAATATATTGTTTCGTGTCTAAAATGACAGTTGGACTGCCTTTATCAGCCGGTCTGATAGTGATTTCTGAGTTACTTTGTAGCCTTTTGAGTGCTTTTCTCTCTATAATTCAGATTGTTCTTATTTTTAATTACTTTTGATTTCTTTTTATTACCATAGAACATGTATAGTTCTTCTTCTGTTAACTTAAAATATGCATCCACCAAAGGGTGGTTGTGAGGGACATATGAAACTCAGCATAGCATTTCTGCAAAATATTTTTAAATCTAAAATGGTGTCAGCTAAGGTACTATTATGACTTGGAATTAAATTTAAACCTTTTTCAAGGACATTAATCTCATCAGCAGTTAATTTATAGCTGGAGATGTTCCAAATCAGTGATTCTCCATTCTGCCCCACATTTTCTTGATTGTTTGGTTGGCATTCCTGTCTCCAGAAAATTTCCTTTTCTGGCGGCCTCGGCTCATCGACCTGAGCTTCCTCATACCGCTGTCTGTATTGATAGGCAGGGGAAAAAGGGGGGCATTATTGAATGATCCTACAGTTTTCTCATTTACATTCACTGTGGTGGTCTTAGGTCTAACTACCCTTTCTTGCTCATTTAATAAAGCATTATTTACTTTTACTACAGGATATAAATTCCTGTTATGGATATTATCATTCACTTTATCATTTCTATCAGCATTACTTTCAATACCAATACATTAATTGACAACAACAGAACATGCATTTATGTTGGGCATAGCAGCTTCACTAGGCCCCTTGTTCATTTGTACAACTGCTGTATCAGTAACATCATGTGTACTATCCTGATACTCTGAACGTGGCCTATTCTTGGGCCGCATAAAGACATGTCCATTTTTAAAATCGGTCAAGTCTCTAATGACTTTAACCTTTTTCTGCTGTATTATTTTACGTTCATATACAGCTACACTGTTCAACATGCTTTCAATTAAAGGATTAGCAACATTCTCAGAATATTTACTAAAAATGTCTTTCTGTTTGTCTTGTAAACGCTCTTTCAGCCTCTCCTCTTCAGGTTGAAAGAAATCAATTAACAGTCTCATATAACTTGCGCTTACCTCTAAGTTGATTTTTTGCCAGTGTACAAGTAATTCAGGATATTGTGACCCCTGCGCTGGCATATTAAACACTCGTAGTCCACAAGGAACAATTTTCCTTGCTAGACAAGTTTCAAAATGATGGCGTTGTGCTTGTAAGCGTTTTAATTTAAAAAAGTCTTGTTCCAGCCCTTCGATTGCCTGTTGTAGCTGTTCAGCCTATAATGCCAGGACTCACTAGAGAAAGTCCTGTAACATGGAGACTTAATGGTTGAAAAAATGACTTACATGTACTAACTCCAAGATGTCCATTTCTTAGAATATTCCCTTTTCTCTGAGGTATGGTGATCTCAGAGTTGGTATATATGCAAAAAGAAGTTTAATGGAGAAGAGTGATCTTTGAGATTCACTCTTCTCCTGGGATTTCGGTCTTTTTTTCGGCTTGTAAGCACTCAACATTTCAAGTGCTGACATTTTAATAGGTAGCCCAAGAAAACACTACATGTGTTTAGGATTGCAATGAAAAAACACATTCTAACTCAATGGATCTGCAAACTGAGTATAGCCAAATGAATATAAACACAATTTAGTGAACTTCATGTGCCTAAAGATTACCATGTGCCTCTTTTGGGTATCTGTAGTAAGTCAGGTAGTACTTATTCATACATATATCTGTCAGCACTCAGGTGACCCAAGAGCTATAACTGAAAAGATTTTTACCAATATGCCCACTGAAGCACTGAGTTACCATAATGATAGCAGGCTCCATATTGACATGTCATGACTTATAGTACAGCATCCCGAAATGCTGAAAAAAAAAAAAGATTGAAACTACAGGTGTAGAAATAATATAAGGCATCAGTCTTCTCCTTTAAACTATTTTTTTTGCAGGAAAGGGAAGCCACCCCTGCACCACCTGATGTGGAGGGGGCTTGCCCCCCACAGACCTTGGGCCTTGTATATGCCAATGCCAAGATTGCCATACTTTGGAAAAAAGTAAATATTCTGACAAATGGCAATCTTGCACTTAGTATATGTAAATCTCAATTTTCAGTCATTCAGTCTGTGTATATTCCAGGACTCAGCATTTCAAATGGACCGTCCTTCATTTTAATGAGATTTTAAGTTTCTGCTGTGACAGTTGAGTCGCACTTGTTTGTATAACATTAAGTTCAGCCATAGAAGAAAACTGATTTGTAGTTCTTTTCATCTTATGTTATATAGTTTGAACATAGTGGTAGTCAGTTCTATTTAGACTACACTTGATGGGCTTCCCTTGTAGAGAAAAGTTTCCATACAAATGCCCCCCCCCCCCCCCCCCAGAACTTATAACTCTTGTGAGACAGATATCTTGTTTGTACCTACCAGGCAGTACTTGTTCCACATCCATGTTATCAACTGCTAATTTAGTCATATTTTATAAAACTCCTTTCCCTTGGAAAAATAGTCCTGACTCTGTATGGCAGTCATTTTAGTTGAGGCCAGTTCATCTGGTTGAAGTAACTTTCAAACAGAATTACCATCTCCTCTACAGAACTGGAGTAAGCATGGTTTGCTGAATTTTAGACAACATTGGGTATTTTCAGCAATTTTTTTTATTATTATTACCATCTATTCTTCTATATAATTGGCTGAGCTTACCCTGGGCTGTAACCACCTCTTACCTTGTCTAACAGATTACGTAACTGAAAAATTGTGCATTTCTTATTTGAGAAATTAAATGCATGAAAACACTGCTATAACTATGGCATCCATCTCAAGAGGTAGCAAAAATGTCAGCCTTTAAATTTCATAGCTGCCAGTAAGATTAGCAGTAGGCTTTCTGAGGTTTTTAGTGTAGAACATGGCTACTAGACTTACCCACTCATTTGTTGGCTGTATCTGTCTTTCACTCAGCTGCTTAAACATCAGTAGAAATGCAATCACATTCTTACATTGTGTTTCTGCCATTTTTTGAAGAAAATAGCTGGCCCATATTGTCCTCTGGAAACGAACAGCAGAGTGGGGATTGTGTATTCTGGATGGAACCACCAGTGGGGTGCCACCTAATATGTAGTCCTGAAGCAAGGAAACCTGCTGATTTACATCATCACTGTGTTCTTAATGGGCCATTATCATTCACTTTGTTGTAATTTGCAGTTAGTTTGTGCCCAGACCTTAAAGATGTCTTACATTTTCAGAGAACATGTTGTTGCAGGGATGACAAGATACATCACTTTGTGTGTCAAATACCCAACTACTCTATGTTTAATTTCCCCAAATTCTTACATTTTTGTATATCTTGATAGGAATGGACCTCATCCCTAAGTCAAGGCATAATTAAATTTCTTAAAATCAGTTTTGCTTCAGTCTTTGACATTTGATATGAGTACCCTTCTCAGCATCCGCAATGTACCCAGAATTGCCTCTTTGTAGTTCATAAGAGGTTACTTTTATTGGTAGCATTTTTAGATATATCTGAAGATTTTTTTTTATTAGTCCAGTTGCTCGTACTGCAACCAAAACTATCTATGTATCTTTATTCCAAGTGTTCTAGTTTCTCTTTGAAATCCTGATATTTGACAAATTTATGTCTTTTATTTCATAAGACACTGTAGTCACTGAGTATAGCAGTTGCAATAATCAAAGCTGTTTCTCTTTTTCTCTTGAACTACAGTATCTGGTCTGTTTGCTTCTGCTTTCTTAGTTGCTGGCATGGGATGGTCCCTTCATAATTTTCAACAGTCCTTTACAGATCATGTTTCCAGTTTTTCTTAGCTGCCTCTGTGTTGTAATATTTACAAAGTCGCCAGTCTAACAGCCTTGCTGCATTGTTATATCTTTCAGTATACAAACCTTCAGCTGTGAGTATATCGCATCCTGCAACAAGCTGTGTAACTGTTTCTAGTTCTGTACAGCAAAACCTATATTTGTCAGTATCTCCTGTCTTTCTTATAGATTTTATGAACCATCTAGTGTGTAATCCAGTATCTTGGGCTGCCAATATTAACCTTTTATCTTTTGGGTTAAATTCACCTCTAGCTCTTCCAGCAGATCTCTATACTTCTTGCTGTAATTGTGATCTTTCCATTTATCTTTTCTTTTCTTTTTTCCTGACCCTGTTCTTTGTATTCTTTCTTTTGATTTTTTGCACTTTCTGTTGCCACCTAGTTTTTATCCACATCTGGTTTGATTTCCATGCCTGCTTTCTTCCTAAAAGCTTCTGCTAACATAAACAAAGAGATCATCCTAGACTTACTAAGCTCATGTTTTAGAACTTTTGATATGTTTAGATTTGGTAATTTTAATAAATACATATGCAGTGGCCTGTATGTATTGTTGATTTCAAGCAGGCTCATGCCTCCTTCAAACTGAGGGATAGATGATCTTGGCAAATGCTGATTTTGATATATCATTTGAGCATGGAGCAATTTTCTTGTTTTCCTGTCAAGCTTATCCAGCTCTTTTTATGGTCAGTCAATTACTCCAAAGCTGTTAATTAAAACTAGAAGTGCAAGTTTGTTTATAGCTTGAGTTTTATTCCTAGATGACAAAGCAGTCTTCTAGAATATTCCTTACAGATTTTTTTTCATGCTGTATTGCTACCCCTTCATCTATTCCAAGATATTGGTACACACCTTCTTGTTCCAAGTCTATTATATCACATTCCTCTCGAAGTTTTATATTTTCTCATGTCTTCAATTTTCCTGTTTCATATGTTGCTTTTGCACATTTGTCAAGACCAAATGACATTCCTATGTCATCTGATAAGGCTTTAACAACTTGTAGTTGCTCATTCAGGTGTCTGTCTATCTGAACTATACAATTTTAGGTCATCCACAAAAAGTAGACGAGATATCCTTTGACTTGGCAATTTTCTTGGAGTCAGACTGAATCCATGACCTAGGCTGTTGAGTAAACATCTTAATGGCTTGAGAGGAAGACATAATAATAATGGTGATAAAGAATCACCCTTAAATATTCCATGCTGAATTTTCAAACCTTGGATAGCAGTTTGTCCTTTTTTGTGGATCATCTGCAAAGTGGTTTGTCATTTCTTCATAGTAACTGCAATACAATTTGACTGTGTGATGGATCTTGTACTTGTGTAATCATTCTATTATCCAGGAGTGAGGAATACTATGAAATGTCTTTTTGAAATCTATCTATGCCATACTGAGATTCCTCATTTTTGCAGATCTCCATTATGGCTTTATTTAACAAAAGATGATCCTTTGTTCCATATGATTTTTTTTTATTCCCCTTCTGTTCTATGGCCATGGTTACTTTGTCTGCATCAGTTCCCATATGTAAGTTATATGTTGTTGGGAGACAGGTTATTGGTCAATAATGTTTAGGGTGTTCTACAGATTCACTTTTAAGTATGAATACGATTTTCCCCTTTATTAGCCAGTCCAGTGTCATTTCGGGGTGTACATATAAATATTTTTTACTTGAGGCTAAGTGCAAAGATGACAATACCTGTAACCAAAAGCTAGGTACAGCATCTACACCTGGCATTTTCTATTTGGGAGCCTTTCTTAACTGTGTCTCAGTAAGAGTTACTTCATTCTAATCCATATTTTCTGTAGCAGAGTCTCTTAATTGTTCTTTTACTTCCTTTATCTGCTCGGCCTCCTTATTGTGCTCAACTGGGTCCTCATAGATAGTTTTCCAGGATGCATTCATTTCCTCTGTTCTTGATGGTATCTCAATTATTGCTGTTTTCTTTCCTAACACCCTGTAAATTTTCTTTGGGTCATCCCTAAACTGTTTGTTTTTGTTTTTCTATCCTTTGTTTATATTTCTCAGTGTATCTTCTACATTTTTCAGCCTGTGTGGAGAGTTTTTAGTTATAGTTAGAGATAGTGTATCTCAAATCCTGATCTTTTTGATTGATTTCCTTTTCTGGAGCCTTCCAATAATGATACTTCTTTCCTGAAACTGTTTCACAAGTGTTTCTAGTTGTTGCTTCTATGGTGGTAATTTATTTGCCTCTTTGTTTTCCTTTACTAGTTTATACGTATTAGTTTTGCTGCACAATAATGTAGTCTGTTACTTTTTGTTATAAAGATAGACTGTGAGAAGCTTGTGGATGCCTTTGGAGTAGCTTAAAAAATCTTGGTGCCTCATCTTTTTCTGTCAAGTTTCAGGATAGATAGTGGGATGTTTTCAGCCATTCCTTTTCTGCAAGGTCATCCCACTTTTCCTTCACCAGATTATTTGAAACCAATGTCCATCCCCAAAGGGACCAGAATCGACCAGTGGGGTGCTAATATTGACAGTAGACTACCTTTTGGCATTGACTGTAATCTCATTTACCAAACCGTAACCATTACAGTTACCAGTGGCGACAGTGCCAGCAGCATTAGCAGACTTCTCAGTCTCAGCATCAAGGGTCAGCCATTTGTCACTGAGCTCAGTACCAGTGACTTTGGTTCCTTTGCTGAAGTTGGGCAAGTCACTTTTTAGTAGTTTGTACCACTGACATTATCTTCGATCCCTTTGGTCTTGCGGGAGCCAGTGCCATCAATGTGTTCTTTGCTGCATGTGCCTCCCTTAGCACTCATCTTGTAGCTGACTTTGGCATTAGGTCAGTCCATGGCACTAATTTGAGCCTTTACTAGTCCTACTTCTCAGTTTGCAGGACAGACAGTTCTGAGACCGAATGAAGATTGTCTCCAAGTTTCCTCATCTTTCTCAAACTAGACACCTCTGAAGGTAGGAAGGAAACACGTGAGAATAAATACATGTACTCAACTGTGGATGAAGTAAGTTTGGGGTCATTGTAGAAATGAAGAAGCCAGAGAGGGTAATTGCCTACTAACCTGGTGACCTGTCTGTAGAACACTCTGCAGGTGGCTTTTCAGAATCCCCTCCCCCAAGCCATCCTGCTGGGTGATCGCACTTTTTAATAAAATGGTCAAGTTGGATACCTCTAATGCATAGGCCAACCCTGATGTTATGGTTCATTCTCCAAGGAGACTGGGAAGAGTCCAGCAGCCTCCCATGGATTGGAATTTTTCGTTGGAGACACTGAAGACTGAATCTGTCATGGTGAAGGCTGCTCTTAAAAAGACTCGTATACACCAGAGCTTAGCTGTCCACCCCCTGAAAAGGAGACAAGGGTTGTAGACAGATTCACAGAGCTATAAACTGCATGTACAAAATGTAAGATTCCAAAGGAATCTGTCTGACAAGTTGAAGCAGATTCCAGACCAATTTCCATCAGAAAGTTGAAACAAAAATTACAGTCACAGATGGAACTATATCCTCTTTCCTAAATCATAGTATGAGACTGGCTTATAACTCTGCTGGGTGTTTGGCTAGAGTTGTGGGAACCAACAGACCTACAACATCATCCCTGCAGTTAAATGAGCATACCAGGGATATCAAAGCAACTTTCTTAAGCTTGCTCCTTGATGGAGTTAATATTTTTGGTCCATCTGGCATACTTTCCCAGAGAAGGAAAGTAAGATCTTAACTGCTGTTTCTGTCAAATTTCCATTTGCAAACATGCAATGGAGTCCATAGCAACTATGGTTTAGGCATGATCAATAATTGTAGAGTCAGAGATCTGGGAGGAACAAAGGGTTTCTTGGTAATTTGCAGAAGTTTAGCCACCCAGAGGCAAAAATAATTGGCAGGAGTTGAGGATCTGTTTTCCTCCTTTGGGGGCAGCAGTCCAGCTCCTGAGGTCTTGCCCAACTGTCTCAGGGGCATTGTGTCCCGCATTCTGCTTGTATGGAAGCTCATCATGACCATCACAAAAGACAAATAGGTAATGACAGTAATTTTTAGGATATATGCAATCCCATTTCACACCCCTCCAAAAACCCACTTGTTCATAAAAAAAAAAAAAAAAATCAAAAAATAGAATTCTTGAGATATTAAGAAAGTAAAGCTACCCAGGATGTTCCACCAGACCAAAAGGTGTTAGGCTTTTACTCAAGGTTTTTTTTAGCATACTGTTAAATAAAGGGTCTCAGGCTCATTCTTGACTTGAGCAGCTAAACCAATTCATTCCAAAAGAAACCTTTCAAATGGTTGTGATGTAGTCCATGTTTCCAGATTTGCCAGAAGGAGATTTGATGTGCTGTTTGGACTACCAAGACAACTACCTCTGAATAAAGATTGACAATACATCCAAGAGGCATCTTCACTTCTAGGTAGGAGCCAGCCATTACTGTTTCAGGACTCCTGTACTTGGTCTCACTGTAGCCCCAGCATGATCACCAAGTGATGTCTGTTGCTGCAGCAAACCAAAGGTTACAGGTTATTATTTCTATACCTGGATGACTGGCTGCTTCCTCCATGAGGAGGCTGACTGCTTCTCAGGAATTCCTTGTCACATTCTTCCAGTCCTTAATAATTATGGTGAACATTGCAAAGTCTCATCCTGAACTATCACACCTTGTCATGTTCATTGACTTTAGTCTGGATACTTTTCAATGCAAGGCCCATTTATCTATGAAAAGGATCCTTCAACTCTTGTTTCTTGTCAACAGGAAGTGATTGTTTGTTAATGGGTTATATTTATCTAATGAACTCGTAGTCTTTTGGGCAGGCTCAATCATTGCTTCCTGATACTTCTAAAGTGGTCCCTCAGTCCATCAGTAACACAGAAGTTGTTCATTTTTGAGACTGGAACGTTGCTGTAATATTTTTTGCATTCTCAATCATTGCCAAGAACAACGATCCCCCCTCCAGGGAAATGTCACAGGTACTCAACCAGAAATGTCCCTAAGACTCTTGTACGCATTCACCCATTTTATATGATTCTGTGGTTCACTGAGATAGCTAAGCAACACAAGTACAAGATCATTCTCTTTTTTTAATCACTTTTATTGAATTATCACTTGTGACCCAGGCAGACTTACATTTATATGAAAATAATCAAACCATATTAACAAGTTCACATTTACAAACTTTATACATCACATATATTTTTATATATTGTATAATCATTGCATCGCATAAATTATTCAATTCCTGCCTTCTGATAAACATCATTCCTCCTTCAAAACCTTTTCTGCATGCATTGTTCCCACAGTTTCCATTTTTTTTCTACGTAATTTACTCCTACCCCTTTCCAAAGATGTCATTTCCTGTTCTCTTTTACTGTATTCACTACTTCAAGTATGTTTGGTTTAGATTTTGATTCTAGTACTTACTTTTTTGCCATCCACATGACTTAAACTTAACAAGGCATTACTATGTCTAGGCAATTCAGATCCTGTATCCCAGCTAAAAAAAAATAATTTCCTTAGTTGCATTCACTTGCTTGCCCAGTATTCCTGACAGAATCCTCTGTATGGAAATTTTAAAGTCTGCCATCTCATTACACTCCCAAAACATATGTTCCCAGTTACCTCTTTCTTCTCCATCACCCCCCTAACGTTTACCATCTACCTATGGAAAATTTCTTTGGAGTCTGCTTGGATGCAAAAGTATCTATGCAAACACTTCCAGGCAAAAATCCTAAATCTTCTAGACTTTGATACATATTTGGGAGCCATACATGTTTTCCCCTATTGTTTCATTATGAATTGCATATCTAATCTCCTCCCAATCTTTTCTGAAGTCTTCTGATTGATACCTATAGTTATCATGCAATATTTTATATGCCTTACTTATTATCCTTTTTTTAAACAGCAGCTTCTGTTCTAGATTCATTTGAAAACTCAAACAGTCCAGGTCTTTAATTTGGAATTCTCCTATCCCTTTCTCTTTGTCTATACTTTGATATCAATCCCTGATGGAGAAGGCAATCACTAACTTGCAATCCATGTGTCTTATTGGCCTCCTCCCATTCTCTTACCAATTCTTCTCTAATTGTTCCCAATACCGTGGTTCCTTTGCCAGATTCCTCTAGCAAATTCCAGCCCCCTCTTGTCTATATGCTGTGCCCCTAGTTGCAGTCATCCTTATTGGCAGAACCTCCTTGATCCATTCCTGTGTTGGTGTGTAGGTCTTAGTATACCGTCTACTACTTTATGAATATAATATTCTGTGTGACTGTTATTCTCCTTAAGGATCTGTGTCCAAAATCCCATTCTTTCCTTATTTCTTGAATTACCCCTCTGCTTATCATTATCCCTTTCCACATTGAATTGTAGCTTTCTGCTTGTATTATGTATAAGAGCCGTAACCGTGTAGTTCTAAAATATCCCTTCAAATAAGTCCAAAATCATTTTCTTACTTCCATTTTCACCATACTGATCAACCCCTTCTTTTAGGCCTTATCTGCTGGACAAGACCATCTTTGGCCCTCCAAGACCGTGCTATATTACCTTTCTGGTAATACTTGTGGTTTAAGAAAAGCCAACTATTCCCATTCCAGTAATGTTCAGATAGAAACCATCACTGCCATGGAACTTCCCAGAATGAATACTGCCCCAGAGGTACAGGTTGTCTGCAGAACTGAGGTGTTGCAGTCTCTCTTCCAGGAACCAACTGCAGGGACCTGGTAATAGTAAGGGATTATCTGTGCAGCTGTTCCATCCCTTAGAAATATCATCAAGTGCTGCCAATTCAGAGATGGAGTCATTTCAAGCACATATATTTATTGGTTGCCACCTGAACAAAAAGACCTGTATAGCCAGGATTCCACTAGACATAATTTTCAATATTCAAACCAGTATTCATCATTTCCTGTCTTCTCCCATATTAACAGCTACACCTTGTC
Organism: Protopterus annectens; assembly: GCF_019279795.1. Classification (NCBI taxonomy): domain Eukaryota; kingdom Metazoa; phylum Chordata; order Ceratodontiformes; family Protopteridae; genus Protopterus; species Protopterus annectens. Next base: position 196,941,429 of record NC_056734.1, read on the forward strand.
TCAAGCCTCTGGGTCTTATGGTAGTGACAGTTTTCTTGGTTTCCTTTGCCAGATACCTCATGAAGATCCTTCAGAGGGTACACAGGTTCCAGTGGTGTCAGTATGTATATCCAATGTCTTATCCAGTCTGATTTTCATGGGAATGACATTAGCATCTTCTGTGGTGGCTTCTCCCTGACATTTTCTCTTATAGCAGTCCCATTACTCCTCCCGCTTTAAGTGTAACAGTCACCATGGCTGCTTCTGTCCTAAGAATGGGTGGTAGTGCTTAAGGCAGATGGTCAAGGGACTTGGCCACAAGTGGAGAACTCTCTGATCATCATTGTCTTAGTGATGAGGCAGTGCTTTTAACATTGCAGGATCTACAGGACTTCTCTCAGGGTTCATTTGCCTTCCACTTTGACAGCATGACAGTGGTTTGATACATCAATAAATGGGAGAACCCCATTCCTTTCCCTTAGGCTGATGGGACTCGAGTCTATGGGAATGGGAATGAGTTATATCATCCCATCACTTTCTGATAGCAACACACATTCCCAGTAAACCATATCTCAAGTCCACAAGCACAGCAGTTGTTATGCTGCTGCAAGTGGTCTCTCAGGCAGACAGTGGTGAATACTATGTTTCCTTGCTAGGGTAAGCCTGGCTGAAACATCTTGTACCAAGTACAGCAGCTGCGTCTCCTTAACCCCTCCCACAAAGGAACAGCCTTCCCTGGACGCTGGTGTAGTGGTAGCCTCTAGGTCTTTTTTACACTTTCCCCATTTCTCCTTTTGATGACATTTCTCCAGTATGTACAAGGCTAGGGTCATTCTCATAATCTGATACTTGCCCAGTCAAGCATGGGTTCCTCTACTGTGGCTTCATTTTCTACAGAAACCTCCTCTTCTCAAACCACACAAAGGTCACCTATCACATTTATCTGGTCTGGCAAGCTTCACCTAGACCTTCAGTTGCTCAGACTAACTACATGGTTTCTGAAGCTCCACTGATGCCCAGGGACCCTGCTTACCCTCTTAGCATGGCACAAATCTGAAGCACTCCACTAGAAATATTTACAGAAAAATACAAAATGTTCTTTGTGGACTACTAGCCAGGCAATCAATCCTTTCTGGGTCCTGACCCATGCAGTTCTACAGCATTTGGCCCACATTTTTGATCAGCATTGTAGCTATTTTACAGTCAAGTTATATTTTGCTGCCATTTTAAACTTTAAGTAAGGTCTTCATCCTTCCCCTCTGGCTGCCTTAAAGTATGTAACGACTGCCATTCCTTTCTACTGAGGCAACCTGGTAGACGACCTGCACCTCCATGGGTCCTCAGCTTCATCCTGGAGAATTAAGCAGTTTATTAATCTTATAATGTTCTTCTTTAAGTACTTCAACAGAAGGAAGTATGTGTTACACTGTATTTACAGTATCAATTAAGATTTTCTCTCAACAGAACTAAAGATATTAAAAAGGAGTACCTGGCTCCATGGCACAGAAGGATGGAGTCTTGACTGTATCCCAGGCAACCGATGTTTGATTAGTGGCTCTGCAGTAGAAGAATGGGGCAGGGAGGAGGAGGAGTAAAGGGACGTGTCCCACTTACCTCTCGTGGGGGATTAGGCTATGTGCACTCAGGGGCAGGCAAAGAGATGAGATATCCCTGGCGGACACTGGAGACATATCACCCTTGCTTTATGGGCAGGTGCAGCCCTGCTTGAAGGAATTTCCCTTGTTGAAGTGAGGGGATGACCTCCATGGGTAAGTACATACCCCTTCCCCTTGCACATTACTGTCTGCATGTGGGGACTAAGGCATAAAGCAAAAAGCTCAACCCAACCCTAATGGTGGTCTGTGTGATTGCCACGCCTGCATAACCCTTGCTGCATTAATGCAGTGATGGGGAATGAATGAATGATTTTTCCAGGAAAGGCTGATAAACAGATAGCAAGGGCAAATAGAGCCAAAAATGTATCAGAAATAAGTTTTTTGTCTCATTGGTCAAGGTAAATCCGGTAAAAAATGTTCCAAAGTTTACTTGTCCTTGTGGCTTTCAGACTATTTGTTTTTCATATACAGAATACAGAAAAACCCTACCAAACATGCCTAAAGCTTATGTGCAAGGAACATAGGGGCCATGTCAGTCATTTTTAGAAACTCTTTTATTGATAACATCTGTACAGATATAGACTTCTCTGCACACTTTCTTATGGCAATACATACTGGATGTGATCTTATGGTCCAGGATGACTTTCAGGGCTACCATACCATGGTATTCTGTCATGATACCAGCCAAGAGGAGAGGCTGGAGGCTCTGTCCTAATGTTGAAGTGAATGAACTGGATCATGTAAGACATAAAAGTTATAGACTAACTACAACATTAGATCTTCACAGTCTATGCCCGTTCACTTCTACATATCCTCCTACCATGTCCCATCCATGCAAAAATGATCCCATGGAGATTGATTGTGAGTAAATGGCATGAATATAACACTATGGATTCTTGGGGGAGACTTTTTAAGACTGGAAGAGTTTTAAGGCTGCCTAGTGACTGCTGGCTATGGCATACCAATCCTGTTGTAGAACAGGATGAAAATGGATTATTAAGATTATGGTAAGTACATAGCTTTTGTAATAACTCAATGAAAGTCATGTCAGTTACTCCCAAGGTGCTCTGATGTCAGAATAAATTACAGTGTGATGCAGGGATTTTAGTCCAAAACCTACAATTCCAAAATTAATCAAATAAAATTATTATAATTTTTTGACCGAAAATCTGTTTGGGTAATTTGTCTATGTACAACAAGTAAGAGTCCATTGTCTGTACTGTTAGGAATAGTAACAAATAGTTCTTGGGCCAGTTGAAAGAAGATGATGATTTCTATGCTTGCACCGATCTAAAAGATATACTTCCACAAAAAAATAATGCTTCTAAGGTAGGATTGTTACTTTTATAATTCCTCACTATAATTTTCTGCTCCTAGCATAATGGTGACACCTCAGGTCAGTACCAGGGCCATGCAATACTGCTAGGTTATAGTGCCCTTCAGATAAGATTTTATAGTAATTTCCATGCTACCACACTTTGGCCCCACAATGCATAGAGGGAAACTGATAAAGAGGTACAAAGAATGCATTTTAAAAATGTTGGGATTTGTCCATGGTATGTTAACCAGTAATTCCCATCCTTTAAATTTGATTTATTAATCTAACTGATGGCATGTGGCTGATCCTGAAGGAAATATCCATAACACATTCATAGTTCTGTGTCCACTTTTGGAATTTCATTCTCCAGTGAGTTTATTTATTTTACTTATTTATTTTATGTATGTGTGTTTACTGGGTAGTACAGTGATCACAATAAACCATTTACAGACACAGCCAAGGTTTTGAATTAAATTTTTTTATAAAATTTTTGTGCATGGAATGTCCATAAATCCAGCTGTACTCAAGTGTAGATACATCAAATGTATTTATATTTTTATTCACAGAATGCAAGAGACATAATTCGCCTTTTGTTAGCACATAACGCAAATCCCAATGTACTCTGGAGTGGACACTCACCTCTGTCATTAGCAATAGCCAGTGGAAATGACCTGGTAAGCCAAGTCTGTGTTTTTTGTTGTTATTTCATTGTATATGTTACAGAATACAGACATAAAAGTGAAGAAAATATTTTGAGGAGTTAGTTATGCTATATATTTACTGCAGGTGAATATTTTCAAAATTGTAATTGAATGATATAGATAACTATAACAAACTGATGAAAATGCTGTTAAAAAAATAGAAAGAAAGATGTTAATTGTGTTTAAAAGTTATGCATAGTCCTATGTGTCTTAGAAACATCACTTTCAGAGATGACATTAGCTTGAGAAGCATAGCTCTCACACATTTCTATATATTGTGATTATTAAGTGTTTTTTATATCTGCCTTTAAAGACTTTTGTCAATGTAGCCTACTTCAAATAATTCATGTTTTGCCTTTTGTTTTAAATTCATGTGAAATAATACCTTATGAGCACTTCAAAAAATCCACACAGTATGTTAAACCATGGCACTGTGATGTAAGGGAATATATAACAAAAATATTGTCAGTTTTTCCCACCTTGTGAGAGGTTTATTATTTTTTTGTACATCTTGATTGGGTGAGGTGTCCATATTGAGTTTTAACGTATGCAGTCCCCTAATATTTTTAAATTATAATTGTCAATGTTGGTCAGCTAGCAGCTAGGGAAAGAACATGATAGCAGGTTTCCTGCTTAGTCTGACTCAAGTAGCTGTTAGTGAAGAATTATGAATGAAATACATTTTTGAAAGGGCACTAAGTAGTAGGGGTTTGACCATATTTTAGGACAGTAACATTAACCTCTCTTCCTCTAATATACCACTGAGGGAACTAAGGATAACTATTCAAAACGTTAGAATTTTGTAGTGTGGAATTTTATGCTATAAAAGGCATATGGAATCAAATCAGCTTAAAACAACTTCTGTGGCTTAGATAATTTTTCTTTATCATATGATTACATGTAAAGATTCTGCACTCAGTAAACAGAAGATGGAATAAATAACTATATCAAACTTCACTTTTAGGCTACATAAGCTAAGGTGGCTGTATAAGTTCTCATGGCATTTATCGAAGAGCCGGGGTGCTTTATTAACATTTACATTAATTTTCTATCATGAATTAAAAAAAAACATTAAATGTCTTATTTACACACTCATTTTTTTATATTCATACTTAAAATTATTTACAAGTTATCAACACAAAAATAGATAACTAAACAATAGTAACTGTTTCATTATTTTTTATATTTACCCTCTAGTCCCTATCCTTTCTTCTATAATCATCTTCTTATTTCATATAATACATCATCCCTTTTCCATTTTCTTGTTATATAACAAAATCTGACATATTTTTCCACAGCACCCATATTGTCACAAACAGTACTTTATTCCATTTATCCATATCACATTTCTTTACTTTATAATACTTCCCATACAATACCATGTTCCTATTTATACATTTAAAAAACTTCCCATCTATATTCCTTTTTAAACTGTTCCCAAAGTTCTTTATTTTTTATGCAATCAAAAAAAAAAGTTTTGTTTTAGCTTCACTACACTCAACACATTTTCTTTCCTCCATCATCTTACATTTCATATTCTTTTTCACTAGTAACTTGTCTAATAAGATGCTCCACAAAAATTCCAAACCTTTTTCTCCTTTCTATTATTGCTCATCTTTCATTTTCTTTTAATTCCTTCCATAGGTAAACACACTCAAAAAAATGCGTATAAAATTATATTATACATTTCATTTATTTTCCCATCATCCTCAGTTACTTTAAACTTCCATAATTTCATTTTTGTCATATTATTTTCTTCCATCCTGTCCAGTTTTCTTTTTATTTACCATGTTTTTTTCTTCCCATACATTTTATATTTTTTCATATAGCATCTTACCTCTCATTTCTTTTTGTCTTTCTTTTACTTTTCTCATTAACTGGAATAAATGCATAGATGTTAAATGCATCACTGGATTTTTTTTAATTCAAAACATCTTCTTGTTTTCTATTATAAATTATCACTCATCACCAGGTTCAGCCATCCATTATTAAGCAATGATCTGTGACACATTTGGTAAGTTAAAGGTTGCCAGCACTTGATGTTATGAGCAAACTCTTTTGTTCTACAAGTTGTATCCACCAGGTGCTGCACATCAGCATATTCGTTTACTTGCTTCACAGTCCTTTCAATGAAACTCTAATAACTCTTTTTTTTTTCTATTTTAGTGGAAACATATCTATATATATATATATATATATATATATATCTATATATCTATATATATATATATATGTATATATATATGTGTGTGTGTATATATATATATATATATATATATATATATATATATTTCCCCCAAATATGCAATTTTTCCTAATGCATAAGTATTCAACATATATTTCTTCTTGAATGATAAGCAAAAACTTTTCTATGAAGCTAACATTTTTTTTATTTGTTTCAGTATCTCTCTTTATTAACTTATTATTCTTCTATACCAAATGTCATTTTGTTTAACAGAAGATCAACTTTAATAGCTTTTGACCCTTGTCGCTGACTTATCAATCCCTTGTTTTTTTCTTCCCTTCATTTTTATTAGAACTAAATAATATGCATATGCCCTACATATTGGTAATATAATATTTCCTTCCATCTGACATCTTGCCTCCTTCATTTCATACATGCACATCTGTACCACTGCATTCATTAATCATACAAATAAGCACATACTCATTGGGCATCCCTGTTTTACTCATAGGTTCATAGGAGGTCACTAGGCTGTTGGCCCTAGGCCCTTTATAAGCCTAGCCATGTTATACTCTTGTTCTCTTATTGACCAAGTTGTATGGTCTATATTTGCAGTGGGAGTCTATGATCAGCACCAACTGCCCTTATCCAAGAGGGACATAACTGACACCCCCCAGGGTAAATTTACAGTCTCCCATCCAGTCATCTAAGTTGCACTTAAATAGGGTCATTGAGGAGCTCTGTAGGTCTGAGGAGCTCTCCTCTCATGACACTTGTTTTTTTCCCCCTATCCATCCATTTATCATAACTTATACCCATAAATATTCATAACTTTTTTATTACATTAACTTTTTTCCTACACCACATGCCACTAAAATCTACCACATTGCTTCATGCCTCACTTTATCAAACACATTAGCTTACTAAATTATTTTATTTCAGTAACATCTCTACTACTTCTTTCATTACAATTAATATTTCTTTCACCTCTATTCCTTTTGTACCATAAATCCTCTCTCCTACTACCTCATCCAATACTTTCACAATCCTTTTTTTGTAGTATTTTCATAAATATTTTGTCAGTATTCCTTAGTGTTATGAGCCTCTGTTTTTCATACTTTTTTATTTCATCCTTTTTCAATATAAATGTTATCACTCCACCATATCTTCTTCGATTATCCAGTCGTTTAATATATTTGTAAATACTTCTCTTTCATATTTCTTCATTTCCTTGTAATACTCATAATTTATACCATCTAAACCTGGCTGTAATTCATTCTTACCGTCTTTTATCACTTTCTCTTTTTATTCTTTTGTTATATCTTTCAGTAAAAAAATCCTTTGTTTTTAGTTATTTTTCACTTTCCATTGTTTTTGCTCACCCATTTCCTGATGTTAAGTTGTCAATCTCGCTGTCATTCTTGCTGGATAGGTTCGGAGCCGATCCTCGGCTCCGACTCGGCACTTGCTTTAGCTTGAGAACTCCTTTTACCAGCTCGAGGCACCCCTATATCCCATGATGCAAGGCGGAACTACCTCAGATCTCGTTTGCCGCTTTGCGAAGAGGTCTCCTTTTTTGCCAGCTGAGGTAAGTTTGAGTTTTCAAACAGCTTTAGTCAGGGTTTATCTTCCCCTTTTTCCTATTTTTTAGTGTATAGTGTCACATTTAATCACCCTATTCCCCTTATAGAAAACATTTTTACTTTATAAAAAGTTTTAAAAATTTTCAGTTAGGCCTAGGCCTTCCTTATTAATCCCTATCTGTGTGTCTGTGTTTGGGGATTAATTTGTGTGACTGTTTTTGGTGTGTGTGTGTCTGTGTGAGTATTTTATTACTCTTTTTCCTTAGACTATGTCTAAAGAGGTAAAGGTCTCGGGCTTCAGGAAGTGTGACTCGTGCTGTCAGAAAATGTCTCTGACAGACGGTCACACTTCTTGTGTTTACTGTCTGGGGCCTTTACACCTGCAGGACTCCTGTGCTTTGTGTCACTCTTTTAGCCAGCGAGTCCTGCAGGAAAGGAGGAACAAGTTAATCCTCCATGGCTTGCTAAAGCCGGAAGGTTCACCCACTAAACCTGGGTCCAGTAAGCCTTCCAAGCCATCCAGGGGTCAGGCTACAGCTTCCAAGCCTCCCCCGGTGGCTCCGACTCCTTCGGAGTCGAGATCGGCTCCGGCCGGAGCCGATCTTTCTCCTTCTCAGCTAGGGTCGGTTCCGATCGGTTCCGACACCCAATCTGCTGTTGCCTTGTCGGCTCCGGCTGGAGCCGACAGTATCCAGTATCGGAGCCGAGAAGCCTTCGGCTCCATCTGGAACCCATAGGACGTCGGCTCCGATGACTTCCTCCAAGAAGAGATCTCGGTCCCCGTCTTTGGAATCGATCCACTCGGCTCCGGGGTCTCCTCTTTTGTCGGAGCGGAGTCATCGGAGCCGATCTTCGAGATCTTCCAGGCTGTCTGACCACGATTTAGAGAGGGTGGTAAGCAGGCTGTTAAAGTCGCAGGCACTGGCCCAAATGCTCCATAGCCCGTCTCAGCAGACTTCGGCTATTGCTTCACCCCTTGAACTTCCTCCTCCGACTCCCCACCAGAGTTCGGAGCCGAGCTTCGGGACAGCGACTGTTTGCGCCGAGCCGATGCATCCTTTTCGGCTCCGTCGTCTTCGGCTCCGATCTCTTCCTTGAGACCTTCCTTGGAGGGATCCGGTCGTCGAGTTTCCCTAGTCGGCTCCGAGGGGGCTAGTGCCATCGGACACTTGTCCGACCCCGCTCTCCCTCTCGGGGCTTCGGCTTTGGTAAGCTCGGCACCGACATCGGCCTCGGAGCCTTCCCTCTCAGTGGAGCCGGGAATTCCTATTTCCTCGGAACGGGAATGTTCCGGTCTCCCGGGGAGAGGAGCCTTTGAGGTGATGAGGAGTGTCCTGGCTCCCTGCCAGGTCAACGGTCCATCCCTCTAGCTCCTCCCTCTTCGGTGCCTGTAGACACCTCTTGCCAGCCTCTTGCTCTCAGGCCCAGGGATCCATCACCCCAGGTTTCCCCATTGGGAATATCTTCCTCTTCCGAAGTTTCTCCTGATCCTGCAGGTGAACCCCCTCGGAAGAGGACGTGTAAGAGGAAACACACAGACTCCCCTGAGTCTAGTACATCTGATACCGACTTAGATGAGTCGGAGGGTTCCCCACGATCCCCCTCTGAGGATGTCTCCTTTTCAGACATCCTTGAGCTCCTCAAACAGAGGGGGAATTGGCCATCCATTGACCCCTCCGAGGATGAGTCGGTATACCTGGAGGCCTTTGGATCCCGACCCTCCACCTCCTGGGTGTCTCCGCCTTTTGACCCACTTATGCAGGTAGTGGCTCGAAAGGCGTGGGCAGCTCCAGATTCTGTGGAACCTGTCCCCAGGAGACCATCCAAGTTTATTACGGCCCCTACGGACAAACAGTTTCTTTCCAAGGGCTTCTCTGTGGATGCTATGGTGGTGGCGGCCGCCACTAAGAAGGAACTTGCGGATCCTTCAGTACCTGTCCATCCTCCTAACAAGGATTCTAGGACCATGGACAGGTATGGAAAGCGGATGTTTTCTTCAGCGACCTTTGCTATGCGTTCGCTGAACTACCTTTGTCACTTCACCAGGCTTCAAAGAGATATTCTCAAGGAACTAGATGAAGTGGTCCAGGATCCTTCTGCTGCTGGGGCTCAAGAAAAGATTGCCTCACAGCTAGCAATCCTGAATTCCTTATCCAACTCCTCCATGCGGCTCATATCCTATGCGGCTGATGGAGCGAGCAGGGCCGCAGGCACAGGAGTGGCTCTTAGACGTCAAGCCTGGATGCGGCTTTGTAATTTTGCGGACCCCTTTAAGGCGTCCTTCACTAATACCCCCTTTGATGGTTCGGCTTTGTTCGGACCTCAGGTGAAGGATACCTTGACCAGGTGTGAGCAGGACGGTAAAACTCTTTCTGCCGTTGGACTCCATTTTTCCACCCCTTCTAGACCATATCCCAAGGGTCAGAAGGGAGGGAAGATGTGGTTCCGCAAAGCCCAAGGAGCTACGCCGGACACACGTGGTCAGTTTACCTCCAGAGGCAGAGGGGGTAACAATAATAGATGCCGCCCTAGAGGCAGGGAGGGTCCTCAGAACCAGGGCAACAGGGAGTCTCTTCCTGAGAAGCCCTTTCAGCACCCCTGAGGTGTTGCCCGACTGTCCACCCTTGGAGGCAGTCGGGGGAAGGATTTCGCTGTACCCAGTAGCCTGGCATTCCCTTTCACAAGATATGTGCGTACAGTCGATCATATCCGAGGGTTACAGAATCCCCTTCGAAAGGTATCCCATACCTCAACAATCCCTTCCAGACATCTCACCCGGTCAAAGGGATTTGGCAGAACAGGAGGTTTCAAAGCTCCTAGAAAAAAGAGCCGTCCAGACTGTTCCGGCAGACCAAGTAGGATCCGGCGTCTACTCGAGATTCTTTTTGGTCCCCAAAAGGACGGGAGATTGGAGACCAATATTAGACCTGAGCAGTCTAAACAAATTTGTCAAGAAGGCAAGATTACGGATGGTCACGCTTCAGTCCATTCTGCCCTTTCTGGGCAAGGACAACTGGATGTGCTCTATAGACCTTCAGGACGCGTACTATCACATAAAGATTCACAGGCGCTCCAGAAGGTTTCTCCGCTTTCGGCTAGGAACCAGTCATTACCAATTCGGAGCCCTGCCCTTTGGCCTCACTTCAGCCCCCAGAGTGTTTACCAAATGTATGGCAGTGGTCACAGCTCATCTGAGACGTCAAGGATTCCAGGTGTTTCCTTATTTAGACGACTGGCTCCTCTCCGCCACCACCAGGTGTCAGCTTCTTCAGACCAGAGACTACACTCTGCAGCTATGCAGGAGTTTGGGAATTTCAGTGAATTTCGAAAAATCTTCTCTGCGGCCTTGCCAATCTATCACCTTTATAGGCTTAGAATTAAACACCGTCAAAATGTTAGCCAGACTAACAGATCAAAGAATTCTGGACATCCAAAAATACGCTCGATTTTATTGCAGAGCAGCAAAGTCAAAGCCAGGCTGATACTAAAGGTTCTAGGTCTTATGGCTGCGGCCATTGTTCTTCTACCACTAGCTCGCTTCCACATGCGTCTTCTGCAGTGGATGTTCTTCACTCAGTGGTCGTTCCACAGTCTTCCGATGAGGCACGAAATCTTAGTCACACAATCGTGCAGGACTCATCTGAATTGGTGGATATCTTCCCCTCTTCTTCATCAGGGCCGACCTTTTGTTCCCCCTCCTCCGGTTGCCACAGTTACTACGGATGCCTCTCTGATTGGGTGGGGGGGGCATTATCAGGGCAGGATGGTCCACGGGATGTGGCAAACCATAGAATACCATCTGCACATAAATGTCCTGGAGATGAGAGCGGTGCTTTAACGTTGCAAGCCCTCAACAACTTTCTTCCCACGGGGACTATTGCAGTACAAACGGACAACATGTCCGTGGTCTGGTACATCAACAAGCAGGGTGGGACCAGGTCCTATCCGTTGTGTCGAGAAGCTCTCAGACTTTGGCAATGGGCAATCTCCTCTCATCAGTTTCTGATAGCAACGCACATCCCCGGCAGGTCCAACCTCTTGGCGGACAGGCTGAGCAGATCCATTCTAATGCCTCACGAGTGGTCTCTCAATCAATCTGTAGTGGACCAGATTTTTCTGAAGTGGGGCACACCTTGTTGCGATCTTTTTGCTACACCCCAAAACAACAAGTGCCCCGATTTTTTCACCCTCTTTCCCCTACCAGGCCAACCCCTGAGAGACTCTCTAACCCAGGATTGGCCCCGGGGACTTCTGTACGCTTTTCCTCCCTTTCCCTTGATTCCACAAGTCATTCAGAAAGCCACCGTTTTGAAGGCCAAGTTGATTCTCATTGCCCCTTACTGGCCTCGACAAATTTGGTTTCCGTCTCTGCATCGTCACCTCCTGGTGCAGCCCTGGCATCTGGACCCAGTTCGGATCTCTTGATCCACCAGTCGGGTCAACAGCACCGGGCCATTCATTCTCTCAACCTCACTGCTTGGTTGCTCCACTTCCTTCCCTAGCCAGGCTTCCGATGATCTCTGATTCAGTCAGAGACATCTTAGTGTCTTCTTTAAAGTCGTCCACCAGAACTGTTTATGCTAGCAAGTGGCGACGTTTTTCTATTTGGGCAAATTCCAGGAATATTGATCCCTTTACTGCTCCTGTGCATTCTGTTTTAGATTTCCTGGCTGAGGTTTTTCAGTCAGGATCTTCTTCATCTACAGTAAAAGTTCAACTGGCTGCTATTTCCAAGTATCATGTTGGCTTGCATGATAATAACATTATGTCTCATAGATTATGCAAGGCCTTTCTGAGAGGAGTTTTTCTCCTAAAGCCGCCGATAAAGCATCCTCCTCCACAATGGGATCTAAATTTAATGTTGGCATCCTTGATGTTACCTCCTTGAACCGTCTGCTTCATGTTCTTTGAAATTATTGACCTGGAAAACTATATTTTTACTGGCTGTCACTTCAGCAAGAAGGGTTTCCGAGATTCAAGCTCTCTGCATCCGTTCCCCTTACTTGGTTTTTCATAAGGACAGGGTATCCTTAAGAATGAACCCGTCCTTTCTCCCCAAAGTTGTGTCTCAAACCAATATTAATCAATCCATAGATCTACCAGTTTTTTTCCCAAACTATTCTGACAGAGCTGAACAAAAGCTTCATTTTTTGGATGTCCATCGTCAGCTCAGGTACTATTTGCATAGAACGAAACAATTCAGGAAATCGGACCAATTATTTGTCTCCTATGCAGAAAACTGGAAAGGTCTCCCAGTGTCTAAAGTGACCTTATCCAGATGGTTGTCTTCCACCATTTCTTATGTGTACTCTCTCAGAGGCAAGCAACTACCTTCTAAACCGAAAGCACACTCAACCAGGAGTCTATCCACTTCTGCAGCCTTTCAGGATAGACTACCCATTGATACCATTTGTGCAGCAGCTACTTGGGCCACTCCTCATACCTTTGTCTCTCATTACAAGTTAGACTTGGCCTCCAGAGACAGGGACAGTTTTGGTTCCACAGTTCTCAAGAGTCTGTTCCATTGAGCCACCCGGGATACAGGTGCTAGGGCGGTCCCATCCAGCAAGAATGAAGGCGAGATTGACAACTTAACATTTAGAAGTTATGTACCTACCATAACGTTCCATGTTAGTTGTCTTCTCTGCCTTCTTTCTTGCCTCCCTCCTTCCCCCTGGCCTGGACAGATCTTGAAGAGTTCCTATCAGGTTGTTTCCTCCTGAGCCTTCATTAGAGGACTCTTTATTATGAACTTGGGTTTCCTAAATATGTTAGGTTAGTCCTTAGCAGGGTAGGTTAGCTACCAAACGAGATCTGAGGTAGTTCCGCCTTGCATCATGGGATATAGGGTTGCCTCGAGCTGGTAAAAGGAGTTCTCAAGCTAAAGCAAGTGCCGAGTCGGAGCCGAGGATCGGCTCCGAACCCATCCAGCAAGAAAGAAGGCGAGAGAAGACAACTAACATGGAACGTTATGGTAGGTACATAACTTCTAATTTTCATACATTTTCTACAAAACGTTCTACCACCTCCATAGTATCTTCTTGTTTGGATTTTGCATTTTGTTTGCTAAGATAGCATCCATCCTTCCTTCTCTCATTTTTACTTCTTTTCCTAAATAAGGAGAACCTTCTCTTTCTTTTCTTTCAGGAAAAAATTGCTATGTAACATAATTTTTTACCTTTTCTCTATTATTTTCATACCTGTGTTTTTCTATTTCCCATAGTTTGTTACTTCCTTTTTCTATCTTTTTCTCTTAACTCCGTAAAATGCCTTTATATTTTACCATATTTCTTTTTTTTTTTAATTTTCTATCTACTTCTAAATATATTTTATACTTCTGCATATATACTGCTCAACACTCTTGTTGTTATATGATCTTCCCATAATATTTCTTCTCCCTTATCATTTCTTCTTTCTTTTTAAACTCTCCAGTTCATTTCTTTATCTGTTTCCTTCCTTTACTATTTTGCTGTCTTCCCTGTTCTAGTCATACTGCAATATAATCTGAAAATGTTACCATCTGTACTCCCCCATTATTTCTTTTGTGTCTTTAAAGTAAACTATATAATCAATTTCAGCCTCACAAATTCCCCTTTCATGTGTTCATTCTCCATTCATTTCCTCCTTTTAAATCTCCACATTTTATTAATTCCCTTAACATCTTAATATGCTGTGTTATTTTCTCTTTTCTTTCCTCAGGTTACATTTAAAGTCTCCTGCCATCAGTACTGACATATTTACTAACACAATCTTTTTGATTTTTTCAAACTGTTTTCTGTCCGCCATATTAGTATATGCATAAATCACAATTAATCTTATAAATTTTTGTCTCATTCTCATACCTTGTATCACTGCCCTTTCTGGTACTGTTATTGTTATATGTAAAATTCTTCTTTCTTCATTTTTTATAAGAACTCCTATTCCAGAAAATGTCTTGTTTCCTACCTATCAAACAATTTGCCACTCCCAGTGCTACCTGCATTATTATCCTTTTTTTCTTTTTCGCTGCATCTGGTATCTAGCAAGCAAAAACATCCCTTTTTGTTTTTTACATCATTCCATCACCACCAAACCTCTTATAGCATTTCAAATGCTATTCACATTTAATGCTAAAATTCCTATACCATCATTTTTCTTTTTGCGTTTTACTTCTAGGTCATATTTTTATCTTCCTTCTCCCGAGTCTCCCACCAACTGATTTTTCACAATCTTGTTCTTCTCCTGTCTCTATTTCTCTCTCTTCTTTCTCTTCACTTTTGAAAATTGCAAACTGGTTACCTTCATGTATATTAATAACCTCACTCTGAACTGTTATATCTTCCTTAACTACCTCTTCATTGTTTTACCTTTCTTCAGTATCCCTTCCCCCATACCACCTTCCCTTTCAACATATTCTGTAGTAGTAATTTCTACTGCTTTTTTTTTTTCTGAGCTTTCCTGTCCATCTACTCTTTCCTTTTTTAATACGGGACAGTCAAACCAGAAGTGTCCATATTCTTTGCATGTTCTATAAAAAGGCTTACAGTTTTTTTTATGTATGCCTCCTCTTCCATATAGGCCTCATCTTCATTTGTTAGAGTCTTGTACTACATTTATTTTTATTTTATTTAACATTTATTTACCGGGAAAGTCTGACTTGGAACAAAGCCAATTTTCAGCAGAGGCCCAGGGAGAAGCGCTCCAGATGCATGTCTTTGTAACGTGGGAGGAAACCGGAGTACCCGGAGAAAACCCACACGAACGCAGGGAGGACAAGTAGACTCCGCACAGAAGGCACTCTAGATGAGAATCGAACCAGAGAATCTCTTGCTGTGAGGTGACAATGCTACCACTGCACCACTGCGCCGTCCATGATTTTCATCCTCAGAGAAATAACATGCTTTGAGTTGGCCCCAGTACCTAACAAATCCTCTCTCTCTCTCTTACCATTCAGAGTTATTCACCAGGATTAACGAAGCCTCCGTGTAAGAGTTATAACTCTTATACGGAGGCTGCAGTTAAATGGAGTGATGTCAGCATGCTTTGCATATTCATGAGAGCATGCTGAATCACACCTAAGTCTAACACGGTCCGTGTAAGACAGTAGGGGGCGTGTCCGTAGGCTGAGCCCTGTAAGCGGACACGCCCCCAGAAGTGTAAAAGTGCCCAAAGTAAACACCCACAACAGAGTCCACGAAAATGTGAATAAACACAACATAACACATGCCCCCACAGACTATGAACATAAAATATATATAAATGAACATGTTATATATTTTTTTTAAATTGTAAAGATGTTTAACCGTGAGTGCTCGTTTGCTGGCGTGCCCGTAGCGCAGCTACAGTTAGCAGTCAGTGGGAAAGCATATAAGAACTAAATATGCAAAATAAGCCAAGAAGCAATAGCGTAGCGGTAGAGATGTTGGCTGAAGAGCAGGCATTCATGGTTCGAGCCCCCACAACACCAATTTTTTTTTTTTCAAAATAAGCAGGAAACAAGTCCCTGACAAATATGTACACATAAAACCACAATTTATGTAAAATGTAATGAAATAGCCCATTTATATTGAAGAAATGTGAGGTAACAAAAGAATAAAAAATGCCAGATGTGCTCATAGCTGAGCTACAGTTTAACAGAGTGAGTGCATGTGCCCGTAGATGAGCAGTGGTTTAACTGGCGCAAAATGAGTGCCCGTAGCTGAGCAGTGGTCTAACATGCTAAATCTATGTGCCCCTAACTGAGCTGAGCGTAATATGCGTGCCGATAGCCAAATGAGGCTTAAAGCAGCGTACCCGCTTGCGAGCTGCGCACCGTGCAAACAAGCTAACCGACGGGCAACGTTGAGCAAGCCGTATCTAAACTGCCTTTACACAGACACACCCCTCAGCATGTCTAGACAGTCATGAAAAATAAAAAGCAGTGGCCAGGTTCGAACCCAGGATACTATACACCATAGTCAAGGTACAGAACCACTAAGCCATGACAGCAGTACCTTTAAATGCAATAATAGCTAATATATAGGAATGAATACAAACTAGAGCATGACAATGCAGGTTTACTGAAGTTGATACAATTCCAAAATGGCCAATCACAGATATGTGTGGGAAAACGGACTATATAAGCCCCATAGGCGGGAATACACAGCATAAACGATTGTAGAACTGACCTGCAGGCAGAATGACAGGAGTAGGAGAGGGTAGTTGCTTTCGAGCACAGAGGTGGGGTGTTGAGGAGTCCAGGTACATGGTCTGGCTCCTAGTCCATAATCATGAGGCCCAACTCATGCAGGGCCAGGTCCTCTGGGGAGCATACAGGGCTGAGGCGTGGGACTGGTTGGCTCATGATCTCACCAGTGCCACAGGGATTCCAAGGACTGGTGAGCAGGTCCGTCACCACCATGCGGACCTGAAGAGACGCAAGCAGGACCAACTGAACCTTTGGATCCAGGAGGCCCGGCAAACACCCAACGCCCACTACTGAGTAAGTAACATTTAATTATGTATGTAAGAAATTAAACTAGCTGATATTATGGAGATGTGTATTCCAATATTACTTCATTTATATTACAGCTGCAGGTGTCCGTTCTGCGAACCGCAGAGCCTATGGCGATAGGCTGGTGCGGTTGCGCCACCAGGCAGGTCAGTAATCCACTACCAGTAACTGTAAAGAAATATAAAAGTATGACAGTCAGCAAAAGAGTGCAGTGTAGTCAGTAAGGAATAAAATCTGCAAGTAACAGTGTGAAAGTGTATGCAAGTATTGCTTGATTACAAAAGTGTGTTTCAGCCTGTAAGTTTAACCTAAACATGAAACTGTCCGACATATATTCTGAAATAAAATGCCCTGCCTGTAAGAAAATAGTACACAACCTGCAGCAGGCTGAAAAGTATAGCTGCAGAAGATGATGAAATCACATGTGTGAAATATATCCCTGTGGAAATACTGAAACATGACAGAAGTGAGACTGCTGGAAAGGATTGTAATAACTACTGGTAAAACATGTCAATAAAGCCTAGAAGTACCATCCTGAATAGTAAAATGAAAGCAAGTGAGAGAGTGTGAGAAAGTGTCATGAATCCAGCAATACAGTAGTAATAACCCCTGAATAAAGTATACTGCAGTCAAGACAGCATGAAATGCATGTGAGATTCAAAACCAAACAGCAAAATCTGTTCAAAGTGTTGCTGCATCTGGAATGTGTATCCCAAAATCTGGATATGTTGCTCTCAGTCTGCAATATGCAGATAGGATGTTTGTCTGATATACCAAACATCCACACTTGTCTACATCTATATAAAGCAAATGTATCAGGATGATGTAGCTGAACAAAGCTAGATATGAATGTGTATGAAGAACCATAAAATGTATATTGATGTTGCAGTAACAGTCCTATCACCAAGTTGAAATAGTTATCATATAGGAAACTGTAGTTAGAACAGTAGTGTGTATATAACTGTAGCTATTAGAAATGTACAGCATATGTATTGTTATTTGAAGGTGTTAATATTACTTTCTTCACCCCACCCTATAACCACATATAACCCATTCCCCGTGAAAATGGTATGTGTAATCACAATTAACACCCCTGGACGTTTGTCCTGTTGGGTCATATATATTTGCATGTCTGTTGATGCATCTGCCCTGTTCATACATCCACACCTGATGGCCTGTTGCCATCAATTAACCCTGCATGTTGTTGGACTGTGTATTTCTGTTCAAATTATGCATGTGTTATGCACGCTGTTCAATGGTGTGAATATCTGGGTGTTTGGTTAATGGGAATACTAATGCATGCTGTTACAACTAATTGTGAATGGTATTATATGTCACTAACCCAAACTGTCATGACATAATGCAAAACATAGTACGACAGGGAAGGCGGGTTCCAGCGGACCCACTTCTCCCACCTCAGCTGGCGAGTGCACCTGGCACTAGTGCCGAGTCCGGACCCTCCTCCGGTGGCCCTGTGCCACCTGCGGGTGGAAGCGCTGCAGGGGATGGGGCTCACCCCCCCTCTGCAAGTGTGGCCGGAGGAGAACCACCACTCACCCTCCGTAGCGTCCGGACTGTAGTGCGTAGGGAGATTCGGGACTCTGTTCTCGAGCCCCTACGCCAGCTCGAGGCACGGGTGGCGCAACTAACGGGCATGCCTGTTGCCCCGCCTACACAGCCCCCAGCACAGCCCCATCCTGGGCAGTGAAGGAACAGTGGCAACTGCCTATGGGTGGGGATATCAGTTCCACTGTTGCCATCTGTGGGCTCATGGGCTCTGGATATCCAAACCTCCGTCCCCGTCAATTGCGTAACCCCCCCCACATGTGTCATACACCGCCCCTGTATGCATCTTGTTTGTCTTGTCTGTTTACCTACCCAACCTACCTCCCCAGCTGTACCGACTTCCTTCACCTGACATACAATTCTCACCTGAAAAAAAAAAAAAAAAAAAAAAGGGCACTCTGTACCACAAAAAAATTATGCCCCATACATAGCTGCCCATTCCGCACACATGTCTACTGGACATGGAACCTATCAATTACAATTGGCTGTACAACAAGTATTATTGTTGTCCTGACACCTCTCTCAGGGGTGGAAGGTTTCAAATGTCACACCAAATTACATACATATGCACAGCTGTTGCTGATGAAGAAATGGGCAGCTATGGGCCTTACCTACATCCCTCCTATACATCCCAAGCTTGTTTCCCTACTGTCTTACCCTCTTTGTGACCCCTTTTTCACCACTTTCCTGTCTCCCCATTTTCTTTTCTTTCAAAGAAAATAGCGCAGGTGTGCGCAAGAGTAAGCATGTTTAAGCGGTTGTAATCGGGTGTGCGCGGAGCTAACCACCAGTGCGCATGCGTGAGCTCTGCGCAAAGCAGCGCTAACCCGGTTACAACTGCTTAAAAGTGCCTTAGTCACTTTGATTGACAGGTCCTGTACTCAGTTCAAAAGCAAAATAAAATCCCACTGTGAGTCCCGAACCCAGGACCTTGGAAACAGTAGTCTGCATGACTTACCACTAAGCCATGACTCTTTAAGAATATTGTGCTACAATAAATATATCATGTAATAGTAGGAATGAATGTAAAGGGAATATAGATGTGTAGTACACAAAGCATGCAATTTAGAATTACTATCAAAACTAGTGGATTTCTATAATAGTAGTGTGTGAACAGAAACAGCTATGCTAGTTGGAAGCTAGTAGGTAATAATATCACTATAGCACCTTGCAAGCCACACACATACTCACAGCAGGATAAGCACTGCCCATACCCCACAACCTCTTACAGGAACACATCTGGACCAAGTAATAAAATATGTGGAGCAAAGGCCCAAAACCAGGGACACATTACAAATAATGTTACAACAAACGCAGACAGTTCAGAGAGTAACAGGGTCTGCACCTTGTGGGATGTTTGGAAGGGTATGCAGTCTGAAACTTGAATGTTTGTCACCATATTCTGACTTGAGCCCAGAGTGACTTGCCAGAAAAAGGTGTGCATGAGATATTGACCAAAATATGAGGCAGAAATGTGGACAACCTGCAAATATCTGTACACATGACGGGTCTGACACCACCATATTTGAATAGTTAAGAGCCTAGACATAGCAACAGTGAATGACTTACAGGGATGCCCCACAGACCCCATGTGAAATGTACAAACAGTAGGCAGAAAGGTGTAACACATGCAATGGTAACTATGGAGTCCTGAAAGTATTCATCACTTGCATGGCAGAAAAGTGTAGTAATACATATGCTCATGCTAACCCACAGTCACAACTGCAGCATACCAGACATTTTAATGGGTGTACCCCACTGATATGTACCATTCCATGAGGCACATAACAGATGAACCTGAAAGTCTCTGGGGCCTGCTCAGCAGCATACTCAAATACCCTAATAGATGTCAAGGCCCACACCATGGCCAGACCACACTGCATGCTGTAACACCCTAGCAGATATAGCAAGCATTCCAAGGTGTGAATGTACATGGAAAATAGGAAAGCTACAGCAGCACACTACAGTCAAGACACCTAGCAGGCATACAAGTAGTGACTGTAGAGGGCAACTATTGAAGCCTTAGCAACAAAGTGCAAGCAAATGTGAAAGGAAAGCACACACACACACATTAACAGTAGTAGTAGTTGTAGGTGTCAGTGTACATACACAGCTAGTACAGGAAACTGGAGAAATGAATGGAGGAATGTAAATCTACAACACACCTGGAAATATGAGAGAGATACCAACATTTACACTCACAGAACATTGTCCACAGCATAACAGCATGGTCCCTGCCCTTAAAATCTGAAAGGGCTATGCCTATCTCACATACCTTTTTATAGCACTGTTCTGAAATCACAGTGAGAACTGCAATCAGTACACAACTGGCTGCATGCAATTAGCAAATGCTGGCTAACAATTGGTGCAGAGGCCATCACATGGGCATATGTAGATACCTACAAAAGTATGCTGTACTCCCAGTCCACACATGCAATACTTTCATTGCACCCTGAGAAGGATGTGAGAGACAGACAGAGAGAGAGAGAGAGAGAGAGAGACAGAGACAGAGAAAATTGCAATTAAGCAGACACAAACAAATTGTTCAGCAACAGCTACCTGAAAGCTGACAACTGGGAAGTGGAGCAGCAGGACAGAGAACCAGACAGCAACACAAGCAGCTGTGACAAACACAGGTAATGTAAAGTAATACTATAAAGGTCTACATACTGTGAACCCTCCATATGTGTCATTGGTCTGTATCCATATGTATATGAAGATGTGTAAAGGGCAGGGGACATACAGCAACTATCAGTGAAGGCTGTACATACATTTGTATGTGAGAGCATCTATGTGCACATATCAATGTTGGTTGATTGTAGGTTGTAGTGCCATGTACAAAGTAGGTTTCACAGTTATGTATGTTTAGCAGTATGTTAGTGTGTGTATACAGTATGGTAGACAAATATGTTGATATACCTGTCTAACATATGGATACGTATGTATGTCAGCATATGTATGTGTGTATATATATATATATATATATATATATATGATATGCATATATGTATACATACATAGAGAGAGAGATGTAGGAATACATAGACAGATGTAGATAGAATATTGTACAAACATATCTATGTAATGCACACATACAGATATAGATATATGTAGATACATATACATAGACAGACTGATCTATCTACAGGTATGACTGTATATGACGACCTGCAACACAGCCTGTCCCACCCCCTCTGTCACTCACACCCCCTCTGTGCCCCCTCCACATCTATAGCAATATATGTACATCAATATATATATATGTGTATATGTATACGGACATATATATATATATATATATATATATATATATATATATATATATATAGATATAGATATATATACACATATAGATATATCTATATACATATCTATATATATATATATATATATATATAGAGAGAGAGAGAGAGAGAGAGATGTATATAAATTCTGAGTGAGGCACATGTGTACAGATGTATTGCAACAGGTGCCCAGTGACAAAGGCATGGAGTGAACACCAGTGTCAAAACCGGAGTACCATACCACATTCCAGATCACCTACACCAGTAACCACCAGATATGTGATTGGCTACCCACCACTGCATGTGTCAGGGGTGAACAGGGTCATAAATGTGTACAATAGTGGCCCCAATGATATTCACAGTGGCACACTATCCCTGGAATACCTGCACATGGTATGTGTCAGCGGACATGGTGTGTCAGCTATGGACATGTAGGTCGGTGTACCCCTCCACACCACATAATGGATGCCATGGTATGGACCTCACATGACAGCTACAGATATGGAGAAGGACACAGTGACATGTACAACACTGTGACAATGCACTCAAACACATTACCAATGCACAGTGACTGACAACACCACAGAGTACACATATGCTACCCACATAGAGGTTACCACTCCCGGATTTACATATGTAAGTCACACCCATGACAGATGTCCAACAACCATCGTAACACCTCACACCATCCACAACCTAAATGTCTGCTGTGTGTCGTCCGTGCCACTGCAATAGAGTGCACATGTGGAGGTAAGAGTTCCTACCCACAGATAAGACATACCCTGCAATAAACCACACAGTGTTAAGAAGCAAGACTCCCCATGAGTACATGTCACACATACCCCTGCTGAATGTTAGTCAGATAGGTAATATGCCATATGAGTCACCCTGTGTAACTGTGTGACAGCAGCAGGTACCATCACACCACATGTGTCACAATGGTCAGGGTAGCAGAACAGTACGCTGCTGTAGTCCCAGGGGTAATAGCATATTGTATAGTATTGTATTGTAATGTAATGTATTGTGTTGTATTGTATTGGTATGTTGAGGTGCCTCCTTCGTGGAGTGGAACCACTGCTGCTGTGCGCCAGTGTACAGGTACATATCCTGTAGTCTGGCTAGTGTTACATAGCACTTCTATATGTGTGTTTAGCTCCTGTCAGAGTTTATGTAGCATGCAACTGGGGATACCATCAGGTCCCATTCATGTTGTGTATTCTGCTATCCTGAGGGTGGCTCTCACCTGGACATCTGTGATGACAGGGAGGTTACAGTCAGCTGGGATAACTATGTCTTATTTTGGGGGAGAGGGCGGGCTGACACCTGCACTGAACCTGTCTGCCACAATGTTGTCAATATCTGTGGTGTCAGTGAAATATGTGTTGTTGTGTACTAACTATGGGCATAGAGGATGGATCCTGACCAGGTTGCTAACATAACTGAAGAAGGCCTTCTGGTTATCTGTAGTGTCCCTCTTGATTTCCCTCTCAAAGTTTCCCATGGATTTTGTATGATGGAAAATAGATCCTTACTAGTGCTGCTCAGACATGCCCTCCCTTTATGGAATTATGCTCTGTCTTGCAGTAGCTTCCATCTTCTGTAATACAATCTGTCTATGGCTGGGGTCCACCAGACAGGGTGCTGTCCCTTTGTGGAGAGTGTCTTGGTCATATATGGGATTGCATGATCCATGCATTCTCGGAGATGTCTGTAGAAAGCAATTGTGTAGGGGTCAGCATTGTGGGTTGTATCTGCCACTGGCCCAGTGGGCTGAAAGGATACCATGTCACTGTTACAAAGTGTAAAGTTTGTATCTGTAATGTTATGCACTATAGTTGTTTGTGCTGGTGGTGGGATATGTATATCCAGGGCAATCAGTGTGTGGTCAGCTCACAGTAGCTGATGATGTAGGCCATACAGTACCTAGATACAAACCCCCAGAGTGAGGAGGTGCTCTTGACCTGAATCAGTGTTCTGACTGCTGGGGTTTGGTAGTATGTCGTATGGAGTGTGCCAGGTACTGTTGCACAGTTGCTGGCTGAGCACTGATACCTGGCCATCTACATGTGTATCCACCAATAGACAGACAGATGCTACATATGTGAGATATGTTGTATCATAACAGTCGAGTAGCATGTGTAGTATGTGTGCCAAATTCTGCTGACATTTATTGCTGATACCAGGTTATTTTCTTTCTCAGGTACATGGCCCACCCGCGGAATCCCACCTACTCCACAGCTGAGGATGAGGAGATACACCAGAGCCTGGTGCGGGATTATGCAATACTCTTTTCCCGCACCAGCCAGAATCAGCAGGAGAGGGCTGCACTGTGGCAAGACCTTGTCCGTCAGGTAAATGACATAAGCACGCATAATAGGACATATGAGCAGGTACAACATCACTGCAGTGATTTAATCAGACATGTCCGTCAGCGTGCGTCGGATATCCACAGGCAACAGGTTGCCACAGGTGGTGGGGTGGCTACACATCCCCACTCACCAGACTGGAGGGACTACTCATGAGTGTAGTGGCTCCAGTCCGCCAGCAACAACAACAGCAGCAGACATGCATTATGATGGTGGCTGGAGCCACGCAGCAGCAAGACAGTGAACGTGCAGGTAATATGCCATATGTATAGTTGACTGTTGTGTACACTGGTAGTTAATGCATGTGTGAGGTGTGTCCTTGGTTTGTAGCTGTCACCATAGTATTTAATGTGCAAGTGTGATATCCTCAATATTAGCAGCTGACCTGTGAAAGGCGACTGTTGTACTACTGACCTGTATCATACTCAGTAACAATGGCACAATTGTGCCCACTGACATTAGTTTCTTCATGTCTGCAGGACCCTCTGGTATAACAGCAATGCAGCCTATCCATGCTGGTGAGTGTGTATTAACAATTCCTGTAATAGTGTTGATAGTAATAGTACTATTTGGCTCACTTAGTAGTGCTCTTTGTATGCATGTAGGTGTGTCTGTGTCTGTGTGTTGATATCACGCATACTGAGTACTGTATAATTGTGTGAAACTGTGTGCATGTGTGCATGTGTGCATGTGTGCACCTGTGCATGTGTGCACCTGTGCATGTGTGCATGTGTGCACCTGTGCATGTGTGCATGTGTGCACCTGTGCATGTGTGCACCTGTGCATGTGTGCATGTGTGCACCTGTGCATGTGTGCATGTGTGCACCTGTGCATGTGTGCATCACTGGTAATGTGTAGACATTGTAAACTGTGTTTCCTGTTTCCCTCCCACAGGTTCTGTTGCTGCTCTGGTGTCATGTAGCAGGGAACCTGAATCAGGTGCCGTGGGTACTGATAATGATGACATCTGTGTAATGGCACAGGAAAGTATGCCAGGGTCCGCCATTGGTCAGCCGATTGACAGTACACAGCTGTCGACCCCATCAATGCGCACAGTTATCCTGCCAATACACCCTTTGTCACCAATGTCCCTAGGTGATGGACAGCATACAGTGGGCATTGACCAGGGTAATGTGGTATCTGTGGCACATGCCTCCCCACATAGCAGCCATGGGCATGGCCCAGAGATGGTACCACACAGACAGATGTCCAGGGGTTCTCGTGGGAGCATCCGTGGGCGTACTGCCCCTGTCAGACGTGCCCACAGAGGTCTTACAACCTCAGCTATGTTTCAGGCTGTCATGCAGGCACAGTCACGTATGGAACGGTACACCAGACAGGGTCTGAGGGAGCTGACAGCATGTCGCACAGCCATGACTGACAGTATGCGTGATATTGTGGCTACCATCCGTGATTTCACCGATGTCATAGACAGACGTTGTGGGGACATATTAGACCGGTTCCACAACTACATGTCCATGAGCCAGGGCGATGGTGGGCGGTTGAGGTGTCGACGTGGCCGTATGCCAGCAACAGCAGCAGCTGGCAGTCGTCGCGGACGACAACAGGGCCACGGCCGCCCCCGTAGTGCCAGCAGCAGCCCCAGCAATGCTGGGTCTGTGCTGTCATCAGACCGCCCCAGGAGACCACGTGCACGTGGCTCTGGCCAGGCCCGACAGGGATCTGTGTCCAGTCAACGAACACCTGCTTCTGATGAGAGTACCCAGTCTGGGTTGGTACTGGATACGGTCCGTAGCACCCCTGCAAGGCACAGGAACCGTGTCCGTGGCCAGAGACACTGATCTGTATGACCTGGCAGGTACAGTCTGTGGCTGTCCACAAACACCAGTATATGGCAGCCATGAGGTGGAACTGTGTGCATCCATACACACATGCGAATTGACAACACCTAGGGCTACCGCATACACGCTCACACTGCATCAACATTGCCCCACCTTCTACTGCTGTCCCTCACCAACACTCATACACATACATGTCAATTGGTGGTATCGGTGGCTGACTCAGGCATACCAAGTTCACACCCTGTGCATATGATGAAACTGTGCCACCTCCTGCAATCTGTAACAACTGTGCAGGTACAGGTTAACATGTTGCTGATGCACAGGGTGACCACATAGATGTGTAGTAATAGTATCATGTTGTTAACAGTACTGTGTGCTGAATTAATTGTGGGTATATCACAGCATGCCTGATGCAGTAAGTGTGTGATTGTCATGTCCTGTTGTCTACACCCATGGTAAGTACCATAGTGTATCATCTGCACATGTTGGCATACTGGTGGTAATGATGTCAACAGAAGGCTACATACATAGGTAGCACAGGGGATAAGGTAATGAATGTAGTAATACACAATGATGGACATGTAAATTGCAAGTGGCATGTTGCCCACACTGGACTCTGCAATGCAGATGTTTGAGGATGTTGATATGTGTGCAGTACTACACGACTGGTACAGGACAAACAGGAGCACCCTAGCACTGCATGCTCACATCTCATGCCATGCTAGACAGTCCCAACACACATAACTAACTGTCACAGGAGGGAGAGTCCCCATATATGTCAGGGATACTGTGGTGGCAGGCCAGGTAGCATACATCCTACTAAGTATGGAACCACTGAGTGAAGGCTCAGTGTCTATTTGACATGTGTATTACTGCAGGTATGTGCACATGGGTTTCCATCCAGTTATTGTACATCCTGACAGTACATGGTCTGTACACTTGTGTGCACTGAGACTGGACCCTAGCCATCTGACCCGTGTATTTCCATGTACATGTGCATAGTGCCTGCATATTTGCAGTGTTACCTACCGGAACTGGTACAGCTTGTTTGTTGTACAATGGACTACATGCAGCCCTGTTTACTGTAGCTTTGTTTGCATGCATGTTTGCTTGCAATTACCCTGGAATACTGATCACATCTGCAATGCATAGTTATAGAGCTTCCGTGGACTCCTAGTGCCATCTGCATAGCTTACTATATGTATGTCCATGTCCCACTTGACCGGATGTCACTGTTTGTCCTGTTCACATGTACATTGCCTGTGACACAGTGCATATGACTTACCTGGCATGTGTCCACATGAGCAGTCATATATGCTACTGCTAACTAATCACAGGCACACCTTCACATATTCATCTTCTGTTGAACTACCTGCTTCGCTAGGGACGGCCTGCACCTGTCACCCCTGGGCTTTCAGATATTGGCAAAGGCTCTTGCTACCCCCATAGTGCCTATGTTAGGCAAGGCTCAAATGACAAACCCACCTTCATAGGTATCACAAGGTTTAAGAAACTAAGAGTATTGCTACCCAACGCCAGAAGTCTAAACCTCCAGATGCATGCACCCAAAACACTCCTTGGCATGGAGAACATCAATATCTGTACAGTAACAGATGCCTGGTTCAGGGCTACTGAGAGCACACCAGCACTACCAGGTTTAACCTGGTTGATTTCTTTGAAACAGTCACCAAGGCCATTGACGAGGGGAAGGTGGTTCACACAGCCTACCTGGACCTTGCAAAAGCCTTCACAACAATACCCCACTTGGGCATTCTAGAGAAGCTCACCAGCTTAAATATAAGCTCCTATGTCACTAGATGGATTGCACAGTGGCTCAAGGACAGAACCCACATGGTTAGAATTGCTGGAGCCATGCCAGACTCCAAACCAGTTACGAGTTGTGTCCCACAAGGCTCAGTCCTGGGACCTCTTGTTTGGTATATATTTATTGGAGGTACAGGCCAACACGGACGGACTGTGGCTGACCAAATATGCAGATGACTGCGAACTGGCCACCATAATCGACTCTCCAGCTGACACAAGCATCTTCCAAAGGGGCATCATAGAAACAGACAACTTGTGCCAGAGCCATGGCCTTCAGCTGAACAGTGTTTAGAAAGGGGAATGTGCATCCTGTAGTCTGTTCACCTAGTTGCCAAAAGGGACATTGTCCTCACACACACTAACCCCCCTCAGCCAAAAACACACACTTGCCAATTGCAGGATTCAAACCCCTATCTGACTATGTTATGACACTCGAGATGGACACATTAGCAGAGTGTGCTATTCGCATTACTGGGAGGTTTCCCTTCTCTTGCTGTACTTATAGGGTGCTGACATCATCAGTGTTTAGAAAGGGAAATGTGCATCCTGTAGTCTGTTCTCCTAGTTGCCAAAAGGGACATTTCCCTCACACACACACTAACCCCCCTCAGACAAACACACACACTTACCATTTGCAGGATTCAAACCCCTACCTAACTATATTATGACACTTGAGATGGACGCATTAGCGGAGCGCGCTATTCGCATTATTGGGAGGTTTTCCTTCTCTTGCTGTACTTATAGGGTGCTGACATCATCAGTGTTTAGAAAGGGAAATGTGCATCCTGTAGTCTGTTCACCTAGTTGCCAAAAGGGACATTGTCCTCACGCACACTAACCCCCCTCAGCCAAAATCACACACTTGCCATTTGCAGGATTCAAACCCCTATCTGACTATGTTATGGCACTCGAGACAGACACATTAGCAGAGTGTGCTATTCGCATTACTGGGAGGTTTTCCTTCTCTTGCTGTACTTATAGGGTGCTGACATCATCAGTGTTTAGAAAGGGAAATGTGCATCCTGTAGTCTGTTCACCTAGTTGCCAAAAGGGACATTGTCCTCACACACACTAATCCCCCTCAGCCAAACACGCACACTTGCCATTTGCAAGGTTCAAACCCCTATCTGACTATGTTATGACACTCGAGACAGACACATTAGCAGAGTGTGCTATTCGCATTACTGGGAGGTTTTCATTCTCTTGCTGTACTTATAGGGTGCTGACATCATCAGTGTTTAGAAAGGGAAATGTGCATCCTGTAGTCTGTTCTCCTAGTTGCCAAAAGGGACATTTCCCTCACACACACTAACCCCCCTCAGACAAACACACACACTTGCAGGATTCAACCCCCTACCTAACTATGTTATGACACTTGAGACGGACGCATTAGCAGAGCGCGCTATTCGCATTACTGGGAGGTTTCCCTTCTCCGGCTATACTTATAGAGTGCTGACATCATCAGTGTTTAGAAAGGGGAATGTGCATCCTGTAGTCTGTTCTCCTAGTTGCCAAAAGGGACATTTCCCTCACACACACTAACCCCCCTCAGACAAACACACACACTTGCCATTCGCAGGATTCAAACCCCTACCTAACTATGTTATGACACTTGAGACTGACGCATTAGCAGAGCGCACTATTCACATTACTGGGAGGTTTCCCTTCTCCTGCTATACTTATAGAGTGCTGACATCATCGGTGTTTAGAAAGGGGAATGTGCATCCTGTAGTGTGTTTTCCTAGTTGCCAAAAGGGACATTTCTTTCCCACAGACTTACACACACACACCAACCCCACTCACTCACACACACTCTGAGCATTTGCAGGATTCAAACCCCTACCTAACTATGTTATGACACTTGTGATGGACACATTAGCAGAGCGCGCTATTCGCATTACTGGGAAGTTTTTTTTCTCCTGCTGTACTTATAGGGTGCTGACATCATCGGTGTTTAGAAAGGGGAATGTGCATCCTGTGGGGAGGCAGACACCAAGCACACTCTGGCTAAGCTGTCATTCCCTAGGGCAAACAGCCTAGTGTTGACCTCTACACCCATATGTTTAATTGTCAAATGCACATTATTTGTTGCTGGTAGACTGTTTGCACATCTTTATTGCCTTAGCATTCCCTGTTTGTATGAACAACTTGTGCATCTGTGGAAGATGTTTGCATATGGGAGGGATCCACTATATCATGTATGTCTCTGTAGTCATTTAACTGTGTGCACTAGGCAGACTGCTGTAATGTGGTTGGTTCCTGGAATAACACGTAAAAATACCAGATATGTGTGTCCAACTGCTAAACTGAGATTTGGCCTAAGTGTGTGAGCATGCCCAGTTCAGCCTTCCCATGGCATGTTGTCTGACATATGTCTCATTTATCAAAGTGTGTGAGCATACCCAGTGTGAGCATTCCATATGTTGGACTCTGCAGCCCACCACATTTGTGGATGAGTGTGAACTTCAACAAATATCACCCGTTTATGGTTGTGTGTTGTGTGTCATGTTGTGTAGTTACTGCACAACTGCTTTGTGTGTGAACACAACAGGATTATACTGTGCCTGCAGTGTTTGCATGGGATACTTTGCATACAGTTGTCAACATCCTTTCACACTGACCTAACACTGTAGTACTGTATAGTGTACTGGTAGTACTTTGACTGTGGTGGACAGTATCCTGGGCTTTAGTGCTATCACTGCTTTACATTTCGATAGTGAGCACAACAGCCTGGTTAGGGGCCAGTTGTGTACATCTGACCATGTTGCATTCTGTTCAGATATGAACTACTTAAACCAGGCTTGTCCAACATTGGTAGTGTATTCCACAACATAGGTGTACATTTGCAAACACTAGCGATGTGCCCTAGTCCATGTCTAATGCTAGTTGGAGAGTGTGTTTGTCCTTCAACACACATTGTAAGTGGAGTTTGCCATGACATATGTCATGGTTACTATACTGTGCCTCTGTCCACCTGTGACATGACAGTGATACCCAGGATAAAGCTACCATCTCCCATCCACTCATCAAGATTCCTATTGAGGAAGATTGATAAGTGACTCTATGGGTAGCCTGTACTGGGGGTTCACTCATGGGTGGGGGTGGTTTCTGTGTTATGGATCATGCAGTACAGCTTGTCCTATGTAAGTTAGTGCTGGGGTTCAGGTCTCTCATGTGCATAGCTCACTGCCATTCAGATTGTACAAGGTGCAGCATGTTTATTGATACCAGCAACACAGGCAACACATGGCATCTGTGCAAGCTCTTTGATACTCCTGGTGAGGTACTGTTGGGGACTTTACGGTTGATGGAGATGTCTGCTGAGGTACATCCCACAGGGGCTATTGTAGTCAATTGTACCGCTGATGAAGGATGACTGCAGAGCCACAATGACCTCCCCTTATCTAGATCTGACAACCTTCATGATTAGGTGGGTATATGGTATGTTTCTGTAAACACTACAGCACATGTTTGTCCAATGCAGGATATCTATCACCTTGTGTCCCCAGGTCTCTCATTATATGTTAACTACATAATGGGTTAACACCTATGTGGTAATTGTTGGGCACTTACTGTATATCCACGGGGATTGACTATACACGTTCTGCAATTAGCTTGCTGACATGGCTATGGCACCAGTTGTCTGTTTCTATGTGGCCCTTTTGTGGGATGCTTGTGTCAGCTGGTGGATCATATGTGGTGAGCAGTTTGTAGTCCTCTGCAAACATGTTTGGACACAGTCCTTCCATGTTTGCCTGTACCTATGGGACATATATACCAGACGAGGGAGATCCCAGGACCAAGCCTTGTGGGATGCCAGTTATATCTGGTTTGTAGTCTGACATGGCTGCAGCATGTCTGACCATGTCTGTTCTGTCCTTGGTCTGGTTTGCAACCCTCTACTGACATAGGGGTTTATATTTAAGCTGGTGAGCTTATCTATAATGAACATGTAGGGTATTGTATAGAAGCCTTTGCAAGGTCCAGCTATGCTGTGTGGACCACATTGCCCTCATCAGTGACCTTAATGACTGTTTCAATTGAGTCAAACATGTTTAGGGGCAGGATCTGCACTTAAGAAAGCCACACTGGGTAGGGTCCGGTGTCAGTAGGTCCCCAATATATTTATGTCTGTGGTACATGCTGATCCTTTCCATAGCTGTGCAGACCGAGCTTCTCAGGATTCTGGGGTAGTAGTTTTCAGTATCCATTCAGGCAACACCTTTGTTGAGAAGGACCACTGTTGTTGTACACTGCTCTTTGGGTACATATTCTGTGGTAAGGCTGACATTGAGCAGTAGTGTGGTTTGGCATTCCATTCATCTTGGAGTCCATGTTGCACTAAGCCCAGGACACCATCTCATACCATTGCTGCTGTGTGTTTTGCTTTGTAGATGTTGGCTGTTACCTCAACATCTGCAATATCAGGGGGCCAGCAGTCTGCTGGGATAGATATTCTGCATTCGGGGTTTGCACTGCACCTGTCAGGATGTATGTTGGCAATATGTGTGTGTGTTTGTGATATTTGTGTGATTCAGAGCATATCTGTGAATTCCCAACATGGTTCCTACCATCAGTTGTGAAAGCCTTGGGATTATCCTTAGTGTCCTGTACAATTTGTATCTTCATAGGTTCATAGGTTCATACTAGGCTATCCACCCTAGGGCATTTGTTAGCCTAGCCAGAGTGTGTGTGGCTTTTGCCACCCCTTGCTATGTGAATATTATGGCCATTTATGATTTGCTTTGCTGTGCCTCTGTCTGGACATGACACAGTGAAGACCCCAGTGTAACTCTACAATCATCCATCCACTTGGCAAGATTCCTGTTGAAGAGTGTCAGTGAGGGGCTCTGCCTAACATGGAGTGGGATTCTGGTCCAGGGTGTGGGGAGCCTCTGGATTATGTATCTGTCCCACCAGCACATCCTATTTCATTATTTGTTGAGGTTGACATCTCTCACTCTCACAGCTCCAATGGATTTGAGTTTTCTGGGGTGGAGCATGTCCATTACTCCTGTGTTGGGCATGGCCTTCTACAACAGGCATGCAATGCCTCTGTGTAGGCAGTATGTGACTGCATTCAGCTGGGGTGTCTACAGCCAGGCAGCATATGACATATATTTGAGACCCTTTATCCTCTTGGTGAGGTACCTTTGCGGTCTTTCTAACTGCTGCAGGTGTCAGGTAAGGTACATCCCATATGAGGTATTGTACTAGATTATGGGTGTGATTAGAGAACAGTATAGGGGCACAATGACCTCTGTTGACGTAGATGTGAATCCTTTCCTGATATGGTGTCAAATGTAGACAGTCTTCCTAGCCACATTGGCAATGTGGGTGTCACATAACAGGTTACTGTCCACTTGTGTCTCTAGGTCCCTGGTTACTCCTTCCATACATAATGGTTTACCACCTATGTGGTAATTTGTGGTACCTTGTTTGGTATTTGGTGGGACATTCATACTGTCCAGTGTCTTCAGGACGGCTGGGTGGGGTTCCTGTGTGTGAGAGTGTGGTCTGTAGCATGCTACAGACTGTACAGCAGTCTTGCCTACAGTTAGTTGCACATGGGTGGACTCCAATGCCTTGTGCATTGTCAGTTACCAGGACGTATGGGTGTCTGTGCTGAATATGGATACTCACCCTCCTTTTATGTTTTGTTCCAGGTTTTGGGGCCATGACACATGATACGTGGTATAACCTGGTAGTGCTGGTGTGCAGTCAGGAGGCTTGCAGCAGGTTTCTGTCACTGCATAAACATCGATGTTCTCCATACTGGGGATGGCCTTGGGGCATGCATATTGGGGTTTACACATCTGGCATTGGTCAGCATTACCCTTATGTTTCTTTCCACTTATGTTTTCTAGGGTGGTGGGTCAGTCTTTTCAGCCTTGCCTACAAAAGGCTCTATGGAGGTGGCAAAGGCCTTATCCAATATCCAGACGCCCAGGGGTAACAGGTGCAAGCCATCCCAAGAACAGCTGCGTGGCTTGTCAAGCATGACATCCCAAGCAGACAGACATTGGATCCCCTTGGAATGACACCAGTAAGTGTGCCACTTGCTATGACTGATCATTCCGTGTTTGTACTGTGGCATTATTCTTGGTAAGGTTAGGATGCTGCAAACGGTGAGTGTCATACCGGCCTGGACTACATAATCAGAGAGCTCATCTATGTCTCTTTTCATGTAGTCTAGGGAGGTACATCTCAGGTCATTCACACCAGCATGGACTATGACTGCATCATATTTCTACTTGCTTTGGAGTGACCTGCATACTTCTGTTATGTGGCGTATTGTGGCAGCCTACAGGCAGCTTACTGTACCCTTTCCCTTGTTCAGTCTGGTGTGCGGGACAGCAGTGTGTCTGACTATGGAGTCACCTATTACAACTTTATCAGGCATGTTGTTTCTCCTTCTGGCCTGTGACTGTTTGGCACACCAGCTTTGTGTACTATGTGTTGCATGTGCTATGTTTGGAGGTTGTTTGATTGGGTGTCTGCTTTAGAGGCCTCTGTTGGTGTGCTGTGTTTGTAATTTGTGCCTCCGGGAATGTTTTTCTGTGTTTATGTGTTTGGTTTGCAGTTGTGATAGGTCTATGTGGGACTGTGTTTGTGGTGTGTGTGGTTACCTTCTCCTCCTGACTAGTTTTGGGAGTACTGAGTTGAGGGAGCTCAGCCTCCAGTTTGGATAGATGGTTGCATCTCTCACATATATTTGTATTTCTTGGGTGGAGTTGGGGGATGTCTGTGTACTTGGGGCAGGTGTAACATTGCCTCAGGATTCACAGATTCAACTTGTTGTGGCTGGCCTTAGTGGATTGTATGTGTGGACAGATTTTATTGCCATACTACTGATCAGTGATTACTTCATTGTTTATGTTTGCTCTATCATGTAGTAGCTTCCTCATTCTCTTGCATGGTTTGGTTATGGCTGGTGTCCACCATGCCAGATTCCTGCATGTATGGCATTGTGTCTTGTTTTAATTTAGGATTGCATAATCCAAGCATTCCTAAATCCTAAGTTCATGGAATGGCTGTATTACAGGTTCTGAGGTGTGGCCCATATTTTGCACCTGCACAGGACCTTTAATGGATTCCACATTAGTTTGGAGGAGTGCAAATATTGCTTAACACATGATGTTAAGTTGTCAATCTCGCCTTCATTCTTGCTTGATGGGTTCGGAGCCGATCCTCGGCTCCGACTCGGCACTTGCTAAGCTCGAGAGTCACTTTTACCAGCTCGAGGCAGCCCCATATCCCATGATGCAAGGCGGTAAGTACCCAGATCTCATTTGCCGCTTCGCTGATGAGGTCCTCCTTTTACCAGCTCCTGGTAAGTGAATTATTACTTTACTATTTTAGCCCCTTTTTACTAAAAAACCTTAAATTATTAGTTTTAACTTAGTTTTAATTCCTTTCTGACAGAAATTTTCCCTGTCTCCTCAAAACTTTTAGTCAGACTAAAACCCATCCCATCCCCCCCCCTGTTAGGGTGTGTGTGTGTCTGTTAGTGATACCTTTTGGTATATTTAATTTAATTTCTTGGACTGGTGTGTGTGTGTGTTTTACACCATGTCTAAAGAAAGGGTCTCAGGCTTTAAGAAGTGTGACTCGTGCTGTCAGAAGATGTCTCTGACAGACGGTCACACTTCTTGCCTGTACTGTCTGGGGCCTCTTCACCTGCAGGACTCCTGTGCTATATGTCATTCTTTTAGCCAGAGAGTCCTGCAGGAAAGAAGAAATAAATTGATTTTGAGGGGCCTTCTTAAGCCGGAGGGCTCTCCGGCTAAGTCGGCCCCATCTAAGACTTCTAAGTCTTCCAAGGCCCAGGCTTCTGTTTCCAAGCCTGTGGCCTCGGCTCCGACTCATTCAGAGTCGAGATCGGCTCGGCTGGAGCCGATTCTGTTACCTAAACCTTCGGCACCGATGGCTATCGGTGCCGACTCTGTTCACCACTTCGTGTCGGCTCTGATCAGTTCTGACCACCATGTGGCCCAGGCATCGGTGTCGGCCCGATCGGCTCCGACACCCTTACATTTATGGTCATCGGCTCGCTGGAGCCGATACATCGAAGCTACCTGTCGGTGCCGATAAGTTGTCGGCTCCGACAGTTTCAGTAGTTTCATCGGCTCCGATGGTTCCTTCGAGGAAGAGGTCTAGGTCCCTTCCTTGGAGCCGATACTTCGGCTCGGCTTCTCCTCTCGGAGCGGAGCCATCGGAGCCGATCTTCAAGGTCATCCAGGCTTTCTGACCATGATTTGGAGAAAGTGGTCAGTAGACTACTAAAGTCACAGGCACTGGCCCAAATGCTACATAGTCCGTCTCAGCAGACGACTATTAGTCCACACCCCATTGCAGTTCCTCCTTCGACTCTACCCCAGAGTTTGGAGTTGGAGTCTTCGGGAATAGTTTCTGCTATGGCTGAGGGACAGATACCCCCTTCTGCTCCTTCAGCCTCTACTCTTATCTCCTCTTCGAGACCTTCCTTAGAGGGATTCGCTGGCCGGGCTTCCCTGGTCTCCTCCGAGGGGGTGAGTGGCATCGGACCCTTGTCCGACCCCGCTCTTCCCCTTGGAGCCTCGGCCTTGGTGAGCTCGGCTCCGACATCTGCCTCGGAGCCTTCCTTTTCGGTGGGTCCTGGAGTTCCTAGCTCTTCGGAGCGGGTTCTCTCGGACCTCCCTGGGAGGGGAGCCTTCGAGGTGATGAAGAGTGTGCTGGCCTCTGGACTCAGCCAGCAGTCTGTTCCCTTAGCACCTCCCTCTATAGTGCCTGTTGACATCTCTGCCACTTCTCTTGCTCCCGGACCCAGAGATCCTCCGCCTCAGGTTTCCCCACTGGGAATATCCCCCTCTTCTGAGGATTCTCCTGATTTGTCGGGTGATCCTCCGGAAGAGGACTTGTAAGAGGAAACACGAGACTCCCGAGTCTATCACTTTGGATACTGACTTAGATGAGTCAGAGGGATCCCCAAGATCCCCCTCTGAGGATGTCTCCTTCTCAGACATCCTAGAACTCCTTAGACAGAGGGAAACTGGCCCACCAACAATCCCTCTGAGGATGAGTCAGTATACCTGGAAGCGTTTGGATCTCGGCCCTCCACCTCCTGGGTGTCTCCGCCTTCACCCCTTATACAGGTTATTGCTCAAAGGCGTGGACTGCTCCTGACTCTGTAGAGCCTGTCCCTAGGAGGCCTTCTAAATTTATTACTGCCCGTCGGACAAGCAATTCCTTACAAAAGGTGTCCCGCTGATGCCATGGTGGTGGCGGCTGCCACCAAGAAGGAACTTGCAGATCCTTCCGTACCTGTCCATCCTCCTAATAAGGACTCTAGGACCATGGATAGATATGGTAAGCGGATGTTTTCTTCAGCGACCTTTGCTATGCTCGCTGAACTATCTTTGTCACTTCACCAGACTCCAAAGGGATATCCTTAAGGAGCTAGGTGAAGTTGTGCAGGATCCTACAGCTGCGGGGCTCAGGAAAAATTGCTTCGCAGCTAGGAACCCTTAACTCCATTGCAAACTCCTCCATGCTTATATCATATGCTGCTGATGGAGCAGTAGGCCGCAGGTACAGGTGTGGCTCTTAGACGCCAAGCCTGGATGCGACTATGTAATTTTGCAGATCCCTTTAAGGCGTCCTTCACAAACTCTGCCTTTGATGGGTCAGCTTTGTTTGGCCCTCAAGTGAAGGAAACGTTGACCAGGTGTGAGCAGGACGGCAAAACTCTTTCTGCCGTAGGAGTCCGTTTTCCACCCCTTCTAGACCTTATCCCAAAGGACAGAAGGGTGGCAAAATGTGGTTCCGCAAATCCCAAGGAGTCACGCCGATTCACGTGGTCAGTTTA
Source organism: Protopterus annectens (assembly GCF_019279795.1). Taxonomy (NCBI): domain Eukaryota; kingdom Metazoa; phylum Chordata; order Ceratodontiformes; family Protopteridae; genus Protopterus; species Protopterus annectens. The sequence continues at coordinate 196,978,972 of NC_056734.1, forward strand.
CCCCTAGAGGCAGAGGGGTAACAACAACAGACGCCATCTAGAGGCAGAGGGGTCCACAAAACCAGGGAAACAGAGAGTCTCTCTGACAAGCCCTTTCAGCATCCCTGAGATGTTGCCCGGCTGTCCCTCCTTGGAGGCAGTCGGGGGAAGACTATCACTGTACCCAGAAGCCTGGCGTTCTCTCACTCAAGACAGATGGGTACAGTCGATCATATCCGAGGGTTACATAATTCCTTTCGAGGAAAGTCCTTTCTATCCCTCAAATTCCCTCCCAGACGTACCACCCGGTCTAAGGGAAATTGCAGAGTTGGAAGTCTCAAAACTACTGCAAAAAAGAGCCATTCAGCCAGTTACAACAGAACATTCAGAGCCTGGAATCTACTCAAGGTTCTTTTGGTCCCCAAAAGACGGGAGACTGGAGACCAATATTGGATCTCAGCAGACTCAACAAGTCTGTGAGGAAGACAAGATTCCGAATGGTCACTCTTCAGTCGATTCTACCCTTCTTGCAGAAGGACAACTGGATGTGCTCAATAGATCTTCAGGATCGTGCATTTATCACATAAAATTCACAGATGCTCCAGGAGATTTCTCCGCTTTTGGCTGGGGTCCAGTCATTTCCAGTTCAGAGCCCTGCCCTTTGGTCTCACCACAGCCCCCAGGGTGTTCACCAAATGTATGGCAGTGGTCACGGCTCACCTGAGACGTCAAGGATTCCAGGTGTTTCCGTATCTCGACGACTGGCTCCTGTCAGCCACCACCAGGCATCAGCTTGTTCAAGCCAGGGATTACACAATAAATCTTTGTTCTCATTTGGGCATCTCGATCAACTTCGAAAAGTCATCCTTATTGCCCTGCCAGTCTATTACTTTCATAGGCGCAAACTTAAACACTGTTCGGATGTCAGCTACCCTTACAGACCAAAGAGTTTCAGACATTCAAAGTCATGTCAGGATCATTCTAGCCAACAAGAAGGTACAGGCCAGAATGGTTCTAAAAGTATTAGGTCTCATGGCTGCGGCCTTTACTCTTCTTCTCCTGGCTCGCTTCTACATGCGCCTTCTTCAGTGGATGTTGTTCACTCAGTGGTCTTACCAACAACTTCCAATGCGTCACCACATTCTGGTGACACAGATTTGCAAAATCATCTTGCTTGGTGGATCACTTCTCCCCAGATTCACCAAGGCAGACACTTTGTACCCCCATCCCCGGTAGCCACTGTCACCACGGATGCCTCCCTGATCGGGTGGGGGGGGCATTATCAGGACAGGATGGTTCATGGGACGTGGCAACCGTTCGAGTACCACCTGCACATAAATGTCCTAGAGATGAGAGCAGTGCTTTTAACGTTGCAAGCCCTCAACGACTCTCTTCCTGTAGGGACAATTGCAGTCCACACAGACAACATGTCTGTAGTTTGGTATATCAACAAACAGGGCGGAACCAAGTCCTACCCCTTGTGTCGAGAAGCGCTCAGACTGTGGCAATGGGCGATCTCCTCTCATCGGTTTCTGGTAGCAACGCACATCCCTGGGAAAACCAACATTTTAGCGGACAGATTGAGCAGAGCTATTCTCATGCCTCACGAGTGGTCTCTCAAGCAATCTATAGTGGAGGAGATTTTTCTGGAATGGGGTCGCCCATGTTGCGATCTTTTTGCTACTCCCCAAAACAGCAAATGCCCAGACTTTGTCTCTCTCTTCCCTCTGTCAGGCCATCCCCCCAGAGACGCTCTGACCCAGGATTGGCCCCAGGGACTTCTTTATGCCTTTCCTCCTTTTCCTCTAATCCCTCAGGTTATCCAGAAAGCTACCGTTTTGAGAGCCAAAATGATTCTCATTGCTCCTTATTGGCCTCGACAAATTTGGTTTCCGTTCCTCCATCGTCACCTTTTGGTGCAGCCGTGGCATCTGGACCCAGTGCCAGATCTTCTGATTCACCAATCCGGTCAGCTGCACCGGTCTATCCCCTCTCTCAACCTCACAGCATGGTTGCTCCACTTCCTTCCTTAGCCAGGCTTCCTATGATCTCTAACCCTGTTAGAGACATCCTAGTAGCTTCATTAAAATCCTCTACCAGGAGGATTTATACAAGCAAATGGAAACGTTTCTCTTATTGGGCTAAAGCCAAGAATATCGATCCCTTCACTGCCCCAGTTCAGGCAGTTTTGGACTTCTTAGCAGAGATTTTTCATGCAGGCTCCTCTTCTTCCACAGTTAGAGTTCAACTGACTGCTATCTCGAACTTTCATGTCGGGATCGCAGATCACAGTATCATGTCCCATAGGCTTTGTAAAGCCTTCTTGAAAGGAATTTTCCTGCTAAAGCCTCCAGTCAGGAATCCTCCTCCTCAATGGGATCTAAATTTAGTGCTGACATCCTTGATTCTTCCCCCCTTCGAGCCAGCTGTTTCTTGCTCCCTAAAATTTCTTTCTTGGAAAACATTATTCCTAGTAGCTATTACATCGGCCAGGAGGGTGTCTGAACTTCATGCTCTTTCGGTTCGACCCCCCTATTTGGTCTTTCACAAGGACAGAGTATCATTGAGAACTAATCCGACCTTTTTGCCTAAGGTCGCCTCAAAGGCTAATTTGAATCAATCCATTGATCTCCTGTATTTTTTCCAAACTATTCAAACAGATCGGAACAAAATTACATTATCTTGATGTCCACCGCCAACTCAGATATTATTTGGACAGAACTAAACAATTTAGGAAATCCGATCAACTCTTTGTTTCCTATGCGGATAACAGGAAAGGCCTTCCTGTCTCTAAAGTGACTTTATCTAGATGGCTTTCTTCTGTCATCTCTGAAATTTATCTGCTCAGGGGAAAACAGCTGTGCTCAAAACCTAAAGCACATTCAACTAGGAGCTTAGCTACTTCTACAGCCTTTCAAGCTAGACTTCCTTTAGACACTATTTGTGCAGCGGCCACTTGGGCCACTCCTCATACTTTTGTTTCCCATTACAAATTGAACTTGGCCTCCAGGGACAGAGCCAGTTTTGGCTCTACAGTCCTCAAGAGTCTGTTCCGTTGAGCCACCCAGGATAGAGGTACTAGGGACGCGGTCCCATCAAGCAAGAATGAAGGCGAGATTGACAACTTAACATTAAGAAGTTATGTACCTACCATAACGTTCCATGTTAGTTGTCTTCTCTCGCCTTCTTTCTTGCGACCCTCCCTCCTTCCCCCAGGCCTGGACAGACCTTTTTACAAGAGATTGTTATGCTGAAGACCATTCAGAACTGGTCCTTCTTTCATCCTGTAGGCTTTCTTTCTTCCTTTGGGAAGTATTTATGCTTGGTGCTATTGCCCTTTGTCATCAAACGAGATCTGGGTACTTACCGCCTTGCATCATGGGATATGGGGCTGCCTCGAGCTGGTAAAAGTGACTCTCGAGCTTAGCAAGTGCCGAGTCGGAGCCGAGGATCGGCTCCGAACCCATCAAGCAAGAAAGAAGGCAAGAGAAGACAACTAACATGGAACGTTATGGTAGGTACATAACTTCTTATTTTCCACTGTGGTTTTCTGGCCAGGGACTGTGGTCAGGATTTGTATATCCAGTGTGATTACTCTATGGTCTGGTTTTACCAGTGAGCAATACACTTCTCATCTTGCCATCCAGTACCCATGTTGCTGATTATCACATCCAGTATGCTTACCCCTCTTGTGGGAGTGGTATGTTGTTCCTGGGCCTTTTGGTTTATGGATTCTATGAACTTTTGTCCTACACTGTTGGAGATAGTATAATGCTCCCAGTCTATGTCTGGGTATTTTCAGTCACCCAATATAATGTGGTTTGGAGGACTTGATATATTCATGTATTCCAGCATAGGCCATGTGCAGTTCCTGGTGTTGGGACAGTAGTCTGTAGCAGGCTATAAACTGGGGGGCAGTTTTAGCCACTGTTACTTGACCATGGCTAGTCCATGCTGCTTTTAGTTGTGGTACCAACATGGGGGTGTGGTTATCCTTGACAATTCTTGCTAGTCACCCTCCTTTTGTAGCTTGTTCCATGTTTTGAGGCTGTACAGCACAGTATGAGGTGTAACCTGGTAGTGTTAGGGTGCTGTTGTGAGCCTTGACTCAGTTTTCTGTTACAGCGCAGATATCAACATTCTCCATACTGGGTGAGTTTAGACTGCATGCATCTTGCTGTTTCGACTTATCCCTTATCTTATTCTTATCCCTTCTGATACCTATGGAGATAGGTTTGTATCCATACGGCCTGCACTGATAGGTGCACGCCAGTCCTAGCAGGTGGTGCATCATGTCATGCTCAGCATGTCATCCCAGACTGGCACACATTGGATCCCCTTTGACTAACTGCGATACTTCAGTCAATTATTGCACTTGATCATCTCATTGTCATGTTGTGGCATGATGCTTGGTGAGGGTAGGATGTTAGTCAGGGTCCTCAGGTGTGCATATAGTACATGGTGTTACATTACTTAACACATAGCATTCATGCCTCAGGTGGTGCTGCAGGGCTGCCTCTGTCGGATGCGCATATTACACTTCCCTGTACATGTTTGAGAGCAGGTTGTGTCATGTTAGGCATCCCTGTTACTATATGAGTGAGTCAGAGAGGGATATCATTCCCAGGGTTCCTACTGAGCCAGTGTATGTGCTATGTGTTGCCTCTTTGCCAAGGCCAGGGCATACTGGGCACGCCTCCTTCTGCCTACTGGGGCAGGCTCAGGTTGTTCCTCCTCCTCCGAGTCACGCTCTGCCTGTGATGGCCTTGGCCATGGTGGGGGCTGTTTGGCCCGCCCTATGCTGGTCCTGCTGCAGCTGTTTTCGCAAGATCATATTATGTAGCATAGCACATACCATGACAATTTGGGTACATGTAGTTGGTGTGTACTGCAAGGCTCCACCAGATGTGTCCAGACACCGGAACCGTGACTTGAGCAGCCCAAACACACGCTCTATTACATTACGTGTTTGTGCGTGTGCCTCATTATGGCGTTCCTGTTCAGGTGTGTGTGCGTTTCTGATGGGTGTCATCAGCCACTGCTCCAGTGCATAACCTGCATCCCCCACTAGGTGTCCGTGCGGATGTCCCCATTGGCAAATGTCTGGTACAGCTGCGTCAAATGCCAGATGTGGGAATCATGGTAGCTCCCAGGACAGCCAGCACACACATTCATTATTATGCCCTGGGCATCACACACGACCTGGCAGTTGATGGAGGGGAAGCCCTTGCGGTTGATGTATGCCCTACCCCGCTCACCGGCTGGTGCTTTGATGCGTATGTGTGTGCAGTCTATTGCACCCACTACCTCAGGGTATTCCACTATTTGCTGGAAGAGACGCATATTGCTGGCCAGTACCTCACGGGCATTGGGGAAATATACATGATCACCGACATGTGCTGACATGGCATCCAGGAACTGGTGCAGTACCCTGGAGGCTGATGCCTGTGATATCCCCATCATATCACCAGTTGGTCTCTGGAAGGTACCTGTTGCTAGTATTCTTTGGCCGACACATACCTTGGTGTCCACTGGGATGGGTTCCCCTCTGTTGGTTCTGTGTGTGAGGCGTGGCCTGCACAGCTCCACTATTTGCTGCAGGAGGTCTCTGTCCACTCTATAGCGCTCTACTATCTCCAGCTCATGTAACCCGTGGTAGGTGACCCTGGGCCTGTACACTCTTCTCCGTCTCCTCACTGTGGGTTGTCTGGCACCATCTGCATTGTCACCACCCTCAGCAAGTCGCCTATGTCTCATTATGACAGCTATGGCAGCCCCTAACATTTCTGCTCTGAGTTCAGCTTTTTCCGTTTTCACTTCTGATAACTTAACTCCTGTCTTGCAGTGTCTCTTGAGAGAAACATCCTGCACTGCTGTTTGCAGAGTTTTAAGTGCTGGGCTGGGCTACTATTCTGCCTGTGTAATTGCCTGCATCTAATTGTTTTCACCTGCTAGCTCCAGCAGTATTCCCTGCTAGCTTCCTACTAAATCTGTTGCTTCCTTTTTCCTTTCTGTTTCCTCAGGGTGGAGCCGTGTGTAAACCAGCAGAAACACGCTCACAGTGACTTACACGCGCGCACACATACTTACACGGTTCAGAATCTGCTTATTCAGATTAAAACGCGTGCATGCCCACGCAAACAGTGTTAAACATCTCCCAACATGCTCCCACATGCTCAGTCTGCCTTACACGCTTGCACACTGTCTTACTCGCGCTTCATGGCGCGCACACGTGCGCATACACATCCAGCAAGAAACTTTGGTGTAGGCAACAGTGTACACCTTCCATTTCTTGACTTTCTCATGCTTAGTTAGTGGCACACCTCTTTCCATGATAGCTGTCTGACATCTGTCATGTAACTCTGACCTCCAATGAACTGCATTTCTTTCTACCATTCCCCCCTGTGATGTCACCTATCTCCTACTCTGTTCCTCCCCCTTCTGTAACTCTTACACTACTCAGACTGTGCTCATTTCCTATGTGACAGTGGAATTCAGTATCCTTACACTCATTTGCATCAGATTGCCTACTAATGCTTAGTTACATGTCTTAGACTCAGCTTCCCCCCTTAGCAACCACTACACGGTGGCCATGTTGGTTTTGGTCTGCTGGTCCCTGCATTGACATTCCATGTATTGCATAAAACCTACATTTGTAGGTTTAAAACCTTCGCTTTTATGTTCTATACAGAGCAGCCCGTTTGCGCGGGGCTGCGCTGGGTTTAAACATCGGCAATCGCCGAAAAAAAAAATTATATTTTTAATATATTTGCATCAGGTTACTTTGCCAATGGCCACATATTTGGCCATTGGCATGCTGCCTGACACATATGCACCCTTTATTTGGAGCTGACATGGCTCCATTGCAGTTTTTGCAGAAACATACTCAGTTGTCAACCGAGTACATTTCTGCAGCTAAAACGGCTCTTACATGGGCTGTTCTGGGCTTCCTGGATCGCTAATCATCCTCATTTGCATGCTGTTCGGCTGCAAGTGAGGTGATTAGCTTATCCACGCCCACTCCGTGTAAGAGCCATTTTAGCTTGTCTCTTACACGGACTTTGGGCTGTTCCTGGATCGCGAAGGCTGCATGGAGTCTTACACTACTCTTAGACTCCGTGCAAGCCTTCGTGAATCCGGCCTATTGTATTTGAAATATGTTGAATTGTCCTATCCTTAATATCTGTCATTACCCACACTCCACAAACCCCAGTCCATTCATTTCTTTCATCACATAATTTTTAACTTCATGTACTTCATTACACAGTGAAAGAAAAACAGTTTGACTCATGCTCATTCATATCTGAAGTACAACATTTCACATTTATTTTCTTTTTTAGTTGTTGTTCCAAGGTCTGAAATAGTCTTTCATGGTGCTACTGCATTTTTTTGTTTTTTAGTCTTGGTTAGAAAATTTCCAGCAAGTTAGTTTTTAAATGTCACTTCACAAAAAATTCAGTTTCCAAATACATTAATGCTATTACGTCTTTAATTTTAAATCCTAGTGGCAAAATAATGCTATCAATTATGTCATAACTGTCACATTACCATAACTTTTTCTTTTTGGTCCTGCTGCTAGTTGTCTTCTCAGTGACTTTTGAGAAACTGCAGCTGTTTGCCCCCTCTGTGCTCTTTCTTCCATTCTTCCTTGCTTTGCTGTATCTGGATAACTTCTTTCGTTAATAAAAAAAAAACTGTTGCAGAGGTAAATCCTGAAAAGTGGCCTGTCCAAGAGCCAAGAATACCTCCATTGTTTTCGATTCATCATCTGTTTGTGTTTCTAATTGCCTAGTTTCTTATTCCTGTAATACTCTTTCCATGTCACTCCATCTCACTTCTTCTCCTTCCTTTGGCACTGTCTCTTTCATCAAATTTATCAGCACTTGAGTCTCCAGTCCCTCATTTTCTAACTCTGTAACAGTTATTTCATCTCCTTCTCCTACCTTCAGTAAATTTTCTCCTGCTCCTCTCTCCTGCTCTGCTTTACCCACCTCTGTCATGAGATTCCAATAACTGCAATAACAGCCCCCCCCAGTGCCACCTAGCAGGTCCAGAAAGTGCTTTATTTCTTCTCCTCCTAAGAGTAGGGGAGGTTCCCTGTTATCTTGGCTAAATTTCCCCTGTTACTATGAATACCACCTTGGGTCTATGTTAAAAAGAGAATGCTGCCCTAGTGGGACTAATTCAGTCAATAAATTATAAATAAAATAAGTATGTGGATCTTCTCCCTTGCATCCTGTCCTCCTCTGAATCCACTGCAGCCTAAAACTAATCCTATTTCAGATAGTGGTCATGTCTCCTTGTTAACTAGAGCCATAGTTTTTTCCCAACTCACTATCCAGAATATCCACAATAAAAAAATCCTTCTCACCTGACTGAATTGTCCCTTTCTAATTAGTACTCCTAACCTTTGATTCATGAATGATTAAAGGGTCTTTAGTCTTGGCAGCCTAGACCTCTCTCCATTCTATGTATGTCTGATAGCAATGGTTTCTAAAACAGCAGTCCATTTAAAAAGCATACCAGTCCCAGGTTTGAATTATACCTTCCCCCTCCCTTTTCTAAGCTAGACAGTCTGGAAACCCTTTTTCGTCATCATTTAAAGTTTGCATCAGTTGTTTTACCATAATCAAATCATGCTTCCTTATATAAATCATGCTTTCACTGTAATCACTTTATCACTTAACTATGTGTTATTCATTAATGCATGGAGTATAGGATGAATGTTGAAGATTATAATTCATAGTCCCAGGCACATACATGTGTATTGCTATAGAAGGGATGTACTGGTACAAAGTTCCTTAGATCTTTCTTGCTGTCAGCTGAAGAAGAGAAACACCATCTATCAATTTGGTCTGTCAGCTATATGGCCTTTGCCAGTTCCACTGCATAATATTAGATAATTATCCCTATAGGGGACCCTTCCTGTTTTTGTTTAAATGTTGACACAAATTTTCTCTTTTACTTGTCAACTAAGAGAGGTAAATTTGATTATGGGTGGCAGATTCCTTACAGAGACCAGCATACTAAATGTCTTTTTTGCCTTTGTCCTTATCACAACATCAGGGAGTGCTCTGTCTGCAAAATATGTGTCCCTAAAATAATTAGGAGCCATTTAGCCTCTCCCAAAATATACTTAGAAAACCAGAGAATAAAAGAATTAGCATGAGCTATGATGACCTCTGAATCCTCCCTATCAGATATCCCTCAACAGCCCAAAGAAATTAAGAAGTCTGAACCTTAAAAAGCTAAAGTTGTCCAGTAGGACCTGGATGTCTCTGTTGTGGTGCATGACAAGCCCTCAGACTACCCGATTTCTGCTGCTGCTCCCAGTGTCAAGACCCTGTTGGAGGCTAACACAACACAGCTTGATGGCACATCTCATATGACTAATTAGACAGCCAGTAAGGCTGCAAGAGAGAACCTTGGCTGATTATTGCTGAGGGATCAGAGAGCATTCCACAGATCCTTGTCCACGAGGACTAAGTACCAAGTATTCTTATTGAAGATATTAGGGGTCTGAGCCCTCCTCATTTAATTTTTGCTGATATTCCCAAAAAAGAAGAAGCAAATGACCAACCATACCACTCCTTCTGCTGCTCTTTATCCAGCTGACCCACAGAAAGAGTGGTATGTTTTTTCTCAAGGGTTTTTTAGGCTTATTTTTCCCTGCTTTCTATTCACTTCAAAGGAGACATAGAGATATATATTCTGAGGAAAAATAATCTCTTACTTATTCTGCTCATATCTTTTCTCCAACAGGACTTGAATCAGAGGATGGAGATACTCCTTCCCTTGATTCCCTCTTAGAGGAATTGTCCTTTGAGCATACTGTCTTAGAGTTGATGCAACATTTTCTGTGTGTGAAAGCAGGCATCTGTCATTCCAAAAGGATATTGTGTCTTGCTATGCTTGGGTGTTCTCAAAGCCTCAGCTCTCCCTTCTGTGCTGGAAGCCTAAGTCACAATCACCAGTCCCCCACAAAACTAACAGATTCTCAAAGGTTCCAGGTACCCACATGTTTTTGTATAAAAATCCCTCTTAAGATCCAGCTGTAATCAGCTGAGTCTGACAAAGCATAGAAGCTTCTTCCCCCTACTGTTATCTTATCCAGTGACAAGGATAGTAGAGCTATGAACAGATATGGAAAGAAAGTATATAATAATAATAATAATACTTTCTTTCTGTGACATTAAATGCACGACTCATATGTCTAGGTACTTGCTTTCCCTATTTGATAGTATGAAAAACGTAATCTCCGATTTTTCTGGTTCCTCGCTGAACTTGGCTGCTCATGTAACAAGACATTCTATCAAATGTTGTTGTGATGTAACTGATGCTTCGTCCTGGGCTGTGACTATTGTTTCTGTTCTAAGGAGATATTTTTGGTTATGTCTGCAGTCTCTGCCAGAAGATGTTAAGGCTAGGTCATTAGATGCACTCTTGGAAAGACATAATCTTTTTGGTCCAACTCCTGCTGAGATTTTCAGAAATATGCAAAAAGAAGTAAAATAATATAGGACTTTAAGCTGTTTCTTTTTTAACCAGTGCCTAATTTCCAAAGGAACTGCCCAGGAAAAGGATAAACAATTCTTCAAAAATACATTCCAAGACAAATCTCAAGACAGACTTCATAGGACATAAATGTTCCTTTGCAATGCTCCTTTGCTGATAAATCCTCCAGCTTGTAACTGACAGCTCCTTCTTTCACCCTCATCTACCTCAGTCAATACCCTCCTAATCTTTATGAACTTATGACCTCAGACAAATGGGTTCTCAATATTATATAGAAGGGTTACAAATTAACTTCTAACCTCTCTCTTTCTGGAATCCCTCAAGTATCCCAAACCAAACTAATCTAGTTTGACCAACACTTCAAGAATTGTATCAAAAGAGAACTATAGAATTAATTCCTCAATACCAAGATAGAAAGGGATTCTATTCAGGACTTTTCCTGGTTCCAAGAGAGGAGGGCACATGGAGGCCCATTCTCGATTTATCAGTCCTTTTACACTTTCTTAACTGTACCAAATGTCAAGATGTTGACTCTTCAGTCTTTTTTTCCAGTGATTCTTCCACAAGCTTTGCTGGTGACCTTGAACCTCAAGGAAGCTGGTCCATTCATCCAGATCACAAAAAATACTTAGAAGTTTACGCCTTACAATTTCATTTCAGTTTTCTGCTTTGCTTTTTGGTCGTTCTCCAGCCCCATGGGTATTTACAAAATGCCTAGCACCTGTAATAGTGTTCTGCAGGCTCAAGAGTACCCTTACCTAGACAATTTCCTTTCTTTGTGCATCTTTAAAGGACAAGCTTCTTCATGACCTCACGTTTACCATGGCTATCTCTTTTTTTGTCTAAGTTTCAACCAAAACTTGAAGAAACAAATTTGTTGTTCAACCTTCTCAGAATCTAGTCCTCCTAGAATGCCATCTTAACACTTTCTCCATGACAGCATTTCTTCCTTGGGACAAAATGCAGTTTCTAATTTTTCTTCCATTCCGTCCTCCCCTGGAATTGACCTCTGCAAGAGAGATGCCAAAAGCCCTGGAGTCCATGGCTTCAACTGTAAAAATTATTCCCTTTGCCAGACTACAACTGAAAAATGTCAGTGGCATCTTTAGTCAATATGGGCACACCACTGGCATCCCCTGAACTTCCCAGTTCCTATCTTGTCCTTCATAAAGAGGGAACTCTTTTTGTGGATCAACCAGATATCACAGGCCTGGAGTGCCCCTTCTGGTTCCCTCTTCCATCCAGGAAGTCTCCACAGGTGCTTCAGACTTGGCCTGGAGGGCATGTTCCAAAAACGTTAAAGTTCAGGGTGTATGATCAATTTAAGACATAAGCAATCACATAAATGCCAAGAAAATGAAGCCCTGATCTTAATCTTACAATCTTTGTATCTCCTTTAGTCTCCAAGAACTCTTTGTATTTAAACAGACAATACCACTGTAGTGTGGTAGAGTAACAGACATTGAGAGACAAAGTCTTACCATCTCTGCAGAGTGGCTAGCCTGAGAGATTGCTGTACAACAGTCTTTTTCTTCAGGCAGTATACATTCCTCTCAAGGAAGAAAACAGTGAAGGATTATTTCAGTATATCCAGGCCAGATCATCATGAATGGGTGCTAAACAGAGAGGCATTCCTGCAGATTGTCTATCAGTGGGGTACTCCCCAAAGAGACCTGTTTGCTTCCACTCTGAATAGGCAGCTCAGACTGTTCTGTTCCAGAGCTCCATGCCTAGAGGCTTGGAAATCAGATACCTTATTAGGGAAATTTCTTTATACTTTCCTCTCATTCCAAAGGTTCTTCTCATAATCAAGAAGGACAAACCAACAATGCTTTTGGTGATGACCGTTTAGCCCAGGCAACAATGGCTTTCCCATTTTTTTATGTGGCCATTTAACTAACAGGATGGATTTTCTCCCACGTAAAGGAGCTCTCTCATACATTGAAATCTACAAACCTTAAACCTGACAGTCATTTTGATTCCATTTAGGTACCTATTTTCTGAGGTTGTGTTACAGGTATTACCTTTACAAATGGAAGAGGTTTTCTATTTGGTACAAAAAAAAAATAATCGGGGTCCTTATCAAATAAGTATCACAACTATTCTTTCTTATTTGCATGAGCTGCTGGACGCTAGACTGGCATGTTCTTCTATAAAAACACAATTGTCAGTCATCTCCACCTGTTTAGCTGTAGACCCACCTCTCTGCAAATGTTGCTGTCAAACAGTTTTAAATGGGGTCCTTCATATCAAGTCTTTAAGGAAATCTATTCCTCCTCCATGATATCTGAGTTATGTCTTAGAAAAGTTAACTGTTTCTCCCTTTGAACCTGCATCTTCCACCTTGTTAAAATTGTGCACCTGGAATTTTGCTAGCATCTCTCACTTCACCTAAAAGAGTTTTGGAAGTACACTCTCTTCTCCTTTTATTTATTTGGCATTTGTTTACCGGGAAAGTCTGACAGGGCAAAAAAGTGCCCATTTTCAGCAGAGGCCTTTTGAGAAAACTCCACAGTCAATTACAGATATTTTAAATCACAAAGTATCATGTAAGACTACAAAACATAGGAGTGAAAAAATATTGTATTGAGAAAAATGTGGAACATATGTATGTTTCATAGTACAGTGCAATGAAAAACAACATGAGTTGGAGAAAATATGTGAGGAAAAATACATTAGTTATATTATTTGTTATATGATAAATGAGACTGAGACAATTCTAATAAGATATTTAAAAGAGATATTAGAGATAATATGATTAGAGACAGTGGGGGAGATTGAGTGATGTCTTAGTATGAGAGATGGTGTTCATATTATGGTTATAGAAGGAAGTAAGGATGGAAAGAAAAGGAGATTATAAGAAGAGTGCAGGGTAGGATGAGTTCAGATAGTTTAGGTGAGTAGGGAGGAAAGAGAAAGAGGTAGAGGAAAGGTCTATAGAGAGAAAGTGGATGTGGTAAGGTAGTGGGAAAAAACAAAGAAGGGAGTGGAGTAGGAGGTTTGAGAGGGCTATGAGGTGTGACTTAGGTTGAAGGGTGTGAGTGAAGTATAGTAAGTTCAGCCAGGATTTGCACAGGGAACAGGTTCCATTTTTTTGCTGCTGAGTACAAATATAGGCTTTGTCCATGGGATGTATTTTTTTATTTATGGTGAGAGATTGTTTGAGAGTTTTTTAGGGAAACATATGTTGATTAAAGGGGTAAGAGATGGGCAGGCTAATGGTTTATATATGATTTTATGTATTATGTGCTGAATGTAGGAGAGGTGGAAGGGGAGTTCCAGGCAGCTAAGAGTATATAGAGTTTTACACTGATGGGTAAAGAAGGTTGGATTAGTAGCAAAATTGGCAATTTTGTTGTAGCGGCTTTCAAGTATGTTTATTATGGATGATTGTAAATTGGTTAGAATTGGGGCTCCATAGAGTAGGGAGGACAAATGGTAAGTTTTGGCTAGGGTAATTTTTGTGAGTGTGCCCAGAAAATGTTTGTTTATGTTTAGCATGCCTAATTTTGATGGGTTTTATTGATATTGCTTTGGATGTGGAGGTCAGATTTAAGATTACCATCTGTTATGACTCCTAATAGTTTGATATGGTAAACTAATTCAATTTCAGTGCTATTTGCCGAAAAGATTTTAAAAGATGCTTTGTTAGAGGTGTGAGTTTTAGGGGTAAAGAGGAACAGTTTGTTTTTGGGCGTTGAATGAGAGTTGGTCTTTTCTAAGCCAGGTTTCAATGGCAATGACAGCTTGTTCAGTGATTTCTTGAAGGTGAGTTAAGGCATTTGAAGAGCAGATGATGGTAGAGCCATCTGGATATTGAATCAGGGTGCCTTCACAGGAAGATGAATGCAGGCTGTTGATAAAAATATTGAATAGAAGTGGGCCAAGGATGGATCTTTGTGGGACTCCTGTGGAAGTGGGAAGGTATGCAGAGATAGAGTATTGCCATTTTACAGAGTATTGCCTGTTAGCAAGGTAGCTGGAGAACCATTAAATAGATGGAGATGATAGACCCAAGGTGCCAAGTTGATTGAGGTGTTTAGAGCGAGAGACCATGTCAAAGGCTTTTGACAGATCTAGAAATACTGCAGATACAAATTTATTAGAGTTGTGAGCTTTATTGACAGTGTCTGCAAATTATAGTAATGCAGTGGAAGTGCTGGGGTCTGACCAAAGTCTATTTTGCATATTGGTGATTGGCTTCTTTTTTCCTAACCCTCAGAATAAGGGATACAGAGAATCACATATTTGGTAGATGCCCATAGACAGCTAAGATTTTATTTGGAAAAGGCTACAACTATAAGAAAATCTGATCAGCTAGCTATTTGTCTCCTATTAGGGTAAGAAGCTGCTACTTCGCTATATGTTTTGTTATTCTTTTCATGGAAAATTGTATTTATTTATTTATTTTATTTTACATTTGTTGACTGGGCTAGTCTAACTGGATACATGTCCCTTTTCAGTAGAGGCCCGGGAAGAAAAGCTCCAAGCAGAAACAATGACAAAGCAAACAAAGAAATACAGTATAAAGAAATATTAAAGTGAGTAATGGTACATTTTTTACATAAGGGTGAGGTCAAATTATACAGAGTCCTTTAGTAAATATAAGCTAAGAAAAAAAATACAAAGAGCAAAAATTTGAGAGAGAGAGCAATGAACAATAATGAATGAGATTTAAAAATAAAAAAAATTTTTTTTTTTTGGTTCAATAATAGAAGTCGCTTGAGTTCTAAAAAGGAAGACCTTTTACAGGTAGGCAACATAGAAAAGAGGAGTAGAGAAGTGAAGAGAGAGAGCAAGAAAGAGATATCAGTCAGGGTTGGAACAGGGGCAAAGCCAATGAGTTTTTAGATATTCTTTAAGATGCTTCTTATAAAGAAGAGAGGAAGAAAGGTTGGAAAGTTCACTAGGGAGATGGTTCCAACTTTTCCCTATGGTGTTGGTAAAAAGTGAGGCCCCAGCTTTGTTGTTGGATTTAATGGAAGAGACTAGGAGTTTATTTGCTGAGCGTAGTATTATAAGATTTTTGTAGGGGGTGATGAGGTTGGTGAGGATTGGGGTGTTATTAGGGTAGTAAAGGATCTTTTGGGTGATAACAAGTTGTTGAAAAAGTAGTTGGTTCTCCAGTTCTAACCATCCCAGCTGTTTGAGGTTATGACAGTGATGAGTTCTAAATGGGGAGCCAGTGGGAAATCTGGCTATGTTATTATAACTGGTGGAAAGTTTGGAGAGGTTGGTTTCAGATATATTGGTGTATATAGCTGAAGCATAGAACAGGGTGGACATAAGGTGGGTCTGAGCAATAGTGATTTTGGCTACAGGGGTGAGGAAGGCTTTGATTCTGTAGTAGGTGCCTAGTTTTTTGTTGACAGAATTAATATGGTCATCATAGCTAAGGTTGTTGTCAATTGTTACCTCCAGTAGACGGGTAGTAGTATCAGGGGATATTTTGGTTCCATTGTTAGAAGTTACTGTGAAGTGCAATTGAGGTGACTTATGAGTAGGAGCAAAGAGCAATAGTTTTGTTTTCTTTGGGTTGAGAAGAAGGCAGTGTTTCATGAACCAGTGTTCAACACTGTTAAATACTGTTTGGGTTAGGGACTGGAGAGGGGTTATGGACTTGGCTGAACAAATTAAGGTGGAGTCATCAGCATATTGTATGCAGGTGGCTTGGGGTATGTTGGTATGTAGATCGTTAATGTACAAAGAGAATAGAAGGGGTCCTAAGATAGAGCCTTGTGGTACTCCAATGTTCACAGGGAGGGATGAAGAAAGAATATTTTCCCAAAGTACTGCTTGTTGTCTATTATCTAGATAGGATTTAAACCATTGTAAAGTTTGAGGATGAAGTGATTGAGCTTTTAGAATGTCAATAAGTATGTGATGGTTCACCATATCAAAGGCTTTTGAGAGGTCAATGAATAATGCTGAGGAAAAAGTGTTGTTGTTTTGATTTTTGTTAATGGTGTCAGAGAAGGATAGCAGGGCAGTTGTTGTGCTATGGTAAGGCCTAAAACCATGCTGGCAGTTGGCAAGTAAATTATTTTGGAGCAGGTGGTCGAGCGGTTGTCTGTGTATACATTTTTCCATTATTTTAGCTAATGGAGAGAGTAAGGCGGTAGGCCGAAAGTTGGAGAGTTCTGAAGATGGGCCGCCTTTATGTAAGGGGATTATGTGGGAAACCTTCCATAATGAAGGGATTTTGCTTTCTAAAATTGTTCTATTTATAATGATGGATATGGGAATTTGCAGGTATTCAGCTGGAAGACCATCAGCAGAAGGGGTACATGGCTTAAGTTTTTGAAGGAGTTTGCAAATGAGGGATGTAGGTACAGGTTGTAGAATCAAGGTTTGTGATGGAGTATTAGTGGTATTTAGTGGGGGAGTGGTTGTGGATGGTAAAGTATTAGCTAGGGATAGAATGGCATCAGTAAAATCGTTATTAAAAGCATCAGGAATTTGGTTAGAGTTATTTTGGTTGAATCCTGAAGGGGTAGGAGTTTTAGAGTGCCCAGGTTGAAGAAGCTTGTTAATGCCAGACCAGAATTTTTGTGGATGTTGATGGTGGGTTTGTTATAGGTGGAGGTAATAGTCTTTTTTGTCTTTGAGAATGTCTTTCTTGGCGGCATTTCTTAACTGCTTAAAGTAGAGGTGGTCTGTTGGGTTTCTGGAGGTTCTCCATTTGTCCCAAATTTTATTTCTGAGGAGGATCTTTTGTCTAGTTTGCTTTGTGAGCCAGGGGGCAGTTTTAGTCCTTATTCAGGACGAGTGATAGGGGGCGTGGTAGTCAAGGGTTTGAAGAAATCTGGTATTAAAGTAGGTTACTGCTTCATCAAGTTCAAGATGAAACAATGGTGACCAGTTGCATGCTTTAAGTTCATTTTGGAAACTGTCAGGGTTAAAGAATTTCTTGGAACGGGAGGTTTTAAAAATATTGGTGTTGGGGATGTAATTTTTTTGTTTGATGATATAGGTTAACATGTTGTCACTGATGATATCTGGAAGGGTACCTGGTTTATAAGAGTCAAGGTGACTGTTTAGAAGGATCCAGTCAAGGATAGTTTCTTTACTGTTTGGTTTGTGGATTCTAGTAGGTGTGGTTATTATTTGTGTGAATCCATAAAGATTTATGTGATTGGCAGGATTGGTGGAATTACAGGTAGCCCAGTCTATATTAAAGTCACCTAACACAATGGTTTCTTGGGGTAGGTGGATAGAGAGGTAACTAATAGATTTGGAGCTGTTTATTTGTAGTTTTGCAGTAAGGGTCTTAGAATTAGTTTCTGAGGGTAGGGGCAATTTGAAGGGTGAAAGTTGGAGTTCAGATTTATACAGAATGTCTACCCCTCCACCCTTTTTGGTTATCCGGTCACATCTCAGGATGTTGTATCCAGGAGGGGTGATCTCATGGTCTAGAGGTGAGGGCTTTAGCCATGTCTCTGAAATGCAGAGAATATCAAATGAGTGCACATCTAAGAGTGCATGTAGGTGGGTGATTTTATTATTAATGCTACGGATGTTGAGGTGAGCTATCAGGAGGGAGTTGGATGATCTATTTAGGGTGGAGATAACTGGAGTAGTTAGGTCGGGTGGGTTATTGGTAATATCAGTGTTGGGGCCAGGGTTAGGATGAATATCGCCATCTAGTAGTGGGTGAGGCTGTGGATATTGAGCAAGTTTAAGGATTTTGTAGTAATAGTTTTTTTTTTTTTTTTTTATAAGAAAGTAAGTAATATGGGTAGATCTATGGTACTTTGGAAGTACAGAGATGGAGGTAGAGGTTATGTTACTATGGCTGAGGGAGTTAATGAGAGAAACAGGTAAAGTTTATTGGTAGGGGTGGCGATGTCCAGGAAGGGAAAAGTGTTCAATGGAGGTTAGTGTGTATGGTATTGTAAGAGAAGCAAGAGTTGTAATTAAGAGTAGCAGGTTAGTATGATAATACTTAAGTGTTGGGTCCATTTGGTTGTGTAGGTAAGGTGTTGGAGTTTGTTGAGTGAAGGAGAGAAATAGAATAAGGGAAAGGAGGGAGAAGGAGAAAAGTGCAGTATGATGAAGAGAAGGTTAATGGTAGAAGAGTACAGTTAAATGAAATAAATGTGGTTTAACAGGGAAAAACTGAAAATATTAGTAATGGAGGGTGTTCTGTGAAGAGGTTATCCCTTCTAGCCCAGGTCAAAGCTCATTCTACCAGGGCTTTTGCTTCTTCTGATGTCTTTTTCAATGGCCTGGACTCAAAACCCATTTTAGAAGGCGCAACCTGGCCTTCCATAAACACCTTTACAAACACTACAATACTGATATGTTTTCTAGGACCACAGCAGGTTTCATTAGATTATTCCTGAAAGGAATGGTATATTTCAGCTCTATACATCAGTCCTCTTCCCAGGTACTCTAAAAATGGAAATCTTCCCATATGTGAGGAATGCTGCAACAGTGATCAAATGAAACATGTAGTACAGTTGTGTTAGAATTTATCAATGTCTGAATAGATAACTGTTGCAATATTTGCACCCTCCTTCCTTTCTCACATTCACATTTACATTCTCTGACGTGGACCCATTTCTTTTATACCCCTCCCTTTGCTGACATGTCTCTGTTTCCTTTTCTCTTTTTTTGCTTCATTTCTCTGTCTGTACATCCTTTATGTACTTTTACGCATTCACTCACCTGGGTCATGAACATATTGCACAAAAGGTAGGCACCCAAGCTATGGTATGCTTAGCAAAATGTACTGTATCCTTGAAAGGATACTTCCTATATGTGAACAATACTGCAACAGTGATATATTCATGCTTACTGTTATTACACAACTGTATTTTATGTGCCACTGTTACCTTACTGCATTATGCTTATGTACTCTGTACTAATGTGTTTGCTTTGAACATTTGGTATAATGGTAGTAACCTTCTTGTGCAAACTGAGTGCATGCCTATAATTGCAACATGTGTCTATTTCTTAAGGTAATCATTGCATCAGGATTATAACTAATTTGTATTCAGCTGCTGAGAGAAAAATGTATTTATTTTATTTATTTATTTTATTTTACATTTGTTAACTGAGTTAGTCCAGCTGAGCATTAATCTTGTTTTCAGTGGAGACCCGAGGAGAAAAGCTCCGCAGTCAGTATTTACATTTTACTTACAAACAGTAAGACATTTTCATTTGCAGCTAAACAAATAGTTAGAGAGATAACATTTACAATAAATCATACAGAAAGCAGTTGGGTACAATGTCAGAAATCATACCGCAAAAACTTGGGTACAGTGTCATGAAAGGAATACAGTGTTCATAATTCCTAAGTGGTTATATACACTATAGATACACTATAGATACAGAAGGAGTAGTAAGGGGATGAAGTGGTTAAGCATAGAGACAGAGGGGTAGATGTTATTAAGCTAGACAGTGGAAGAGAATGGAGGGAGGAGGAACAGAAACTAAGGTTGGGTAGTTTCAGGGAGGATGACTACAGTGGCAGGACCATTTATTTGTTAGGTATCTCCGAGTGGCTTGGTTTGGTCAAGGGACCTAATTTCTAGGGGTAGTTGGTTCCAAGTGGCAGCAGGGTTATAGTTAGAGTAAACACCCTGTTTTGGTTTTGGGTTTATAGATCTGTAGGAAGTCGTGGTCTGAGCTACATGGTGTCCTGGTTGGGGAATATTTAGATATAATGGATAGAAGGCTAGGGCATTAAGATGGTAGACAGAGGATGGAGTGGATAATTTGCAGTTGATGTAGTAGCAGCAAATGAGGGAATTTGAACTAGTCCAGTTGTTTAAGAGACAGGCAATGGTGTGACTTGTAGGTTTGGTTTGCACCAAATCTAGCAACCTTATTATAGGTAGTTTCAAGTTTAGTTATGAGTGTGGTATTAAGATTTGTGAATAACTGACAGCTATAGAGAAGGGTGGGAAGAAGAAATGCATGGGAGAGAGTTATTCTGGCTGTATTGGTTAAATGTCTTTTGTTACGGTAAAGGAGTCCTAGTTTCTGGTGAGTCTTTTTGATAGAGGTAGTGACTTGGAGATCAAATTTAAGCTGATCATCTATTATGACTCCTTGTAGTTTAGTCCTAGGTTCAGCAGTAATGATAGTGCTATTGCTTGATAGGATGGAAAATGTAGTTTTGAGATTGATGAGGTTTTTTGGGAAGAAGAGTAGCGCTTAGTTTTCTTAGGGTTGAGAATTAATTTGTTATCATGAAGCTATGTCTCTATGGTGTCGAATGATGCTTTGGTAGCAGAGTAGAGGTCAGATGGATTGTCAGCAATGGTGATGACCGTTGAATCATCTGCATATTGTACAAGTGTAGAGTTGGGACAGGAAGTGTAAAGTAGGTTGGTGAAAATATTGAAGAGCAGTGGCCCAAGTATGGATCCTTGCGGGGCACCCATTGGGATGCTTGGGGGGGGGGGGTAGATCAGAGTGCCATTTAACAGCTTGCTGCAGTTAGGAAGATAGCTAGAAAAACAGGATATGGTGGAAGAAGAGAATCTTAAATGAGAGAGTTTGTCTAGGAGGAGGGGATGGGAGACAGTGTCAAAGGCTTTGGACAGGTTGAGAAACAGACATGAAACTAGTTTGTTGTCACGGGCCAGTGATACAGTATTGCTGAAGGTTATTAGTGCAGTTGTAGTACTGTGTTTAGGACGAAATCCATGTTGTGTGTATGTCAGAAGGTTCTGTTGGAGAAGGTACTGCATTATCTGCTTGTGAATGCATTTCTCAAGAATCTTGGAGAGGGGAGACAGTATAGCAATTGGTCTGAAGTTTGATATATTAGAAGAATTACCTCCTTTATGTATAGGTAATGTATAGGTAATGTACTGACCCTGGGAACTATCGACCAATAAGCCTGACCAGTCTGATCTGTAAGGCTATGGAGCGAATCATTATGGAACTCATAAATGGAGGGATTGGGAACCTCCAGTCGCTGGACCCCACACAGTTTGGCTTCGTCAAGGACAGATCATGCCTCCTGAACCTGGTGGATTTCTTTGAGATAGTTACTCAGGCTATAGATAAGGGAAAGGAGGTACACACAGCTTACCTTGACCTTGCTAAAGCATTTGACACCATTCCCCATTCAGGTATTATTGATAAGCTCACCAGCCTGGGCATAAACCCTTACGTCACAAGATGGATCGCAAACTGGCTCTCAGACAGATCCCATAAAGTAAGAGTAGCGGGATCTATGTCCAAATCCAAACCAGTAACGAGTGGTGTGTCACAGGGCTCTGTCCTGGGGCCCCTCTTGTTTGGCATATACTTCTCAGAAATACAGGCAAGCACGGAAGGGCTGTGGCTGACTAAGTTTGCGAACAACTGCAAACTGGGTGCTATAATAGAGTCTCCGGCCGACATGGAGGATCCTCCAGAAGGGCCTAAATGAGACTGATGCATGGTGTCAACGCCATGGTCTCAAGCTAAATGCAAAAAAATGCGTAGTAATCCCCTTTGGAAATAGCAGAGTACCCGCAAACTACAACATAGTAGGTAATCCCCTGAAAACCGAAGAAGAAATAAGAGATCTAGGGACCCAAGTAGATAATCAGCTTTCCTTTGATAACCATGTTGCCAAAGTGGTTAGAAAATCCTTCTATGTGATCCATCTGATCATGAAAGGGTTCGCATCACGATCTAAGGATGTAATGGTGCCCCTCTACTCTTCCCTCATCAGACCCATTATTGAGTACAATGCACCAATTGGAATGTACCTGGCTAAACATCTCCAGCAGCTGGAGAGACCACAAAGGTACCTAACCAAGAGGATTACTGGCCTCAAACAGTTGCCCTATGCAGCACGATTGAAAAAGCTAAGACTGTTCTCTGTTGCATATCACTTTCTCAGAGGCGATCTCTGTCTAATGTACAGAGCCATGTCCAACCCAGAATTGTTGAACATGCTCCATCTTAGCAAAACCAAATCTACTCGAGCTACACGCTCTAGGGATATAAACCTCAACACAACAATGAATAGAACATGCTGGAGGGATAGATTCCCTTCGCAGAGACTTCCCTTACTATGGAACAGGGTCCCCTTTCTACATAAGACAGAGCCCCTTACTATCACTCTTCAAGAGGAACCTTGATGAGTGGATGGGTAACAGAAAGTTCACACCGGGGATCACACCAACAGCACTACTAGATAGGGGCCAAGGGTGCTAGCTGCTAGTACAAGGGTCTAGGGAACTACTAAAGGGGCGGTGAATACCACACAATGTGGCTGGGCTAATATATGCCTTCGGGCAGATAGCCCAGTACCAACCTATGAACCTATAGAACGTTTTCCATATTGCTGGAACATATGATTCGGAGATAGATTGGTTGAACAGGATGGATACTGGATAGGCTAGGGATTCAGCAGCAATCTGTAGGAAGTAAGAAGGTAGATTATCAGCTGAGGGGGAGCAGGGTTTGAGTTTAGAGAGTAGAGATTTAATAAATTTAATAAATAAAATGCTAAGACTTGCTGTCAGACTGTACACACTTTCATTCCTGAAAATTACTTTTACTGTTGAGGAATGTACTACCTGAAGAGTATTTGCACACGTTAGTATGCAATGAACAGACTAATCTTACTCTTGTAATCTTGTTCAAAATAAGCTCCTCTTCATTTGCACCTTTTTCTTTGATCTCTGGGAACTGCTAAAATGTCATGTTTTCAAAGTCAAAGTAAACTTTATTGTCATTTAGGAGTACACAAGTGCAGCCTAAACGAAATTCCGAGCATCAACTCACCATAGGAAGCCAGGATAACAAGAACTTTATAATATTTCAGTTTAAAAAAGATCTTCAATACAAGACCCACAGAAAGATAAATAAATCAATAGTAACAGAGGAACACCAGTGTTGAGTATTATGCATCCTGTGGTGTTGTTGCCCGCACATGTTTTCTGTGGTCTGTTTAAGAAGTTGAGGATCCAGTTCCACATGAGCTTGCTAACTCCAAGATGTACAAGCTTGTCAATAAGCTGCATTGGAACCACTGTATTGAATGCTGAGCTGAAGTCAGTAAACAACAGCCTGATGTAGTTGCTTCTTCCCTCCAGATGCTCAAGTACAGAGACAACTAACCGCAATTGCTTTCAGAGTGCAGCAGTAAGTCAGGCAACCCTATAGTAGTACTGAAAAGGCCTGCTGGAGAATGGGCTTGAAACCCTTAATTTTGCCGTCCTCTGCCACATGGGTGATGTCCATTATGATTATTCCCCTCTCTGCTTTCTGGGGGGGGGGGGCTCTATCACTAGAAGCATCTGCAATACAGCCCTGAGGTTTGTGGAACCACAGTTTCCTGCCCCTTTTCTGATTTCAGGAAAAAGTCCATGGAGGGACATGTAGAAAAGTGCATTCCAGTGGCAGACAAGATCTTGCCATCTTGTTTGCTTCTTGGAAAGCACCTCTTTGATCTTTGGTCCAAACAGAGTGGAGCCATTATAGGGGGCTTTAATGAAGGACACCTTAAAGTGTTCTCCTGAGTCACAGAGGCACATCCAAGCATACTGGCTCACACCTATGCCACTTTTTATGTGCCGTCAGCTGCATTAGAGAGAAGTGGCATGGACACATTCAACAGGGACTGGAAGGTAACCAGGTGCATATCCACTGATTTCTTATTCTCCACAGATAAAGACCCAGAGAGGGAGAGGGAGAGAGAGAGAGAGAGAGAGAGAGAGAGAGAGAGAGAGAGACTTGGATAATTCCTTCATGAAGTCTTTCTGAATGCATGTTACATGGAGAAAATAGTTCAGCACTCTGACAGCGAAGGTAACCAGAACTATCTAATGTCCTGGAATCTCTACTGGGTGGATGGAAAGTAGAGCTGTCCTTGGCCAGATCTTTCTTGGTGTCTGTAACTACTGCCATGTAATCTACTGTGAGACCCTTGCTTCAGAAGGGACTGTCTTTTGGGGAAACTGATATCTAATTTGGCTTACAGCCACATCCGTTTCCTTCCAAAACTACCTTGAAACCAGGGCTGCTAGTATTTGGTGGGTGGTCGACCCAAGAAGTAGATGGGCCAACCAAAAAAGCTCTGAGGAATACTGATTCTACTTGAGAGAGGGCATCTCCCATTCTATCTCAGCAGCACCAGGATCTCCCCAAAGGAGACCTCTGCAAGGGGTGTGGGGATCTGGGGGACTTCTCCCACTCATCAAAGTCAGTATTTTTGGTGAAGGACTCCTGAGAGGAGTCCACGTGCCTCCGTTTGCATGCATGCCTGTGGTGTACCTCCCCAGTGGGGTACTCTATAGAAGACTCCAAAACAGATGGAGAGTCATCAGTCTGGACTTCCTCAAGACTATGAAGTGCTGCTGCCCCAATGTGACAGCAAAAAGGACAGAGGACTTAAAGAACCCCATGGAGATAGTGATGGATCCAAGTAGTGAAAGGAAACTTGCTTCCTTGACAGTGAGAGTACTTTCTCAATGGCTTTGAAAGCTAATACCAAGACAGGTCCCGAAGCAGCCCTCAAAGGTTACAAGGAACCAACCAAGGATAATTTCCAGGAACCTATTCAGCTCAGATTGGAGGCTGATGCTAGAGCCGAACATTCAAAAGCCAAAATGCCAAGAGGGAGAGTTGGATCTGAAAGCCTTCGCCCCAGAGCCAGCTCTGACCCCTTGACTCTGAGATCTGTTAAGACCCGAAGTTGTCAGAGGTAATTGGGTCAGAGACACAGACAGACTCAGAGATTCATTCCCTTGGACCCAGCATAGACATACCTTGAAGACAACTCAGATCCAAGACCACTGAATTCGATGGTCAGATCATGGAAGGAATCACAATCAGTGGAGAGGGAGGGAGGGAGGAACAACTTCCAACCCTCTGACAGAGATCAGCACCGAGAGGATCCCAAGCTGGATCTGGGTCCTCAAGAACTTCCTCATCATTCTGTTGACATCTACCTTGGACATGTCCTAGAGGACTGTGCTGAACTCAGAGAAGGGGCCTTAGCAGGGAGTCTTGACACTGTTTGGAAAGATCTGTCCTGCAAAACAGGAGATCTTAGTTTTGGGTTTACTGGCTCTGAAGCAAAACTGGTTTCTGGAAAAGGAGGAGTTGGGGACTGAACTCTCATAGGTTCTAATGTCGAAGACTGATCCAATGGCTTAGGGATTTTAGAAGCTGATCCTGACAGGCCCAGTGGATAGGGAGAGTGTTTCCTTGAAGACTCTTTATGTTTTTCTTTCTTGGGCCCCTTAGCTTTCTTTTTTCCTTTGATTTCTTTCCTGTGCTTTTTTCTAAATTCTCCTTAATAAAAGGTGATGAAGAAGAAGACTGAGAGGGTTTACCTTCCCCTGCAGTGGCAGGGAGAAGCCCCTTAAGGGTGAATTTGGACTGCCTGTCAGTTAGTATTCTGGCCCAAAAGCTGAACAAGCTGAGCAGTCCTTCTCCAGGTGTGCAGCTCCTTGGTAATAAATGCATTTAAAATGGGCATCTTGGGGGGAGGGGATCTTATGCCCACAGGAGATGCATTTTTTGAAGCCATACAACTTGTCTGATATCCTGACCATTAACATCAACAAATGTTATGAGAAATAAAAACACCAATAACAACAGTAATCACAGTAACACAAAACAGTACTACAGAAACTAGTACTATCGGAATAATTATAAGTGTACTAACACTAATAACAATGCTCACTCTAAATAAGCTAAAGGGAGCTATAATGAGAAGGCAGGAAAATCCCACAAATTGTGACAAGAGAAAAAGGATGAAGCACTAGAAGAACTTTTTTTTTTAATTGAGGTGGAGAGAAAAGAACACTAAAGTCAAAATCCTACTCTAGAAAGGCAATGAAACAATTCACTTAGCTATCCACTAGTTTTTCACACACTGAGGCAAGAGATCCATGTCTGTATTTTTCAAGCAACAAATGAGATGTGAGGTAATTCTTACACAGAGTGGAATTATTGATAAGGGGAGGGGCCTAAACCTTGGATTTAAACATTTTCGATTAGATCCATAGACCCATCAATTGAGAATGGATGGAAGAGACAACATCGAATCATTTATTATTAACAGCAAGAAAAAGTCAGCAATGAAAACAAATTTAGGACACCTCTTATGGAAAAACAATTATCAAGTTAAAGAAGCAATCATGAAATAATGCATACTTATTGGTTGTTGACATATTTTCAATAAACAACAAAAAATTAAAAAAAATACAGAATACTCAGCTTCACTCAGTAGATGTATTTACCAGTTCCCTATTAGAAGACCGAAGACGCATTCTTTCGAATGCGTCTTGGTCGAACTCAAAAGCCTGAAACAGCAAAATATCGAAGCGGCTTTTAAGCAAATTCTTTCCCTGGGAAATAATTCGCTTGGCTGCTTCATCACTTTGCTGTTTTCGGCATTGTAGTGCGGTCTCGGAGTTAGTATATTTAAGTAGGGGGGTGGTGTGGGAACAGTTCAGAATTGTAAGCTTTCGCTTACATAGGGTCGATTAATCACCGTTCGCTTTTTTTAGCGTTCGGTGATCTAATATAGGCCCTATTTACCTTATTACTTGACATGGTTGGCCTATGAACAATTAATTGAGTTTTAATAGCACTGTATAGTATAAACAGCATATAGTACACTGTCAGTTTGTAGTAATCAGTACAAAATGCAGCATCCTGTTGTCTGATTATGCAGTTTTACTTTTACTCAATCTTGGCTTTGAACTGTAGATTGTGCTTCCTTGATAATTACTTTTGATGGGAGTATTGCCCTTCTTGCAACCCCCACCCCCCCTTGCTTCTTTGCTGCCTGGCTAAATTTTTTTTTTGCTTTAAAGCCTACACACTGTTGTTCGCAAACATTTACATAGCCTTTCACAAGCATTGGTTCTGGCAGCACCAACACTTAGGAGACCTTTCCTTAGGTAATCTGTTTTTTGTGAGTTTATGTTATGTGTCATATGTCACTGCATACCTTACCTCCATTGGTTACTGATTCTATAAGGACACAGTTTAGTTTATTCCTCACAGGTACAGCTTGTAGTATTGATAAAAGCATGAATAACATTCACTTCTTGCTGGCATATACTTTCATACTGCATCATTAGCCTACAAAATTGCCTTCTGCATTTTTTAACACATTTCATCACGTCATTGTGAAATAATTACAAACACATATTTTCTGTCTTTATAACTTCTCCGTAGCTTTTTTACTCAACTGACTTGATGGAAATGTTTTCACTTGGTAATTGTATGACCTGTCTAGCCTTGATCTGTTAGTGATTCATGTCATCAAAATATCATAACCTACTCTGAGGTTATGTGACCTTGGTGGATGGTATATTAAGGAATGGGGTGTGCAGGAATATGTTAGGAAGTTGTTCCCCCTCACTTCACCCATGGCTGCTGCTTTTTAGTGGTCATTTTCAGATTAAAGTTTCTGTTGATAGACTGAGGTTTGAAAAAAATATACTTACATCCATGCCACTCCAGGCAACTATGTTATCGATGCAACCGGTGTTAGGTGTTGCTTTTTATGGTGTCCTTGCAACACAGTGTAGGGTTTTTATGACTGCATGCTGCATATTGCAGCAGTGTCCATAGGCTTGAACTATGTAGGTTTTTATGTAGTTGAGTCACCAGGTGTCAAAGAAAGAGTGAGACATATTCATATCTGCTTGAATGATCACTGTTTTCCCAAGTTATAGCAATCTCAGAATGTGAATGCATATATGTAAGACCATGAGTGATTTGGGAGCAGTTCTCCCTTACACAAATTCTTGTTATGGTGCTTTTTGGGTTCTTTTGCTTGAACCTGATGATTACTTGAGTATTATGTGTGTGTCTATCAATTGTGTGCTAGAGCTATTAGGTTTTGAGTCATAATGATTGAAGAATGTGCTCAGAACTCTTATGTTTTGATCAGATATATTAGACTTAATTATACAGAGCATTGACTAATAGGCCAGGTCTTCATAACAATCTTAAAGCTGATGCAACCACTGTCTCACTATGTTTGTGGTAGCAACAAAGGAAAAAAATGGGAAGCCCACTGGGCACAAAGTCTCCTTTGAAGGTTGACCTGGGAGTAATATCTAGTTTAGTGACTTGAGTAAAATAACACAGTAGGCCAATGCAGACTGTGGAAATCAAACTCCAGACTGTTGCAGAGCACATAGTCTTAAATCTCTGTGGCAAACTGCCAGGCAGGGAAAACTATAGCACTGTTATTTTCTCACTAATTAATAAGAGCCCAGAATTCTGGACAAATATGGTAAAAAATTATATCTCTAGTAAATTGTCCATCAGTCCTCTGAACTATCTAGCTTACATGGTCACCTATTAAAGCTCCATATGGAATCAAATGGAAGAAACCATCCACAATCTGATTTAAAGGGACAATAAGGATAAGCTTAAAAAACATAATGTTTCAATGAGAGATGTATTCATATGTTAAAGTATGCATGGATGAGGCCTCTAGAGCAGATACTTCTGGGATAGCCCTTAGAGGATATATGCCTGGCCTAGAATAGGTGCATACCCAGAGGATGTGCAAGCTCAGCAAAGGCATTCCAAGAGCATATGCAGGCTCAACAGAGCTAATCCCAGAGGATGTGCAAGTTCATTAGAGGTAGACTCAAAAATATACAGGCTTACTAGAGCTGAACCCAAGGACATGAAGTTTCATCAGAGATTAACATAGGAAAAGACACTTGAGAGGAGGAGAAAACAGCATTTAAAAGGGTAATAGCACACTTTATAAATGTAAAAGATGGGTTACAAACTGTTACGCCAGTGGCTAAGGAGCACTTGCAAAGGGCACTAAGAATGCAACAGAGTACAATAAAACTGCCAGACTAAAGGAGTTTAAAACAGGGTACCAAGTATTAGTATTAGTTCCCTGTGCTGAAAATAATTTCCTAGCAAGATGGCAATGACATTTTGAGGTGGAAGAGAAAATGAATTTAACTGTGGAGGCTGCCCACTAAAGTGTGCTAGCCTGTGTAACTAATTTATCACTGTTTCTGCATTTTCTGTGTGTTTCTACCAAAAAAACAAAAAAATAATCCTTGTTTTTCCGCCTTCCTCGACTAGTTTAGACCAGTTTACAGGCATTGCTGTATTCTGGGCTGTGGTGTAGTTCCTGTGTTGTCCATTACCTTATTTGGATAGAAGGAAGTTTCTTTGTTCACCAGTGGGAGTGGGGAGCCTTGAGCAGCCTACCTGTCCTTGGGGGAAGTGACTTCAGCACAAGAAGCTGTAGTAATTGCTTGTTTGGGACAATTTCTAGCTCTTTTGGAGTTCACTGTTTAAAATCCGCGTTTGCACGGCTTTGCGCGGTCGTGCGCATAGCGCAGCGCCGGTTAAACAAGGTTAAACTTTTTCTGGCTCCGCCAAGTCTGTTCTTCAAATTTTCCCTTAAGGAAGCTCTACTCGTAGTATAACCAGACTACTCACTGTATTATAAGCCTAGCACTTGTTCTCAATACTTCTCTACTAAGTAAGCACTCTCGTACTAAGTAAAGCACTACATCTACTTACCACCCCTGTGAATATCCACTTCCCTTAAAGGTATACCACTCCCTTATACTGTTCTAGCATGTCCAGTGGTAGATTACTGGCGTCATCTCCAGTTCAGCTGGTCAATCTGGGTATCTTGAGACAATGCTACAATTGTCTCATGTACACAGACAACCCTCTCCTCCTCCCAACAAACACAAATACATGTGAGAGATGCAACTATATAGCCAAACTGGAGGCTGAACTCTCTCAACTCAGGGCTGGCATGACCAGACAGGAGGAGATGGCAACCACACACACAACAATCCCAGTCCCATATAGACCTACCACAACTGCAAACCAAACACATAAAAACACAAAGACATACTCAGAGGCGCTAATAAAAAACTTACCAAAACAACAGAGGCTCCCAAAGCAGACATCCAAAAATCCACCACCTCAAAACAAAACACATGCAACACATACTTCAGTAAATCAGTGTGTCGACCAATCGCAGCCCTTAAGGCCAAACACCTTGCCTGATACACTAGTAATAGGTGACTCCATAGTCAGACACACTGATGTCCCACTGACCAGGCTGAACAAGGAGAAGGTGACTGTGAGCTGTCTATCGGGAGCTAGGATCCGCCACATAACACACGCACTCAGGTCACTCCAAAGCAAGTACAAATATGACTCCGTCATTGTCCATGCTGGTGTGAATGACCTGAGATGTACCTCCCTGGACTACATGAAAAGAGACATAGAGGAGCTCTCCGATTATGTAGCCCAGGCTGGTATGACCCTGACCCTGAGCAGCATCTTGCCCTCACCAAGAATGATACCACAATACAAAGACAAGATGATCAGCTTTAACAATTGGCTCAAGTACTGGTGTCATTCTAAGGGGATCCAATGTCTGTCTGCCTGGGATGATATGTTGGACAAGCCACGCTGCTTCGCAAGGGATGGCTTACACCTGTCACCACTGGGCTTCCGGATGTTGGCTAAGGCTCTTGCCACCCCCATAGTGCCTTTTTTAGGCAAGGCTCAAAAGACAAACCCACCTCCTTAGAAAACAAAAATGGAAAAAACTAAGGGTAATGCTGCTCAACGCCAGAAGTCTAAATCTCAAGATGCAGGCACTTGATGCACTCCTCAGCATGGAGAACATCGACGTCTGTGCAGTAACTGAAACCTGGTTCAAGGCTCCAGAGAGCACCCCAGCACTACCAGGCTGTACCTCGTATCATGCTTTTCGGCCCCAAAACCCAGGCCGAACCACAAAGGGAGGGGGAGTGTCCATATTCATAAAGGACACCCACACCTCCAGGTTAGTAGCAACACATGAAGCATCAGAGACCATACAGGTGCAACTAACCATAGGCAAAACTGCTATACAACTGGTAGCATGTTACAGACCACCCTCCCAATCTCAAGAACCCCACTCAGCCTTCCTGAAGACATTGGAGGATATGAATGTATCACAAAATACCATCATACTGGGAGACTTCAACTACCCAAACATAGATTGGGTAAATTATTCTAGCCCTAATACCCTAGCCCAAAGGTTCCTGGAATTCATAAATTCAGATGCACTGGAACAACTAGTCGCCTCTCCCACTAGGGGAGATAATATACTAGACCTGATCATCACAAACATGGGGACAAAATGCTCCACACCGGAAGTATACCCCTCACTAGTGAGATCTGACCACAAACTAATCACCCTGGATATACATATCCCACCTCCACCCCCAGCACAAAAGACCACAGTGAAAAACTTCTCAAAAGCAGACTTCACTCTTCTTAAGACTGAGATGGTATCCTTTAAGCCCACTGTGCCAGTGGATACCACATCCCACAATGCCAAATCCTTCACAAATGCTTTCTATGGACATCTCCAAGAATGCATGGATCATGCAATCCCAAACAAATCCAAGTCCCTCTCCACCAAATGTAAGCGTCCTGTCTGCTGACCTCAGCCATAAACAAATTGTATAACAAAAGAAGGAAGCTACTGCACGTCAGAGCGAAATCCCATGAAGGGAAGACATCTCTGATCAACATTAGCAGAAAACTATGTTCTCTCATAAAAACATCCAAGGCAAACTTTGAGAGAAAAATCGCTAAGGACACTAAAGATAACCACAAAGCCTTCTTCAGCTATGTTAGAAACCTGGGTGGAAACCCTCAGATATGCTCAGAGTTGGTTCACAACAACAAAAAATACACTGAACCCACAGATATTGCTAACATTCTGGCTGACAGGTTCAGTGCAAATTTCTCGCCTCCTTCACCCCCAAAAGAAGAAATACTTATCCCAGCTGAATGTAATCTCCCTGTCATCTCAGATGTCCAAGTGAGAACCACCCTAAACAAAGCAAAAAACACAGCATCAATGGGACCTGACGGTATCCCGGGGTGCGTGTTACGTGAACTCCAAGAGGAGCTAAACCCACACATAAAAATGCTATTTAACCTTAGCCTTACTTCGGGATATGTACCTGAACACTGGCATACAGCAACAGTGGTCCCACTCCACAAGGGGGGTGCCTCTACAGACCCTGGAAACTACCACCCCATAAGCTTGACTAGCCTGGTCTGCAAAGCTATGGAAACAATCATTATGGAACTCATAAACGGAGACATAGGGGACCTACAGACGCTTGACCCAACCCAGTTCGGCTTTGTAAAGGGCAGATCCTGCCTTTTAAACCTGGTTGACTTTTTCGAAACAGTCACTAGAGCCATTGATGAGGGCAAAGCAGTCCATACAGCATACCTGGACTTGGCTAAGGCCTTCGACACAATACCCCACTCAGGCATCATAGATAAGCTAAACAGCTTAAAAGTAAACCCTTATGTCACTAGATGGGTTGCAAACTGGCTAAAGGACAGAATCCATAAAGTTAAAATCGCTGGAGCAATGTCAGACTCAAAGCCAGTCACAAGTGGTGTCCCACAGGGATCTGTCCTGGGACCCCTCTTGTTCGGCATTTATTTCTCAGATGTTAAAGCAAACATGGGAGGGCTGTGGCTGACAAAGTTCGCAGATGACTGCAAACTAGGCGCCATAGTCGATACACCAGCAGATACACACATCCTGCAAAAAGGCCTCACTGAAACGGACATCTGGTGCCGTAGTCACGGCCTTAAACTAAATGCCAAAAAATGTATAGTCATCCCTTTTGGAAAAAACAAAGTACCCACAAATTATCACATAGACAGCAACCCACTGAGTACGGAAAAAATAATCAGAAACCTAGGGACCCAAGTAGACAGCGACCTCTCATTTGACACCCACGTTGCCAAAGTGGTTAGAAAAACATTCTACCTTGCACACCTCATCATGAAGGGTTTCACATCCAGATCCAAGGATGTCATTGTACCCCTATATTCCTCCCTCATCAGGCCCATGATTGAGTACAATGCCCCATTTGGTATGTACCTCACCCGGCACTTGCAACACCTGGAGAGACCACAAAAGTACCTCACCAAAAGGATCAAGGGTCTCCAACATATGTCTTATTCTGCCAGACTAAAGAAACTCCAGCTCTATTCAGTAGCATACCGCCTGCTCAGAGGTGATCTCTGCCTGACGTACAAGGCCATGTCCAATCAGGATCTGATGGACTTGCTTCACCTCAAAAAATCCAAATCCATCAGGACCACGAGAGCTAAAGACTTAAACCTCGGCACAAGTATGAATAGGACATGCTGGAGGGATAGATTCATAACCCAGAGGCTTCCCATGCTTTGGAACAGGATCCCAGTTCGTATTAGGCAGAGCCCCTCACTGACTCTCTTCAAGAGAAATCTTGTTGAGTGGATGGGAGATCGTAAGTTTACCCCAGGGATCACATCTGTGTCACTGCTAGACAGGGGCACAGTAAACTAATTATATTATATAAGGGGACCTTCACTGTGTCACTACCAGACAGAGGCACAGTATTCTAGATTTATTCTGTACATTTTTGTACCATTTCATGGGGTGGCAAAAGCCACATCACTATGGCTAGGCTTAAAAATGCCCCAGGGCAGATAGCCTAGTACTATACTATGAAACTATGAAACTATGAATAAAGTGAACTAGAAACTAATATAAACTGGACAGTGAAAATCAGAGCAGATATATCACATATATATGATAGAATCACTGAGGAAAGCTAAAGCTTCTGTAGTTAGCCTAGGAACTGACAATAATACCAATAGTATAGTATCAGGAAATTCTGTCTTGATGCTCAGATAAACAAAACATTGTCTAAGCCCCCCCCCCCCCCCCCCCAAAAAAAAAAAGAAGTTAAAGAACTCTTACTGAGAATACAGACAGAATTTTTTCTTATGATGTCTGGTAGAACATATTTAATCTAGCATGATACTGAAATTGTGGCAAGAGAAGGTAAACTTTAAAAACCGTATAGGATACCAGAGTCCCAAATAAAATCAATAAGTAAGTAAGTTAAAATGCTTAAAGTAAGCTATTTAGTAGTCCCAAAGTGAGTGAAATAGTCCAGTTGTGTTGGTGCAAAAGCTGGCGACAGCTCCATAAGATTATCTAATGATTTCCAAAAACTGAACATTGTATCCAGTTTTGACACCTTTACAGTACTTAGAGTAGGCGGTCTAGGCAAATAAATGTTTTTGACCACCTTAGTTTTAACCAAGGGTTATGTCAGATTCCCTTTATCACTGAAGCCAGAAAGAAGACAGCATTCTCCACTGCTTATATGATATGAGGAGTATTAGTCAGCCTTTAACTCTAACTTCTTATCCATTCTAGATCACCATGCCCCAACTCACTCTATAAGAATGAGAACTAAATCTGCTCCATGGCTTTCAAAAGAAACCAGGCAAAAAATCAAGCTCAGAAATAAATACTAGAACAAATCAAGATAAACTAAAAACCCAGTAGTTCAACAAAACTTCAGACAACTAAGAAACGAAACTAAAAAAGCAATGCAGTCTGACAAAAGAAACCACTACTTACAATTCCAACAGACCCACCATAATCAACCACAAAAGTTCTGGGCAAGTATTAATCAATTATTCCACCCAGGTCAATCCGTCACACCACACCTACAAGACACAGACCAAGAGAATCAGAAACAGACTGCTAATACCTTTAATACCTGTTTCACTGAGGCCATACAAAAACTTACTAATCAGCTATCTATTCAGGTCTTACCTATATCCAACCATGTCACTAACCCACCCCCTCCTTTTCTCTTCCAACCAGTACCAACTACATAAATTCTAGTCCTCATCCAAAAGCTCAAACCATGCACTCCTTCAGCTGACAAGATTCCCGCTGAATACTTACAAAAGGCAGCCAAATCTATTGCATACCCCATTTCCATTCTTATTAATAGAACTATCACTGAAGGACACATCCCAAGCATATGGAAGGTCTCCCATATTATCCCTTCATAAGGGAGGTAACTCCACTGAACTCTCCAACTACCGTCCCATTGCCCTTCTGTCTACCCTAGCTAAGATCATGGAAAAATGCATCCATAAACAATTGCTAGACCACCTAATCCAATATAACTTACTTTCCAACTCACAACAGGGTTTCAGACCCTCACACAGCACTACTACTTTTCTTCTTTCCTTCACTCACTGTATCAGCAAAAAACGTAACCTTAATAGGCTTTCCTCTGCACTGTTTATAGATCTATCTAAGGCATTTGATATGGTAACTCACCAAATACTTATAAATATCCTCAAATCTCTGTCACTAGATGCATCTGCTATAAAATGGTTCCAGTCCTATCTAGAAAACAGACAACAGGCCGTGGTTTGGCATAATATTCTATCTACCCATTAACATAGGGGTCCCCCAAGGGTCCATATTAGGACCACTCCTATTTTCTATATTTATCAACGACCTTCACCTAGCAATCCCCTAAGCTACATGCATACAATATGCAGATGATTCGACACTTATATGCTCAGCCACATCCATATCTGAGCTTTACTCCCTCACCCAAATGGTCTTTTAACACAGTCGAACTATGGTTTACTCAACGCTGTCTCCTACTAAACCCCAAAAAAACTAAACTTCTTTTCACTCCTACTAGTAAGTCCCCCCATTAAACCTCACAGTAACATCCAATAACAAGACTCTTATATCCCCAGACTCGACTACCAAGCTACTTGGTATCACCATAGATAACAACCTTAACTTTGATACCCATATTAATAATACCTTAAAATCTGTTAACAGAAAACTGGGCTCTCTCTACAGAATCAAACCCTTTCTCTCTCCTGCAGTAAGAATAACTATTGCTCATACTCACCTAATTTCTACTCTCCTCTATGCCTCATCCATATACACTAACCTGTCTAAAATCAACCTTAATAAAATGGAAAGTGCCTACAATAGCATAGCCAGATTTGCCACAGGAAACCCTTTCAGAACCCACCACTGTATTAACCTAAAGCAACTAGGATGGCCTGAATTACAAAATCAGCTTAAATTCCACCAACTTACCATTGTCCACAAAACCCTTTACCATCCTACAAATACCCCTATACTGTCTACCCTCATTGTCCCATACAACAATCTTAAGACCTTACGTTCGTCACAAAGACTGCTGGTAAATATTTGTAAATCTAACAACAGGGCTGGAGACTCTCTTTTCTGTAATATTTCTGGAAAATCCTGGAACCTTCTTCCTACTGAACTTTCCTCTGTTCCCTCAATATCACTCTTCAAAAACAAACTGAAACTTTTTCTCAGAACTCAGTGGATATGCCCTTGTACTAAACCTGACTGATCTGTTACCTTTCTTCCTTGGATGTACCTGCTCTCCTCTTTTCTATATTCTTGTTCCTTTACTTAGTAGCAACAAACTTATTCCTTTCTAGATCGTTTCTTATTATTTCCTCATAACTTCTTTAATTAAACCTGTTTTAACACATATTCTGAATATTGCAGCTCATTCTTTTGTTGTCCTTCTTTATGCCAACCTGCTTACTAATAACTTATCTAACTCAGCTGCTATCCTTTAAATGTTATATTGCAACTACATCTGTATTGTTGTGTTTTTTACTTAGCACTACACTAAGAACAAACAACCACTGAGATTATTCCTTGTCTTATTTTCTAGCAATGTTTAACATGAAATTAATCTTGTATATGTTATTATATTTGTGCTTCCTCAGAGCTCATCTCCCTGGAACTCTGAGATTATTCCTGGTCTTTCTTTCTAAAAATGTTTAACATGAAATTAATCTATGTATATGTGATTATATGTTTGTGCTTCCTCGGAGCTTATCTCCCCGGGCCTCTACTGAAAATGGACATATATCCAGTTAGACTAGCCCGGTCAACAAATGTAAAATAAATAAATAAATAAATAAATAAATAAAATAGTGTCTTTTTCACTGTACCATATTAAAATTTGGACTTCATTGAGCTCTTACTACTTTTCAAAGACTCATTGATAAAGTTCTGAAATATCCTGAAAGATGTTCAGCTGCATACCTTGATGACATTGTAATTTATTCAGATTAGGAGTCACATTTACACAATGTGCAAACTGTGATGGACTGTTTAAAACAAACAGGACTTACAGTTAATGCTGTCAAAAGTAAGCTTTTTATGACAGAAGATAGGTACTTGGGATATATAATTAGGATATGTGATTAGGAGAGGAGTAATTAGACCCCAAACAGACAAAATAAAAAAACATCAAAAAGTGTCATGTACTCAGTACCAGCTGACAGATGGAGGCATTCTTAGGACCACCAGGCAACTGGCTAAATGCTTGCAGTTTATCAAGCGTAACTATCTGTACATGTTTCAAATAAAGAAAATCTGATACCATGCAAATATTCTGCTATAATACTCTGATATGAGGAGTATTAGTCAGCCTTTATTTATATATAATTACAGCCATTTCTGTCGCGGTGGTGCAGCGGTAGCGTTGTTGCCTCACAGCAAGAGGTTTTCCCGTTCAGTTCTCGTCTGGAGTGCGGGGAGTGCCTTCTGTGTGGAGTCTGCATGTCCTCCCCGTGGCTGGGTGGCATTTGAAAGACATGCGTAAATGGTCGTGCCATCGTTGAAGGTTGGACATCGAGCTGGCACCTCGGCGTTCGTGAAAATCTACTGCCAATTATTAGTGGACTGGAGTTCCGCTGTGGCGACCCCTAACCGGGAAAAGCCGAAAGACAAACGACAACAACAGCGATTTCTGTCTGCATCAGTTGTGCATGTGTATTTTGTTATATTTTATTTACAAACCGTCTGTAGTTGGATTCTTGTTCACACAAATTTGGAAGACCCACCTTTGAGACCTATTGTCTCAGCAGCAGGGTCTAAGACGCTTCCAATGGCAAAGTATGTGGACCACAAGGTAAAACATATAAGCTTTGAGAACATATATACATTGAGAGATTCCTGGGACTTTCTTAGATGCATTGGTCCGGAACTATACAACGATGATTTAATTTTCATTACCATCGATGTCGTAGACCTATTTACATGCATTCCACATAAGGAGGGCCTGTTTATGTTTGAAGAAATGGTTTATAAAAATACTAAACTAACACTGGCTGAAAAAAGTACCATTACTGGGTTAGTTGACTTGGTAATGAGATACAATTTTTTTACCTTCCAAGGTGAATATTACCAACAAATTCAGGGTACAGCAATGGGCGCAGCTTGTGGACCCATTTATGCTGATATTGTCCTAACAAAGTGGGAGGAAGACTATATAATGAATTCTTGTTACAAAGACTGTTGGACTTTGTATCGTCGTTTTTTAGACGACATAGTTATCTTCTGGATAGGAGGAATCGAAAGATTCAATGAATTTTTTGAATATATAAGTAATTCCACCAATTTCTTAAAATTTACTTATTCCCTTTCGAGAGATAGATTGCTCTACCTTGACGTAGAAATATACAAGCAAGGAAAGGATTTTGAAACTAAAATTTATAGGAAGAAAACTTTCTGCAATTCCTTTCTTCACTTCACTAGTGCACACCCCTCACATTGTAAGAAGAATATTGTCAAGGGACAGTTCGTGAGGGGTAGTAGGATGACCAGCACTAGTGAAGATTTTCTTATTGAATGCAATTTATTAAGCAAAATGTTTGAGGAAAGGGGTTATCCGAAGGACTTTATAATAAAGCTAAGAACTGAGGTGGAATTGGGGAGGCATTCTAGGTTTCAGCCAATAAAGGGACAAAGACTTATTAACAACATTATAGAAAATGAGATTACTAATTTTGATAATGAAAGAAGATACGAGCAGGCCCTAATTATGGAATATAATGTGTCAAATGTGAGGGTCAGTGACTTATTTAGAAATGAATGGACTAGATTTCTGGCCCTATCGGACATAAATGGTATGAACAATTGGACTCCTAAGATTATATATAGAAATGCTAGGACTATAAAGAACATTTTAGAAACCCAAACTAGAAAGAATACAATAAGTGAAGGGATGGAAGGTCAAAAAAGGAAAGGTAGCTACAAGTGTGGCCATTGTAATCAATGTGTTTACATGTTAAATGTTGGTGAAATTACTATTCCTAGTAGGAACAATAAAATCATAAGAAGTAAAGGTTTTTATAATTGTGAGACAAAGGGTGTAGTTTATATAAGTATTTGCAAAAAATGTAATTCCTTCTATATAGGTAAAACAGAGCGTGTCTTGAGGAGGAGGATATACGAACACTATTATGAGATTTCTAAGGCGAAAGATACTAACGCCTTATTAAGACATACAAAAGAGTGTACAGAGGCATTTTTTGAATTTTTTGTCATTGAACAAGTGGAAAAGGACGTAAGAGGGGGCCTATGGGAGGAAAGATTGGCCTATAGGGAACTATGGTGGCAAATATATCTTAATGCCACTAAAAAACCTGGTTTAAATGAAAGTGTATCCATAGTTCCTGTGTTAAAAATAAAAGCTGCAAATATTTAAAATTTACAAAAGAATTATTTTTTGAAGCTTGTAATTTACAGAACGGCCAATAGATGGTAGTATTTACTTACAATTAACACAGCATTTTAATGAAATAAATCTTCCAAACACGAATGTTGTTTTTATATCAATTATAGTAATTTTTTATCTTGCACTGTATAGATTTTATTAAATTGTTTTTAATTGTCAACAAGTACACAATTTAATTATTTTAAATGTATTTATTTATTAAAAAGTTCAAGTAAAAAGTTGTTTTTAATATGGGCTAGTCAGATTTTAATATTCATGAGGAATACCTATTGATTGGTCATTTAGAAATGCACTGTGATTTATTGGGTGTTTTTTAAAAGTTTTTGTTATTTAATGCTCTAATTAACTCAAATTGACTGTATCTGATGAAGTCATTGTGAGGAAGGACGAAAACGCAATTTTTTTGCTAAGAGCGTTAATCTTTGTGGATGGAACATTATTTGTCTTATATTTTCAGTCATTAAACTGTGGAACCTTTGCTGGTGTTTCGTGCCTTCGATTTTGTCTTTTTGGATTCTTGTTACTATACAGAGCATTCCTATTGTATACTTGTACTTGGGTTATGACTAAAAAGGGTTTAGACCAGCTCACTTACTCAGGTTATCAAATTGAAAAAGATATGCAAAATTGTATCGAGTTTTTGCCACCATAGCCTGTCCTCTGACTTATCTTCCAAAATATAATGCGCCTATGAAGACAAAGTTAACCATAGAAGGAGAAGAGGCTTTTAACCATCTGAAAGTTATTATCTGATGTTGTAAATCTTTGTTCATTAATTACTATTAGGACTGGTTCTGTAACTCAGAACTGATACGGCCGTTTCCAAGCTCGCACCAGCCAAAAACTCTCAACTAAGACCTACCCATAATGCCCCTCTCCTAGTTACTCCAGATCTCTTTTGCCGCATTCCTAGTCAGACGGGCTAGCCATCTCTCTCAAAGCTAAGTAGAAAATTGTCATTTTTAAGAGAGTTTCTCTTCAAAATTTTTTATTTTTTAGTCAGTTTAGCCTTTTCTCACTGTTGCCTATAACCTAATTCCATTCCCTACCCTTTACCTTGGTAATTTAATTTCTACCATTATTGGTACTGTCCCTCTCTCCTACATTTGACAGGCCCTTCCTTACCACTTGTGGTATTTTTTAAATACCATCGTTGGTATTCTCTCCCCTTTTTCTCTCCCTTATTTTGTTTTTTCTGTAGGATAGCCTTGTTGCCTTACTATGTCAGACAAAGCTAAGTTGGGGTTTAAACAGTGTGACAATTGTGGATGTAAGATGCTTAACTTGGATACACATGCTTGTATCTACTGTTTGGGCGTGGTTCATATTAAAGCTGACTGTGACATTTGTGCTAGTTTTAGTAATCGTACATTAGCAAAACGTAAAAATAAGCTTATTTTAAAAGGTTTAATAAAGACACTTTTTTCGGAGGCTCTATCTGGATCGGAGGTCTCATCCCCTCCAAAGACCAAAAAACATAAGGAAAAACAGAGTCACTTGGTTTCTGCATCTCTGTCAGTTATGGAACCGAGTCAGCTCTGTGATTCGCCGGCGCCCTCGGCGCAGATCTCTTCGGTACCAGGCTCTGTATCTTCTCCCATGGTGCCGTCCATGATATTCACCCCTATTTCAGTTCCAACCTCAGCACCACTGACTTCGGTGCCATCCTTGGCTCCTATGACTGTACCTGCTTTTTCACCATCCCCGGCCACAGTGCCGACAGTTTCTTCGGCTCCATCGGCTCCAAAACTCGAATATCTGCCAAGGACAAGATACTCTCTCACTTACTACCCTTTTTTGGGGCAGAAGTTTAGCCCCTTTCTAGAAAGACCTGATTCTCCTTCAGCAGCCTCCTTTAGATCCACTAGGTGTTATTCTGAATTAGATCTAGTGCAGGTTGTGGACCAGTTTCTGGCAGCTAGGGGACTGCCCATTCCAGCTAGACCTTCTGTCCCTCTTGGCTCAGAATCTTTTACTACATCTTTTCCCTGTTTATCCTCCTCCGGCCTCTACCCAGATCCTGGAGATCTCAGTAACGATGTCCACTCTGGTGCATACTGTCTCAGCTCCGACAGCAGTTTTTCCCCTGTTGGCACCGACCACCCTTGCTGCATCTGCTCCGGTGGAGCCAATGCTCTCTCAGAGCAGTGCTTGGACTGTCCATATCTTGGTACTTAGCCTGGCGTCTATTTTCTCACTGGCACCATCTATGTCCACAGCTCCGACGGCTTCCAGTCCTCTCGGAGCTCCTCACCTGGAGGTGGGCTCCTCAGGGTGGGATGTGACCCAGGTTCCGAGGTTGTCCTTTCCGATTCTGGGCTCCCATCCCTCCTTGAGCAGGCCTGCTGTCCAGGTGATGGAGAGGGTCCTTGACTCCACAGGCTTGCAGTCAGCAACAATGAAATCAGCATCAGAACCCCCCCTTAGCATGCACCTCTCCCAACCCTCTATTTCGGGACCCTGGGCACAAGAGTTGCAAGACCCCCCTTTGAAGGGAAACCTTTCTCCGGAGTCCTCCTCAGAAGATCCCACTGGGGAGCCACCCCAGAAGAAACGGTGCAAGAGGGAAGCCCCTTGATTCCCCGGAGAAATCTATCACCAAAGACACTGATTGTGATGAGGGGGAAGGGTCCTCATGGTCTCCCCCAGATGACATCTCATTCGGAGACATTCTCGAAATCCTGAAGCAGCAGGGAGTCTGGAAGTCCTCTAACCCTTCTTTTGAGGAATCGGTGTTCTTGCAGGCCTTCCATGCTCAGCCATCTACCTCCTGGGTGATCCCACCAGCAGATGACCTTGTTAAGCTCATTGTGCAGTGTGCCTGGAAGGTCCCAGATAATGTAGAACCTGTCCCCTGGAGGCCAGACAAAATTATATCTATATCTGAAGACCAGACAACTGGTCCAAGCAGTTGGCAGTTGATTCTGTGGTCGTGGCGGTGGCCACCAAGAGGAAACTGGCAGAAGATAGTTCCACTGTCCATCCTCCAAACAGGGAGTCCCGGACCATGGACAGACGTGGAGGACCTTCAGTGACCTTCATCACTACCCAGATCCTGGAGATCTCAGTAACGATGTCCACTCTGGTGCATACTGTACATACCATTTGATTTAATTCACAGACCTGTCAAACGAATCCCCGATGTACCATGCAATCAGAAGGAATTAGCAGCCTTAGAAATAGAAAAGCTGCTAAGAGAAAGAGTCATCCAACCAGTCCCACCAATCATTCAGTCGCTGAACTATCTGGCACACTTTACTCACCTCTCCAAAGAGACCTAATTTCCGAAATGTTTTCCTCTTTGATGGGGGTACTGCCTTATGAGATGTGTGACACTGTTTCCTTGCAGGTAGCTACCCTTGAATCCATCTTGAACTCCTCGATGCGTTTGATATCTCACACCACCAAGGAGGCAGCTTGAGCTGCTGCATCTGGCATTATCATGAGACATGATGCTTGGATACGGTTGTGTGACTTTGCAAACCCCTTTAAATCTTCCTTTGTCAATGCACCTGTCGATGAATCTGCACTTTTTGGACCTAAAGTACGAGACACACTTGCACGTAGTGAGAAAGACGAAAAGACCTTGTCTGCTGTGGGCATACACTTTTCCAACCCCCAGAGGTCCTATTCCAGGAACCAGAAGGGAGGAAAAATGTGGTTCAAGAAATCCCAAGGATCTTTTCTTGACACTCCTGGTGAACATTCCCCCTGGGGCAGAGGGGGCAACTCATATGGAAGACACCCCTTTCGGGGTAGATGGTGTCCGCGTAACCAGGGGGCTAGAGATTGTTTCTCTGGCAGACCCTACCAGCACTTCTGAGCAGCGGCCCAATTGCTTTCCTCTGGAAGCAGTCGGGGGTAGTTTTTCTCTGTACCTACCAGCCTGGCATCTTATTACTACCGATGTTTGGGTGCAGAGAATAATATCCAGAGGCTACCAAATACCATTTGATTTAATTCACAGACCTGTCAAATGAATCCCCAATGTACCACGCAATCAGAAGGAATTAGCA
The DNA here is from genome assembly GCF_019279795.1 of Protopterus annectens. Classification (NCBI taxonomy): domain Eukaryota; kingdom Metazoa; phylum Chordata; order Ceratodontiformes; family Protopteridae; genus Protopterus; species Protopterus annectens. The sequence goes on from NC_056734.1 coordinate 197,022,902, forward strand.
GCCTTAGAAATAGAAAAGCTGCTAAGAAAAAGAGTCATCCAAACAGTCCCACCAGACCAGACAGGATCCTGGTTTTACTCAAGGTTCTTTTTAGTGCCAAAAAAAGACAGGGGACTGGAGACCAATCCTGGATCTCAGCCTACTGAACAAATTTATCAAACCTCAAAAATTCCGGATGGTCACGGTAAAGTCCATTCTTCCCTTCCTAGGGAGGGACAACTGGATGTGCTCTGTAGACTTCCAGGATGCGTACTACCACATAGAGATGGATCACCGCTCCTGGAGGTTTCTCTACTTCCGGCTGGGAGCTAAACACTACCAGTTCAAGGCACTGCCATTCAGTCTCTCAACAGCCCCCCTGAGTGTTCAACAAATGTATGGCAGATGTGGTAGCTCATCTTTGACTACAAGGATTCCAGGTGTTTCCGTATCTAGACGATTGGCTCCTTACCGCTCCGACCAGGAATCTCCTAGTCCGCAGCCTCTCTTACACTCAAGGTCTCTCTCTCTGCTTGGGGATTACAGTCAACAAGGACAAATCTCAAATGTCCCCAATGAAGACACTGGAATTTATTGGCGTAGTCTTCGACACAACATCCTGTCAAGCTTTTCTCCCCCCTCAAAGGATTTCGAAAATAAGACACCAAATCCAAGACCTTCTTCCTCAGACCTATGTACCAGCACATCTTGTACTGCAACTCTTAGGCTCCATGGCAGCTGCCATTACATTAGTACCACTGGCGAGGCTGCACATGAGAATCCTGTAGTGGCTCCTTTCTGCACAATAGTCATTTCTAACTCACCCACTCAACCACATGATACGTCTTACAAACTTTTGCAAGGAAGAAATGCTCTGGTGGATGAAGCCACAAATGAATCTTTGGTGTCGACCGTTCTGTCTTCCCCAGCCCATGGCCACGTTGAGCACAGACACTACCTTGTCAGGGTGGGGGGAGGGATTTCCAGAGAAAGACGGTCCAAGGCACCTGGTCCCCCATGGAGGCCAATTTGCACATAAATGTCCTGGAACTGAGGGCAGTTCTCTTAGCGTTGCAAGCGTTCCATGCATCCCTACCCTCTAGGACCATTGCAATTCAGTCAGACAACATGTAAGGCGTCTGGTATATCAGCAAGCAAGGCAGAACCAGGTCTTACCCCCTGTGTCGGGAAGCCATGAGGATTTGGCACTGGGCGATAGCTTCCAACCACTTTCTTACAGCAACGCACATTCCCGGGAATTGCAGACAATCTGAGCAGGAACATCCTGATGCCTCACAAGTGGTCCCTCAACCCTGTAACAGCGGATCGGATCCTCCAATGTTGGGGTAAACCTTGCTGCAATCTGTTTGCTTCCCCCCTAAACTACAAATGCAGAAGCTACTTTGCCCTGATCCCCCCTCAAGGGGAACCCTCGAGGGATCCTCTAATGCACGATTGGCCCCTGGGTCTTCTGTATGCCTTTCCCCAGTTTCCCCTCATTCCAAAATTTCTCCAGAAAGCTCAGAGGTTGAAAAGCAAAGTGATCCTCATTGCCCCCTACTGGCCCCGTCAAGTCTGGTTCCTATTTCTATGGCCTCATCTGATTCACAGCCTGTGGATCCTGGATCATTCCCAAGACCTGTTATCTCATCCTCAGGGACTGATTCATCCAAACCTCCACAGTCTCAAGCTGACAGCTTGGTTCCTCCATTTCTAATGATTTCCAGGCTGCCTGACATCCCATCTCCTGTTCGTGAAATTCTTCTGGCTTCACACAAACCTTCCACCAGGAAAGTTTAATGTGAGAGTGTTCAATCTCGCCTTTGTTCTTACACATGGGTTCGGAGCCGATCCTCGGCTCCGTGCCGGCCGACTGCAAGCTCTGCATCGAGAAGAAGCTTGAGGACATCCAATACCCACAATCCCCCTCTGCCTTTACCTCAGATCTAGTTTGCCGCTGCTGCATACGCATCGCTGGAGACTAGCTCGAGGCTTTACAGATAAGATTTTTATCTATTCTGTTTAAATTTCAAAATTTTCTTTCAATCTAGTTACTTAAAGTATAAGAGTTAGGTGTGTGAGTGGATTAGGAATTCTCGGTACCTTAGAATAAGTTTAACTTAGTTAACTTTCGGGTATAGAGTTTTTCGGGGCCTACCACCCCTACTTGGACACTTGTGACTAGAAACTTGTTGTAGTCTTGCTTTTTAAGCAGTTATCACCGGATTTGACACTTTTGACTAGAAACTTGTTGTAGTCTTGCTTTTTAAGCTATTATCAAACGGACTTTTATTACCGGATTTGACACTGTTACTGGATTTGACTTTTACTGGACTGGACTGTCTCTTTCATTTGTCAGTATGTCTGAGAAAATAAAATCTGGCTTCAAACGTTGTCAGTGTGGCCAAAAGATGTCGGTCACAGACAACCACAGTTCCTGTGTCTACTGTCTTGGCCCTCTCCACTTACAAGAGGACTGCTCTATTTGTCACTCTTTTAGTGGGAGGGTCATGACAGATAGGCACAGGAAACTGATGGATAGAGGATTGTTGAAACCCTCTTTCCAGGAGGCTCTGGATGCTTCAGACCAGGCATCCAAGTCTTCGAAGGGGTCGAAGGCGTCAGAGCCAAAGTCATCGGCTCCGAGCTCTTCGGGTCTAGTTAGATCACCGGTTCCACAGACTTCGGGCCGAGTGTTCAACTGTTGGCAGTTTCCGAGCCTCGAGTCTTGGAACCGGTGACGGAGCTCCCTCCACCGACTCTGTTGAGGTCGGCTCCGTCTTCGATCCCTTCGACTCGTTCTTCTAGGCCCTTTTCCGACACCGACGTGGACCGTGTGGTGCAGAAACTGATGGAGCATACGGCCCTGTCCAAGCTTATCTCGGTCTCCTCTCAGTTGATGTCGAGACTTGAAGGCCTGCCACTATCTCCATCTGTTCCTCCTCCGAGACCTGTCCAGTCTTTGGAGCCGGAAGAAGCTGAACTGATGATTGTGGAGCCCTCGGTGCCAGAACCGTCCTTTTCTCGGTCGGCACCATTTACCTCGACTCCATCCGATCCGGTACCGGAGTCTCGGGGCCGAAGATCCGTCCTTGGTTCCGGGACCGAGTCGGACCGATGTTTCGGTTCCGACGCTCCCTCTCGGGCCTCGGCACGGATCGATTCGGTTCCGTCCTCGGGTCGGTGCCTTCGGCTCCTGTTTCGGGATTCTTCCCATTTCTTCGAACCGGGGATACCTCGACTCGGGACCCGGGGCCTTCGACCTCATGAGGAAGGTGTTGTCTACCCAGACAACCACATCAGCAGGTACAGCTTCTCCTCCCACAAAGGACCGTTATCCTCCTCTGCACCCACGGCCACGTCCAAGCGTCGGGCACCAGTGTCTCAGCCACCCCTGGAGGGTGCCCCCTCTTCCTCGGAGGCTTCTTCGGATGCTCCCCACGAAGAAGTTCCTAGGAAAAGACTGTGTAAGAGGAGACACTTGGATTCTCCACAAGAATCCTTGACATCTGATACTGATTTAGATGAGTCAGAAGGGTCCCCTAAGTCACCTACAGAGGATGTCTCTTTTTCTGACATCTTGGAGATCCTAAAACAGAGAGGTGACTGGCAAGCCCTCCCCCCTTCTGAGGATGAGTCAGTTTTGCTGAAGGCATTTGGTGCCCGTCCTTCCTCCTCCTGGGTCACTCCGCCCTTTGATGAGTTAATGGAATTAATTGCTCTAAGGGCGTGGGAGACTCCTGACACGGTGGAACCAGTCCCTAGGAAGCCGAATAAGTACATCACGGCACCACAGGACAAAGCTTACCTCACCAAAGGAGTTCCAGTAGACGCCATGGTGGTGGCAGCGGCCACGAAAAAGGAGATGTCGGAGTCTTCCTCATCTGTCCATCCGCCTAACAAAGATTCTAGGACCATGGACAGGTACGGGAAGCGCATTTTCAGTTCAGCGGCTTTTTCCATGCGTTCCCTGAACTATTTAACTCATTTTACACGTTTACAGAGGGATCTAGTCAAAGAGTTGGGAAATACCCTCCAGGGTGCTACAGATGCTGCTGTCTCAGAGAAAGTTACAGCGCATCTCAACACCCTTACGTCCATTGTGAACTCATCCATGAGGCTGATATCCTATGCAGCCGAAGGATCGAGTAGGGCAGCGGCTTCAGCGATTGCTCTTCGTAGGCAACCCTGGATGCGCTTATGTTCATTTGCGGAAGCCTTCAAGTCTTCCTTTACTAACGCCCCATTTGACGGAGCCACACTTTTTGGCCCTAAAGTAAAGGAGACCCTTACCCAGTGTGAACAGGAGGGAAAGACTCTGTCTGCTGTCGGAGTCCGTTTTTCCACCCCTTCCAGACCGTACCCCAAAGGGCAACGTGGTGGGAAAATGTGGTTTCAAAAACCCCAAGGATCTTTCCCAAACACACAGGGTGATGCCCCCTCTAGAGGCAGAGGGGGGGGGCAGAGGTGGAAGACGCCGCCCTGGTGGCAGAGGGGGTCCGCAAAACCAAGGGGACAGGGATAACCTCCCTGGCAAACCTTTTCAGCACTCCTTAGAGGAGGCCCGACTGTCCTGCTCTGGAGGCAGTCGGGGGTCGCTTAGCTTTATACCCTCAGGCCTGGCAAAACCTTTCTTCAGACAATTGGGTAAAAAGCGTTGTTACCAGAGGTTACAAAATCCCATTTCTATCCACCCCCATTCCAAAAAGAAAACTTCCAGATGTACCACCCCATCTGCGAGAGCCAGCAGCTACAGAAATTTCAAAGCTGCTAGAAAAAAGAGTCATCCAACCAGTCCCAGCGGACCAAATAGGATTCGGAACTTACTCAAGGTTCTTTTTAGTTCCAAAGAAAACAGGGGACTGGAGGCCAATTCTGGACCTAAGTCATCTAAACACCTTTGTCAAGAAGGAAAAGTTCCGGATGGTCACGCTTCAATCGATCCTTCCATTCTTAAAGAAGGGCGACTGGATGTGCTCAATAGATCTGAAGGACGCATACTACCACATCAAAATGGCCAGGGCGTCCAGGGATCATTTGCGCTTCCGGCTGGGAGCCAGTCACTATCAGTTTCGAGCCCTGCCCTTTGGTCTGACCACAGCCCCCAGGGTCTTCACCAAATGCATGGCAGTGGTAGCGTCTCATCTGAGGCGCCTAGGATTCCAGGTGTTTCCGTATCTGGACGACTGGCTCCTGTCTGCCACCACCAGGCGTCAACTGATACAGGCCAGGGATTACACCCTACAACTTTGTACACACCTTGGCATCTCAGTAAATTTCAAAAATCGTTGCTACAGCCATCACAGCATATCTTATTCATAGGAGGCGAATTAGATACGCGTCAGTTAGTTCTAAAACTTCCTACAGAAAGAATAGTAGCACTTCAATTCAACATTTCCTTCTTCTGTCGTCCAGAAAGTCCCCAGCAAAAATTGTTCTGAAAGTTTTGGGTCTCATGGCAGCTTCTCTCATTGCGATACCATTGGGAAGACTGCACATGAGAGTGCTACAATGGCTTCTCTTTGCACAATGGTCATTCCAACAACTTCCACTGACTCACGAAATATTGATAACGAAAACATGCAAATCACACCTAATGTGGTGGTTACAGACTTGCAACCTATCCAGCGGAAGACCATTTGTGCTACCCGCACCGTCAGCGACGATAACCACGGACGCTTCCCTGATAGGGTGGGGGGGCATCTTTCAGGGACAGACAGTCCAAGGCGAATGGACCAATCTGGAGTACAATCTGCACATCAATGTTCTGGAGTTGAGGGCAGTGTTTTTGGCGTTGCAACACTTTGCTCCCCTTCTTCCTCCAGGGACCGTTGCAGTTCAGACAGACAACATGTCCGTAGTCTGGTACATAAACAAGCAAGGGGGAACCAGGTCTTACCAACTATGCAGAGAGGCCATGAGAATTTGGCAATGGGCAGAGTCCACCCGGTCGCTTTCTGATCGCAACGCACATCCCGGGGTCATCCAACGTCATAGCCGACAGGCTGAGCAGGGCAATACTATTGCCTCACGAGTGGTCCCTCAAACAGTCAGTTGCGAGAAGGATTTTTCGCAAATGGGGCCAGCCTACCTGCGATCTGTTTGCGTCTCCAATGAACGCCAAATGCAGGAGCTACTTTGCCCTATTACCCCTCCAGGGAAGTCCCCAGGGACGCTGGTGCACGATTGGCCCCGGGGTCTCCTATATGCTTTTCCTCCATTTCCCCTGATTGCAAAGTTTCTACAGAAAGCCAACAACCTTCAGAGGACTATTATTCTCATTGCTCCGTTCTGGCCTCGTCAAATTTGGTTCCCCTTTCTATTGCATCACCGCATTCGGGGACCTTGGATGCTGGACCCAGAGCCAGATCTACTGACTCACTCGTCAGGAGTTCCTCACCCATCTCTAGAATCTCTCCATCTAGCAGCTTGGCTGCTCCGCTTCCCTTTCTAGCCAGGTCGGTTCCCCTTACTTGGCGGTTCAAGATATTTTAGTAGCTTCTCATAAAGTTTCCACTATTAAGACTTACCCCAGTAAGTGGAAGCGTTTTGTCTTCTGGGCGGAGTCACATCAGTTGGACCCTGTTACAGCTCCGTTGAACAAGGTTTTAGAATTCTTGACTGAATTATTTCATGAAGGAGCTTCCCCGGCTACTTTAAGAGTACAGTTAGCTGCCATTTCTAACTATCATGTAGAAGAAAGTGGTGCGTCTATTATGGCTCACAGACTTTGTAAAGCCTTTTTAAAAGGTTCTTTTCACATCAGACCACCAGTCAGAAGTCCGACATCACCGTGGAATTTAAACTTATTGCTTTCTAAATTGATGTTACCACCCTTTGAACCAGCTTCAAGTTGCACTTTGAAATTTTTGTCATGGAAAACATTATTTCTAGTGGCCATTACATCTGCTAGACGGGTGTCTGAGCTTCAGGCCCTATCGGTCAAACATCCTTATTTAATTTTTCATTCTGACAGAGTATCCCTACGCACTAATCCATCTTTTCTTCCCAAAGTTTGTTCTTCTAGTAATATTAATCAGTCCATCGAATTACCCACCTTCTTTAAAGACCACTCTAATAAATTGGAGTATATGTTGCACAAACTAGACGTCCATAGACAACTCAGATTTTATTTGGATAGAACGAAAGATCACAGGAAATCTGATCAACTATTTGTAGCTTTTGCTGATAACAGAAAGGGTCTTGCAGTTACGAAACGAACTCTTTCTAAGTGGCTAACTGACTGTATCATTTATGTTTATGAAGCTTCTGACCAAACATTAGCAGCAAAACCCAGAGGACATTCTACCAGATCAGTTTCTACATCTTTGGCTCACGCAGCTCGCTTACCTTTAGACACTATTTGTGCGGCTGCTACTTGGGCTAAACCACATACATTTATCTCTCATTACAAAGTGGACAGGGTTTCTAGGGATAGGGCAACCTTTGGTTCCACTGTGCTCAAGAACGTTCTCCCTTGAGTTCCTCAGGATCATGGAGCTAGGGACGCTACCCATGTGTAAGAACAAAGGCGAGATTGAACACTCTCACATAAAGAAGTTATGTCCTTACCATAACGTTCCATGTGGAGTGTTCATCTCGCCTTGGTTATTACACTCCCACCCTCAGGAAGAACGTTCAATTTGGTGCCTGGTCTGGAGTATTCTCCTTCTGCTGTTGCAGTATTAGTGTTACTATCATACTCTTGGTATGTTGTATATATGTACTTTTATGTATATAGTTGGCATGTGTGAGTGCTTTATGTCTGGTTTGCTTGCAAACTAGATCTGAGGTAAAGGCAGAGGGGGATTGTGGGTATTGGATGTCCTCGAGCTTCTTCTCGATGCAGAGCTTGCAGTCGGCCGGCACGGAGCCGAGGATCGGCTCCGAACCCATGTGTAATAACCAAGGCGAGATGAACACTCCACATGGAACGTTATGGTAAGGACATAACTTCTTTTTCTAGTAAATGGACTAGGTTCTCTATTTGGGCCAACGATCAGAACGTAGACCCTTTTTCTATGCCTGTTCAAATGATCCAACAATACCTGACTACTCTTTTACATGCAGGAGCCTCAGCATCAACGATCACTGTACATTTAGCAGCTAGCCAATTTTCATAATGGACTTGATAATTCTTCGATTATGTTACACCGCCTATGCAAGTCATTTTTGAAAGGAGTATTACATGTTAAACTTCTGGTCAAGTCTCCCTTAGAACCCTGGGACTTGACTTTGGTGCTTCAGTCTCTCACAGGTTCTCCTTCCGAGCCCTTTGATTCATGTGATTTAAAATTTTTGTCATGGAAAACCTTACTTCTAGTAGCACTTACCCCAACGAGAAGAGTATCTGAGCTGCAGGTCTTGAGTGTCAAGAGACCTTACTTGATCTTCCACACAGATAGGTTGACCCCTCATACTGACCCTTCTTTCTTGCCCAAGGTCATTTCTGGATTTTCCATTAACCAATCTATTGACCTGCCGGTTTTCTTCCTTCAGCATTCTAATTGAGAGGAGTACCTTTTGCACACCCTTGATGTGCATCAGCAGCTTTGTTCTTATTTGGACAAGACTAAATATTTCAGGAAAACAGATAAATTGTTTGTGACCTTTGCAGGACCCAGATTGGGTAAACCTGTTTCCAATGTGACTTTATCCTCCTGACTTAGAAACATTATTACCTTTATCTACCAACAGAATATGCTATCCTTACCTTCCAGAATAAAGGCTCATTTTACCAGATCTATGGCTACTTATGTAGCATTTCATTCCAGAGCCTCTAGGGATGATATCTGTGCAGCAGCCACTTGAGCAAGACCTCATACCTTTATGTCTCATTACAAATTGGATTTGGCCTCCAGGGGACGAGCATCTTTTGGTTCTATGGTGCTCAGCAATATCCTTCCTTAGGGCCACCCAGGACTCAAGTAGCTGGGGACTCGTTCCTAATAGTAATTAATGAACAAAGATTTGCAACATCAGATAAAGAAGTTATGTCTTACCATAACATTCCATCTATGTTGTAGACCTTTGTTCATTCATTACTTCCCTTCCTCCTTCCTCCTGCCTGGACTCCTGGTGGACTTTGGGAACTCCTGGTTAGTGTATTTTCTCAGACCGAGCCTTCTGCTATTTTTCTATTACTGCGTCTATTATATAGGGGCGGGCAAACTCGATCTGGAGTAACTAGGAGAGGAGCAAGATGGGTAGGTCTTAGCTGAGAGTTTTTGGCTGGCGTGAGCTTGGAAACGGCCATATCGGTTCCGAGGACAGAACCGAAATCCTAATAGTAATGAATGAACAAAGATCTACAACACAGATGGAACATTATGGTAAGACATAACTTCTTTTTATGTTTGGAGCAAATCTCTGTTACCCCTGACTTTATGAACATTATTATTATGTATATCAATGTACCTGAAGTAGGATTAGAGGCTAAGTTATCTCATGAAGTGGGTGGTGAAGAACAACCAGTCTGGTACCTAAATAGGAAGCTAAGTAATGCTGAGACAGTATACTCTGCCACAGAGTGAGAATGTCTTGCTATTATGTGGCTATTAACATCTCTACATTATTTACTGGGACATGGCTTCAATTTGGAAAGTGACCATACACCCTTGCTGTGAATGTACAAGCAACGGGGTGTAAATACCAACTTGTATAGGTGGACTTTGTCACTGTAGCCTTTTCACTTTGCTGTTAGACATAGGACTGATAACAGCCACAAGAATATGGATGGGTAATTCCACTCTAATTACCGATCCAATTCAGTACAGAGCTAGGGATTCTATGCTGGGGTGGATATTGTGGCATAATAAGTGTCTGATATATCAGAAATTCTGTTTTGATCTGTGCGCTCTCTCTCTCTCTCTATATATATATATATATATATATATATATATATTACATTGTTATGGTAAAACTGATGGTAATGTGTATAGGCATGTTATAATAGTAGAAAAAATGTAATAGGACAATATAGTATGATTTACCTGAAGAAAGGCTGTTAAAAGTACGTCTGGAATTGCAGCAGTGTAAGAGATATTTGCCTCTCACAGAGAGAGAGAGAGAGAGAGATTTTTAAACCAGGAATGGATACCCTTGGTAGACCCTAAACAAAAGAAGCTGTGCAAAAATACTAAAAGAATGAATGGGCATCCTGTGGATCTAGTCAGTGAGTATCAGGACCCTTACTGTGAATGCTTGGGGTTGCAAGGCATCTTGACTACAGCTGTAATACCAGTTGTGTGAACTTTAGGGAATACTGTGTTTATTAAGATATTTTAAAAGTAGACCAACAAACAGAACTAAATTGTAAGCTTCCAGGGGTGTGATAAGCAACAGTGTGCTTGTTTTCTTTTAAGTTAAAAATGAACTTTGATTTGACATTTTATTGTAAATAAACTGCACTTAACTTAAAGAAACTGTCTCTGGTGCATTATATCTTCTGCAATTGCATAAAGTTAAAATCTGAAGCTATGCCAGTGATCCATGCTGCAAGAGAAGTACCTGTACCTGTTAGGAATAGAAAACAGCAGGAATTAATAACAAAAAGCTTAAATGTCATTATGAAGCACATTCTGCCAAAAGAATTCATGAATGATGTAGTTAGTGTTGTAAAGCAGGATAAGATTCTGATTTGTACTGATCTGCACGGTCTGAGCAAAGTGATTGAAGAGGGTATTACTTACTCCTTACAACTGATGGAGTGTTTTAGTAATGGCACACACTAAGTTATTTTCTGTGTTAGATGAAAACCAGGGCTTTTCCTTAGATTTTCTGTGATATTTCTTCAGCACCAGAGGTGTTTCAAAGAGATGTTGCAGTGCTTGCTATTGCAGGCAATATTTTAATGCTTTGCTAGAGTATTCCTAGTGTCCCATTAATGAAGATGAAAATGCAGATGTGATCCTGGGCCATTACATGGTACAGATATATGTTGTAGATTCTTACTGATGAGCCCATTTACATGTATGGATTGGTGATGCACTGCACAAGCATATCTCTTCCCAACCCATCCATGATAAGGCTGTGTTTCTTCCCAAGTTTTCTTATATGCTAATTATTTTGTACTATTATACCATGGTATCTTAGTTCTGGAGTTATCTCACAATATTGACAGTGCATTATTTCCAGTTATCCAATGTTCCCAGCCATCAGCAGACCTTTTGTAACACCTACCAACCAGAAGTGTTTCAGGAGGAGCAGGCAGCTATCAGTCTTCTAAACTTTCATATTAAGACAACACTTGAGTTTTATATAAAAATATATGTGTTTCTGTTACATTCAGAATTCAATCTATACATTTCCATGTGGGTATTTAGAGGCCTTTTTACCTATTAATTGTTTCCAGATAGCAAGGGTGAAGTTGTTATATCATAGAAGGTTGATTATCTTGTGATTTCTGTTATCTGGAGAGACATTTCATTTTCCCTTATAAAATCAAGGTTGGTTGTTGATTAGCATCTGCTCCCAACTTTAATTCTGTGTGTGCCAAAGAAGACTAGGTATTTTGAAGCAGAAAATGAGTGCCTTGTATTGTACTACTACCACAGACTTTACAGTAAAATAACATCTGCACTTTTACAGTATAATGAAAATATGACTATTTTATTTTAGAAAATTTAATTTTTTGCAGTGTGTTCACCCTTAATTATTCTATAGTCCCTGCGTGCTGTACCGGACCATGTCTTGGTATTCTGAGACTATAGAAAAGCGGAACTATATCTGTGGTGCATACTATTGTGAAATTTGGAGAATTAGGGTGAGTTCAGTTGTTCTTCAAGGAATAATGTTACAAAAGGAGATAAGGTCTGTGATGACCTACCACTGGACTAGTAATCAAAGAGCTTCAATCCTCACCACTGGCAACAGTTGGGGACATACACTGGGTGGATGACAAGTACCCACACAGTATTTCCAGATGCAGCTCTCTGCATTAAGTGCAATTTCCCTTAAGAACACACAGAGACCACTGTCAGTATGGGGCTATTTTCTCCCTCTTTCTCCAGATCCCCAATAAGACTCTCTACTGGCACAGCTATAGAGTTGAGGTCTCAGCAGAGTCGCCAAGCCAAAACCTCCAGCACCCTCTCTGTACAACCAGTGCTTCATGTCCCCGCCCAAGTAGCTGACACACACACACACTTTGAGGTTTGATTTACATACACACCTGGGAATGGATGGAACAGGTTTACTAGCTATGCCCCCTTTTGACCAGACGGTAAGGTAGTTATCACTACCACCAGCCAACTCCTTATCAGCTATTTTAAGGCCCTTAACAAAGGGTGTCCAATCTAACTGTGTAATATTAATACAAATGGTAGTACAACCAAGAGCAAGGCTGTTAGGAGTGGCCCACACAGTGTCACCAAATAAATATGCAAGTACTCTCAAAACTTAAATATCTCTAGACAGATCAGTTGCAATAAAAGGTTTAAATATATTTAATAAAAAATAATAAAAGAACAAGAAAATACTCAGTATACATTCACAGTGACATTAGAGGTCAAAACTACAGGAAATGTTTAAAACAACATTACAGGACAGTTTCAAATAAAGAAAAATATCTAAAACTAAGCTTTACTGTATTTCTGATTATATCTAAGAGAGTTACTATGCCCTATAAACTTACTTACAGAGCAAGGCAGATGTGGTGAATGGGTCTTGTTGTCAGGTCCAAGACATACCCCGGGATACAGCAAACCTCTGTGCAAGAATAGCTTATTCTTGCACGGAAGGGACCATTTCCGTGCAGCACGGCAACTCCCCATACATATTCATATAGGCATGCTGCTGTACTGTAATATGGACATGGTTCTCTGTATGAGTGTAGGGTGTGTGTCTGAGAGCAGTACTCTCACAATATACATGCCCCTTGCAGACCAGAATTGCCGTACGGCAATTTACATAGAGTGAGATCGCTCGTTACATCTCTCAACCCGTTAGAGTAAGAAATCTGGACAAAGCCATAAGGGGCAACTTCAAAGCGTTGCCATTACAAACTTATAGAAAGTTGATAGAATAACAGGTTTAGCATTAGCATGGATATTCTGAAGGGTATGAAGTAAAAAATGCAGCAAATACATTTTTTCTTTCACATCTGCAATAAAGTTTAAGCATAGCTGCATGGGTGTCCAACATAAGCAGTAGTGCAATAGTGTAGTGGTTAGAGCGTACACCTTGCATGTAGTCATTCACGGTTCAAGCCTTACCATAGCTATTTCCATTTTGTATGTGAAATCATTGCAATTTTAATTTATTTGTATATTTATGTAGGAAGTAACTTGTATTTCTCAACCAGGGTGCCCCATACAGTATAGTCACACAAGAATAAATGTAATGAAAGCACATTGAGGGATGTCAGGGAAGGTAAACAAATTTATAATATGTAATGAATGATGAATCAATCCCATACAGGTGGTAGTCCAATAAAATAAAACATAAGCAATGCTAAGCATTGCACAGCTATGCTGACCAGGTGTAAGCATTGTGTAAATATGAATGCTAAACAATGAGTAGCCCAGCTAAGTGGATTTGCCCATTGGTAAGCGGTGCTGAACCTGTCCCTTTAAGCACTGCCAACCTTAGCTAAGCAGGTTTTCCCATAGCTTACCTCTGCATATTCAAAACCATCCAATGACAGCAAAGGGTGGGAAATCAGCTATATTTAAACCTCGCAGGGGGGAATGCAGCTCATAACTGGTTGTAGCTCCCCACTATAGGCAGTATGGCAGGTGTTGGAGAGAGCATGCACTTTCGGGCACAGCACTGGGGCATACAGGAGTCCAAGGTCATGGTTGGACTCCTTGTAAAAAAACATGATGTGAGACTGCTGCAGGACCAGTAAAAGGGCTCCCAATACAAAGCAGAAGCCTGGGAAAGTCTCGCCTGTGATCTCACCAGTGCCACTCGTATTCCTTGGACTGGTGAGCATGTCCGGCACCACTATGCTGACTTGAAGCAGAGGAGGAGGTAGCTCTTGGAACAGTGGGTCCAAGAAGCAAGACAGAGGGGTGTGATGTCCCAGCAGTGTGTAAGTATTCATAGCAATAACTGTTTACCAAAGTCTAGCCTGTGTATGTGATGGATAGGTATGCATAAATGTTTCTCTATTTTCATTACAGCTCCAGTTGAGCGGGTTGCGAACCAGGAAGTCCATTCCAGCAGGTTGCAAAGGCTGCGTTACGAGGCTGGTGAGTAACAATCTAGCTTGTACTATACATACCAAATAAATATAAAGGAGTAGAATGTCACCTGGCATTATTAAAACTGGGTATGGTTTAAACTGAATAAAGCAGACAATATTACAGTAATAGTCTCTTATAAGTCATATATTAATAAAATGTAATTGCCTGTGAATATAAATCTAAACCCTGGACTGGTTGTGTTTACTCTGGTATGGTATGATTTGAAATGTGTACAGGTTATGCATACCAACTATAGCTCTGAAAGCATTAAAGTCTTATCTGACAAAGTTAGTGCCTCTATAACACATAAGATTAACTGATATTACAAATGTCACGCACCAAGATCTGATATCTGAATAGTAATGTTGTGTTGACCACTGTTTTCCACACTGTGCTATGTGAACAGGTATGTAATGTTGTATATACAAAGTCAGATTGTATAATAAAGAGAGAATGAGAAAGAAATCATTCAAGGAAGAGACAGCAGTTTCTCAGTAGCTCCCTGTGATGAAACACACACTTGTCATACTTTCAGCAGAAGCAGCCACTGTTCGAATCCCGGGAGTGGTAGTAAGCTGTATGCATAATTTCAACTAGGATTTTGTGAAAATGTGTAGAAACAGTCAGGTAGTATTAACAAACATTCCCTCCACAGGTCTCCCAGATAAGATAAGGTATAAAGTAGCTATAAGAAGGCTGTAGTTATACTGTGTCCAACACCCTTGGTCCAACCCCAAGGCTGCAAATGACAGCAAGATAAGTACATACACCAAGTGGTCTCCCCCAAGAAATATTTAAAAGTGTCATGCTGTCACAGCTACAGGTCCCTGCTAACAACAGCCAGAGTGACTGATAGAAATCAAGGCAGATTGTTTCTGTAGCACAACACACACACACACACACACACACACACACACACACACACACACACACACACACACACACACACACACACACACACACACAATATGAATGCACATATGTAGCCCTGACTATGTGAATATGGGTAGAAACAGTCATGTAGTATTAACAAACATTCCCTCCACAGGTCTACCAGTTAAGAGAAAGTTCAAAGTAGCTTTAAGAAGGCTGTAATTATACTGTGTACAAACATACCACTGCCCAACCCAAGGCTATAGTTGTTGTAATAATACCTGTAGAGTAATGAGTAGCGCAATGATCATTAAAGCTGTGACCACTGAAGAATCTACATTTGGTAATTGACATCTCTCTCTTTCCCCCACCTTATCTTCACCAATAATGTAAATGCATAAATGAATAGGTATGTTTTCCACCAAACCTACTGTTGGGACATGTGTCTTGTTGTTCTAAAAATATTGAAATTTATTCCAATTAATGTTCCCTTTTCAAATACCATCATTGGTGGTCTCTTGCTATCAATGTAACCTGCATGGTTGTGTAATGCCCACTGTGGTTCCATGTATGCATGTGTTCTGTTTGATATGCAAATGTTCCAAATGTGTTATATTGGGTTAGTGGGAATACTCAAGCATGCTGTTATAACTAATCCTGGAATGTGTTAACCATTACTAACCAACATGTGTTCTAAAACTGCAACACCATAGCACATCAGGGAAGGCCGATCTCAGTGGATCTGCCTGTCCTGCCTCATCTGGCCATGGCACCGGGCCACAGCATGTCTGGGACCCACCCTGGGATCTCCTCATCCGCTGGTCCTGCACCACCTTTGGGTGGAACTGCCTCAGGGAATGGGGCTCAACCCCCCGGGCACGGGTGCGGACAGGATCCTGTAACCTGAAGCCAGGTCAGGGGTCTAGTGTATAGCGAGCTCTGCAAGGAATTTAGAGATCTGCTATGCCAGCTTGAGGGCCACATGGCACATTTAGAGGCTCAGCCTGCCTCTCTTTCTCAGCCCGCAGCACAGCCATCTTCAGAGCCATGAAGGTGCAGTGGTGACTGCCCATGGGTGGAGACCTCAGTCCCACTGTATCCATTTTGGGGCTCATGGCCTTCTGATTACCAAACACCCCTTCCTGTCCAAGGTGTTTACGCCCATGTGTCATATACCGCCCCTGTATACTGTCTTGTCTGTCTTCCTACCCAACCTACCTCCCCAAATATACCTACTATCCTTCCCCAACATCCCACTCTCACCTTAAAAAAGGGCAATCTGTTCCCCCCCAAAATTTCACCCCATTCATAGCTGTCCAGACATGTAATTAGGTCTAATTGGCTTCACAACACATTATTATTGTCCTCACCCCTCTCTCACGGGTTTGTGTGTCAAATATACCTCCAAATTCAGTATATACGCACAGCTGTTGCTGTAGAAGAAATGGACTGCTATGGACCTTCCCTACACCCATCCTGCACATCCCTAGCAACTTTCCCTATTGTCTTTTCCTCTGCATGCCCTCTTTTTCACCACTTTCCTATCACCTCTTTTTTTTCTTTTAAAGAAATTAGTGTGGGGGTAAGCAGGAGTAAGCAGTTTTAAGCAGTAGTAAGCAGGATTAAGCCTGTTTGCATGGCGATAAGCAATGCCTAC